>NC_081342.1:35569669-35698345 GCF_029784015.1 Lycium ferocissimum | reverse complement strand
TAGTACCCAAATTCCAACGGGTTTTTACCCTAGGCCCCTGCTTTTGGGGTCTTTGGTGCAAAAGATGGCAACCAAAGGACCTGAGCAACAACCCATTAAATAGGTTTAATTTGGATGAAATTGAACCTGGAATGATGATAAAATAAGACGAAGGGTTAAAACCCCCAAAAATCTAGCCAAAAATGGCCGTGAAACAACCATAGGGGCGGAACCCTAAAGCCGCCTTAAGTGGCATGAACAAGAGGAAAGGAGTCGGGTGTCAACGAAATGAAAATGATTGGGGGGGGGGAGTTTATTATGTTAAACTTCTCCCCTTTAATTTAATAGATTCTCTCCCCCCCCCCCCACCCCCCACCCCCTCAAGTTTTAAAAAATAAATCAAAACCCTCAACCCCCCCCCCCCCCCACCCTCTTCTTTTAATATAAACCATATAATAACTAAGTGATATTAAATAAAAATAGTTATTTTTTAGGTTAATTTAAAATTCGAAAATTTATAAAATTAGCTTCAAAACGAGCCTAATATTGATATATTTCCGGATAATTTTAAGGAATGTGAAAAATGCTGTCAAAATGAGTCGTAATTCATTCGTCATCATAATTAATAATTTTCCCGAGTTAGACGGAGCGGGATATGTAGTTTGTTCTTGTCACGGCCCAACCGAAGGGCCATGATGTCACGCCCCAAAACCCACCCTAGACGTGATCGGCATCCGACGTCATGAACAACATCGGAAGAACCTTAACGACACAATAATAACACTTGAACCCGCCAGGTTCAATAATCGCCTCCGACAGTTTATAAAATAAATGTAACAAATCATGAATATATGAATTAAATCATCGGAAGTCTTTATAATTTAAATAATTCAACCAAAACATGATAGTGTGCCCGAAACAGTTACACAACAACTCTTCTTCTACCCACATTCGAATGTACACTAAGGAGCCTATAGGAATAAGGAATAAATGTCTAACTCATCGGGACGCAGCCCAAAAACTAATATAAATAAATGGAATTAAATAAATAGGGTGTCCCACGAATGAATATGTGGGCTCACCAAATCGAGAACAACAAGAAGTCCTTCCTAAAACGCCCGTGAGTATCAAGAACTCGTTCTTCTCCGATTACCTAACATACCATCAAAGAACAATGGTATGCCTGAGTACTTCGTACTCAGTGAGTGCCTCGGGGACAATAAGTAATATGAAAATAAAGTGCAATAATATCTAAAGAAATCAGTTCGGAAAAGATTGTATAAAATAATTATTCCACTTTGTGCTTCTTAATATGATTTGTTAAACAGTTTACAAAGCCATTTCAAAATCTCAGTTTCAATTATGCTTTAAATCAATCAGGCATAAATACCAGTTTCATAATAAAGATGGATATCACAATCGCCTATATAGGCCCAACTAAACATCAACAACACTGCGCAATACACCGAAATATGGATTCACGGTGGCTACTCTTCCTCCCGAATAGCAAGGCAATTAATACACCCCAAGTAGCGAACCCAGAAGTGGCCACTCTTCACCACCCCCCCCCCCCCGAATGGCAAGGCAATTAATACACTAGGATCCATAGTGACTACCCTTCCTCCCGAGTAGCTAGGCATAAACGCACCGGAATATGAAATCCTCGATGACCATTCATCCTCCCGAATGGCTAGGCAAAATCACATCAACAGAGTTCATGGCATAAAAGCCAATTCATAATTCATTTGTAATGTAGTCACATCATCAATTGTCATTACGGTTTATTATGTCATATCATAAAGATAAATCATTTCAAAGAATGTTTTGAAAACGTATAACTTCTTTACGAAAGATTCCATGTCCTAATTCATCAATGAGAATATCATTACCAACCCTTAACCATCATTATTAATCATCTCTTATAGAGGAAAACATTCATAATACCACATACATATATAGGGTTTGTTACAATCTAGGTTTAATGTGGGTTTGTCCCCTCACACACATTAACCACCATTTAGACATGAATTGGAGTTCAAGAAACATGAAAAGATTACTTTTCCTTTCATTCATTAAAGAATCTTGAATAAAATTTATACTTCCAACAATAGTTTCAAAAGTGATTTTCATTCAAAATAAGTTTTCAAAAGAGAGACATACCTTAATATGTTAAACAAAGTTTAACAATTCACTTTTCTAATGAAGAACACCCAAACCCTAGCTTAAATCACTTTGGAGAGAATTATGTTGCAAACCCTAGGTTTTGGTCACAAGAATCATGGGTTTGATGTTAGAATGGATTAGTTATATTATGGATGTTCTTACCTTTGATTTGAAGACTTGGAGGAATGATTTTCGTCCTTAGGGTTGTTCAGAAAGTGCGGGAATAAATAAAACAAGTGTCTTATTTATATTTTTCTGATGAAAACGGGCCAAAGGACGCCCTCAAAGGATGGGCCATCCTTCGTGTTACAAACCATCCTTTAGTGGAAATTTCTAGAGAGTTCTGGTGATTTTTGAGGTGTTACGGTGCCATGTTACAGCCCGTAACACGTGTTACGGTCCGTAACGTCTCACCGTAACACAGGCCAAATTTTCAGCGAAGACAGGCTTCAGTAAAATGGGTATAACTTTTTGTACACAACTTTTCTTGGGCTGGGCGACCTACCGTTGGAAAGCTATTTCAAAGATCTACAACTTTAATCAAGGAAGTTTTTCCAAATTCCCAACAAATTTTCATGAACATCTCCCAGAAGACAGACCTATCAAAACTTAGGCGAATTTAAGAGCCCTTAAGAACTTCACTAGTTGGTTTGACTTCAAAACAACTACCTTCCATCCGAATTCATCAAGAATGGATTCATATAAATAAAATATTATCTTAACACTAGATTTTTACACATTCAACGTAGTTCAAGTTTATGGGGTGTTACATTATCTCCCCCCCCCCCCCCTTAAGATCATTCGTCCTCGAATGTGGGTTATGGCCTAAGATTTTCGCTAACCCTCAAACTTTCGAATTCTCACTAGAGCTTTTTTTTTGTGGAAAGATATCACAAACAAAACTCATATAATGCTTTAACAATAACCATATGGTCCTCGCAGAGACTCCCACAACAACCAGACAAGCCTAATCATGGAATAAGGGATTTACACACATAGTCTACCTCGAGATTTAACGATATTACTCTTTCAATCTATAATGGGTTCATCCAGAACTACGAGCCTAACTATTTCAATCTAGAATTGTATAACACTTGGTAAGCCAGTCTGTACCCATAATCACCTCAAAGTCCTCTATTCCTATTTCCAACAAATCAGAAGTAGTCTCGTAGAATATTATAATCACCTTAACTACACCACACAATATTATAGATCCTAGAAGTAATGTCGAGGACACTAGCAGGGGTATAAAAAGATAGTTTTAAAAATTGTTTGGGTTCCACACCAAAATCAAGGGCAATATATTGAGTTATATAACAAAGATTCGAACTCGAATTAATCGGCGAATGCGCTTCAAGAGATCCTATAGTTAGAATACCTGCGACCATGACGTCAGGATCTTCTGCCATCTCCTTACGAGTCAAACCATAAAGTCGAGCTTGTCCCCCATTAGCAGTGTTAGCAATCACTTTACCAGCCCTATTACCACGAGCATTAGGAGTGTTGTTGACATTACCATCAGGTGAATTATTCCTCTGGCCAGAAGAATTAGCCATTTCACGAAGCCACTTCCTACAATATTTCTTGATATGACCCCTTATACCACAATGGTGACAAATACGATCCTTCCATCCAGACGCTTGTCGGTTACTACCGTGTGAATATCGATTCTGATTATCGTTCCTCTGACCTTGTCCACCAGATGGAACACCCCCATTAAACTGAGAAACAGACTGTTGAGGTGCAAAATTGCCTTTCCGTTACCCTCCATCATACGAACCAGTGAAACCACCCGCAGATCGGGCCTTCTTACTTTGTTCCCTTTCAAGCATCTCTTCCGCCTTCCAATTCTCTTGTTGCTCAGCGAACCCAACCAAAGATGAAAATGTAAAAGTATGAGACATAGCAACAGCAGCACATGTAGACTTGATACGTGGTATCAAGCCTTTCACAAAACGAGTCAACTTATGCTTTTCAGTTGGAATCATGTATAAAGCATATTTTGACAAACGGGTGAACTCTAAACTATACTCATGAACCGACTTCTTAGCCTGTTCCAGCTTTTCAAATTTTGTAGCCATAGCAAATCTCTCCTCATCAGACAAAAACCTTTCCATGAATGCCTCTTCAAATTCAGCCCGTGTCGGAGCTAAAGTAGCGTCACCCCTCTCAGACTCCCATATCTCAAACTATGCGTGAGCAACATCCTTCAAATCGATAAGAAGCAAGCCTCACAGCTTCAGAATCCTGGGCATCCATTGGCCTCAATGCCTTGAAGGTCACATCTAAAAAGTGTTGGGGGTCATCCACCTCTCGTGACCCTAAGAACTCTGGTGACTTCAAGTCGAGGAATTGCTTCCCGCTGCTACTGAGCCACAACTAATGCAGTCAACATTTGAATAGCCGTTTGCATAGTACCAATCTCTGGCACACCCACAATGGGAACAGCAGGAGCAGGCGGTGCTGGAGGTGGTGCTTGATTTCCAGCATCATTTCCATTACCAGCATTCGTGCCCCCAAGATTTCGGTTAGCTCTCACGAGTTATCCTCGGTTACCATTTTTGGATCGCGTCAGAGCCATTTCTACAAGGCACGAATTAACGAGTGAATTAGAACGATCCTAAAAGGACTTCAAGCTCTACAACACAATCTAGAATCAAGAAGAATAGGAAACACCTATGAATGTCCTGGGAATTTCTCAGTCATGCAGGTGATCAAGCTGCACAAGGAAAACTCCACTAGACACAGCACTACAGACACAGACAATAATCTTTGGACGTATTTAAACCTAGGCTCTGATACCAAGCTTGTCACGCCCCAAAACCCACCCTAGACGTGACCGGCATCCGACGTCATGAACAACATCGGAAGAACCTAAACGACACAATAATGACACTTGAACCCGCCAGGTTCAATATTCGCCTCCAACAGTTTATAAAATAAATGTAACAAATCATGAATATATAAATTAAATCAGCGGAAGTCTTTATAATTTAAATAATTCAACCAAAACATGATAGTGTGCCCAAAAGAGTTACACAACAACTCTTCTTCTACCCACATTCGAATGTATACTAAGGAGCTTCTAGGAATAAGGAATAAATGACTAACTCATCGGGACACAGCCCAGAAACTAATATAAATAAATGGAATTAAATAAATAGGGTGTCCCACGAATGAATGAGTGGGCTCACCAATTCAGCAGCAACAGCAAGTCCTTCCTAAACGCCCGGAGTATCAAGAACCTGCTCTTCTCCGTCACCTAACATACCATCAAAGACAACAATGGTATTCTTGAGTACTTCGTACTCAGGGAGTGCCTCAGGAACAATAAGTAATATGAAAATAAAGTACAATAATACATAAAGAAATCAGTTCTGAAAAGATAGTATAAAACAGTTATTCCACTTTTTGCTTCTTAATATGAATTGTTAAACAGTTTACAAAGCCGTTTCAAAATCCCAGTTTCAATTGTGTTTTAAATCAATCAGGCATAAATACAAGTTTCATAATAAAGATGGATATCACAATCGCCCATATAGGCCCAACTCAACATCAATAACACTGCGCAATACAACGGAATAGGGATTCACGGTGGCTACTCTTTCTCCCGAAAAGCAAGGCTATTAATACACCCCAGGTAGCGAACCCAGAAGTGGTCACTCTTCCCCCCCCCTCCCCCGCGGCACGAATAGCAAGGCAATTAATACACTAGGATCCATAGTGACTACCCTTTCTCCCGAGTAGCTAGGCATAAACGCACCGGAATATGAAATCCTCGGTGACCATTCATCCTCCCGAATGGCTAAGCAAAATCACATCAACAGAGTTCATGGCATAAAAGCCAATTCATAATTCATTTGTAATGTAGTCACATCGTCAATTGTCATTACGGTTCATTATGCCATATCGTAAAGATAAATCATTTCAAAGAATGTTTTGAAAATGTATAATTTCTTTACGAAAGATTCTATGTCCCAGTTCATCAATGAGAATATCATTACCAACCCTTAACCATCATTATTAAGCATCTCTTATAGAGGAAAACATTCATAATATCACATACATTTATAGGGTTTGTTACAATCTAGGTTTAATGTGGGTTTGTCCCCTCACACACATTAACCACCATTTAGACATGAATTGGAGTTCAAGAAACATGAAAAGATTACTTTTCCTTTCATTCATTAAAGAATCTTAAATAAAATTTATACTTCCAACAATAGTTTCAAAAGTGATTTTCATTCAAAATAAGTTTTCAAAAGAGGGACATACCTTAATATGTTAAACAAAGTTTAACAATTCACTTTTCTAATGAAGAACACCCAAACCCTAGCTTAAATCACTTTGGAGAGAATTATGTTGCAAACCCTAGGTTTTGGTCACAAGAATCTTGTTAAGAATCATGGGTTTGATGTTAAAATGGATTAGTAATGTTAAGGATGTTCTTACCTTTGATTTGAAGACTTGGAGGAATGATTTTCGTCCTTAGGGTTGTTCAGAAAGTGGAGGAATAAACAAAACAAGTGTCTTATTTATATTTTTCTGGTGAAAACGGGCCAAAAGACGTCCCCAAAGGACGGGCCGTCCTTCGTGTTACAGACCGTCCTTTAGTGGAAATTTCCAGAGAGTTCTGGTGATTTTTGAGGCATTACGATGCCATGTTACGGCCCGTAACATGTGTTGTGGTCCGTAACGTCTCACCGTAACACAGGCCAAATTTCTAGCGAAGACAGGCTTCAGTAAAATGGGCATAACTTTTTGTACACAGCTTGTGCTGGGAGACCTACCTTTGGAAAGCTATTTCAAAGATATACAACTTTTATCAAGGAAGTTTTTCCAAATTCTCAACACATTTTCATGAACATCTCCCAGAAGACAGACCTACCAAAACTTAGGCGAATTTAAGAGCCCTTAAGAACTTCACTGGTTGGTTTGACTTCAAAACAACTACCTTCCACCCGAATTCATCAAGAATGGATTCATATAGATAAAATATTATCTTAACACTAGATTTTTGCAAATTCAACCTAGTTCAAGTTTACAGGGTATTACACATGACGGGTACCCTGAGCTAACCCATCTGGGCACCTCTCGTCGTACATTTACATTCATATCTAGGTGAGCCACATGGCTTATCAACAAACTCGATGCCTCAATAATACCATTTCCCACGGCTAAAACACTTTTATATCACATCAACAATCATGCCCTTATACATATACACAAGCCGACGAGGCTAACAAAATAATATACCGAAAATATGAGTCGACAAGGCAAAAGACATATACTCTACATGACTGTCTACGAGCCTCTAAGAAGAGTATGAAATATCATCATAAGAATGGGATAGGGCCCTGCCATGCCTGTATGTATATACAAAAATGAATAGTACCAACAGCTGCAGCTCCGAATCAAATGGAGCTCCTCTATGCAGTCTCTGAACAAGCAGTCTATGGGTCAAGTCTATCTCCCTATCCACCTGCGAGCATAACGCAGCATCCACAAATAAAAGGATGTGAGTACAGATAATGTACTTAGTATGTAAAGCACAATCAATAACATAATAGAAGCATGAACGATAACATAAGAAAGAAGAGTCATAGGGTGATAGAGCCATTTATACCTTTAGCGACGTTCATCATATTCGCTTACCCTTTTTCCAATGGGAACCTTCCATTACATACACTTATACGTATAGTAGTATCATACCCGACCACAGAGGTTTAGTGTTTTACATACCCGACCATAACAAGGTTCGGTGTTATACATACCTGGCCCTACCAAGGCTCAGTGTTATCCGTACCCAACTACAGTGGTGCCTGCGCGATAGATATCATACCCGGCCATATAAGCTCGGTGTTCTTAATAGTCATACTTAGATATATACATGCATATACATAGGAGTACATAAGTATCATCAACATCATCATTGTCATCGTCATTTTCATTATACCTTTCCTTAGAAGATCAACTATCATAGGATGGGACCAATAGTGTCATGGGAATACCAAGAATTGTGAGCTTTAATGATTCTAGGAAATAAAGTCATCATGGAAGACGTTATGAAATTCATGTGAAGGTATAAGACAAATAGGAACATGCCTTAAGAAGAAGGGTTAGCCTTACATACCTCTTTATCTTCTCAACTATCTAACGTTCATCGCCAAGGCTTGAGAAATATACATTTAAAAGAATTCATACCAAGGTCAAGTTCTACGGACACTCTTAAATTCAAACTAGAATAACTCATGATCTAACAAAAATTGGGCAGCATTTTCCCTATTTCATCGACTTCCTCCATATCGCAAATCAACCCCGAAACAACCATAATAACATCCATAATATCATACTCAAGTTGTCATATTCAATTAAGTCTAAAAGTTCATTCTCATATTCAACTTACATCAACAACTTCACATCCACCCTTTGCACAATTTTATACAACACTTCCTTACAATCATTAATACCCTTCATAGCAAGATTATATCCATAGCATACTAAGAATTATGGCTCAAGTTAGTTTACTACTCACAAACATCATGAAATCTACATTTAGACCTCATCTTCTACTTTCTCCTTTCAACCAAGTTATTCAACAACTAAGCCTTTTTAATAACATGAAATAAGCATGAAGACTAATCTTTTACCTCATCAAAATGAGCTTTGGAGCAAGTTATCAACTTGTATGAAAACCCCAGCTTCAATACCCAAGAAATTCTTGAAGTCTACTAACCCTAGCAAGTCTTCCAACACATGGATATCTTGATTCTTGCCTCTTGATCTTTAATTTCTCTTGGATTTGGGTTGATATAGCGTATGGAATATTCTAGAGCTCTCAAGAGTAGTGGGGAAGATGGGAAATAAAAAATAGGAACTTGGGTCATCTATTTATAACAAGAAAATAAAGTTGTCCGACGTGATTATACTGACACTTATACGGTCCGTATAAGTTATCCTATAATACCACCAGTGATGACCCTTCACTGTAACTATTATATGGACTCTTATACAGAACGCATAAGTTGTCGTATAACTCACCTTTGCCAAAATTGTTTTTGTTGATTCGCTTGATCTCAAATCCTTATGGAACCTAAATAAAACTTACATAACACATCATTAACCATACAAGAGGCCCCATGGCCCCTCATCAAGACATTACTAAATAAATATTAGCCTAATTACAGTGAAAACCTTTCCAAACATGACTTACATCTCACTTCCTCCAACGAACTTAGTTTCACATATTCATATGACTTCAAAATCCTATGGTACACACTTTAAGCTATCTAATACTTTTCCTTTATCTCGTAAGGACTTCATATTGACCTTAAGATCGCATTAGTCTACTCACAATGCAACAATCCGAAATCTCCGAGATGTAACACTTCTTGAATTATATTTATGAAAATAAATAACTCGTAATTTCTTATAGTTGTTAACTTTTATAAAAAATAAAAAAATTAAACGTCATTTTTGCAATTGCATTGGGATTTTTAAATTATTAATTTTTTAAGGGCATCCTTACTCCGTCTTAGACTCGAGAAATTTGAAAATTAAAATATGCTTTTTATGAGGTGAAAATTAGGTGTCAACACTTATAATTCGAAGAGCATATTTATCATCATTGAGGTTGTTGGAAAGGAAAGTAACATTATGATATCGATATTGTGATAAAGGTTATGATATCGATATTGTGATTGAGATATGTGTCCATGTGTGGCACCATTGATTTCAATATTCTTGTTGGCATTGTTATCATGCATTCACTCTATAAGTATATTGGGATTGGGTCGTGCGCTACAACACTTACTTGCATCAGGTTGCATGTACCTAACACTGATTGGGATCGGGTTGCATGTTCCATAACATTGACTATTGGATCGATCTGTACGCCACAACACTACATGGACTTAGTGGTCCCCGATGGGTCATGGCTGTCGAGGCGACGAGATAATCTGCCTGAAGCTTGTGTGTATAATTGCATTTGCATTGCATTCATCTCATATTTTCATATAGCATTGTATTGGACTTGTTGATTGATCTTTGGTGATACGTGTACTTGATAGTGGTTCTTAAGATTGTACTTCAGACTTATAGTGGATTTTGAGAAGATATGTTGGACTTGGTATTTTGGTATTGGATTTGATACTTTCAACTCTATTGAGTTATATCTGATTGTGAGCATGCCTACTTTTTAGTCTCTTTCTTATGCATATTTTATCTAACTGTTATTGGCTATATACCTAATCGTGTTTTCATTTGGTGTACCACCCCACCTCGTCGATTTCGGAGTGCGGGTCTTTGACCGGTTCGACTTCTTCGCTTCGTAATTAGGTCCCGAGGCTGTTTGACGAGCATTCTAGGGTGAGCACTTGGATAGATTCGCTGCCTGGAGGACTCTTATCTATTCATGTCTTTATATTCAACCGTTTAGACATTTTATTATGGATATTTGAGATGTGTATTTTCTAGATATTATGTAGTGGCTCTTGTACTATTCAGACGCTTTTTTTGCATTTAGATTTATCTTCTATACTTATCATATTTATCTACTTATGTGGACTTATTATACATTTTTGGGTGATTGGATTTTACTTTATTGTTGTTTGGTTGTGAATAAGGGACAGGTTCGCCTATCGAGGTAGTAAATGGTAGGTTCTCGCATGTTCCCTTAGTTACGGCGCGACAAATCGGTATCAGAGCCCTAGGTTACTCGATCTATAAGTACAAGAGCATATCTAGTCGAGTCTTATAGATCGGTACGATGATCTTCGTACCCATCTGTGAGAGGCTATGGGACATTTAGGAAACTTCATATTCTTTCATTCCTTCGTGTTACTTTATTCAAATTTGTATTTGGATTTTGCTAATTAGTATCTGATCCACTTCTATTCTATAATATATGGTGAGCACACAAGCTACCATCGCAAAGGATGAGGTGCCCGAGCCCACTTCTGGGGCAAGCACCAGAGGATGAGGACAGCCAAGAGGTCACGGCCTAGCTAGAGGCCACGGAGCTATATCATCCAGAGGTGAGGCCCCTGTGGCTCGACAGAGGCCAGCACGTTCAGCTTCTTCAGAGCTTCAGCCCGAGAGAGCACATGCAGCCGGGGGAGGTAAGGGACAAGACCAGACTCACCCCGATGATATATTTGATCAGGCATTCATAGATATCATGGCCCGTATACTTCTTCATCTTGACGGCCAGCTTGCCGTAAGTGGTGCCACTACTCCAGGTTGTTCCCAGACTCGAGTATGAGTATGGACTCCTGACCAGGGCCAGACTATGAGGATACATCCTGTTACTACCATGGCCCCATGTTTAGGCTGTATTACAATCCCTGAGGGTGCTCCCAGACCCGTGGCTGTCCAGCATTTGGCCATTGAGGATCAGGATGTTGTTGGGAGGTTTCTGAAGATGGAGCCGCCCAAGTTCTTTGGCTTGCGTAATGAGAATATGTATGAGTTCATAATGGATATGCATGAGAGGCTCTATAAAATACGTATTGTGGAGTCTCATGGTGTGGATTATATGTCATTTTAGTTTCGCGGTGACGCGATGACTTGGTGGAGGACTTATATTAAGGGAAGACCTGTTGGTGCACCTCCACTTACTTGGACCCAATTTTATCAGGCTTTCGTGGAGAAATACATGCCGCGTACTTTGAGGGATAAATGTAGAGATGAGGTTTCACTCTGCCCTGGCCGAGGGCATGTCTGGTGCAGTGAGTATGAGACCAAATTTCTATTTTTTTTTCACGCTCGATTCGATTTCCACGGAGGAGGAGAGGGTTCATAGGTTTGTTGGTGGGCTTATGCATCCATTACATGTTGTTGGCCTCGAGTTGGTGACCTTGAGATTTTCCTTTCAGGCGATTGTTGATCATGTTGTGGGTGGTGCGCGAGCTCGGTACATGTGAGTCTGGTGAGGAAGAGGCCAAGTTATCATGGTGGTTATAGTGGTTCTAGCTACATGGGTAGGGGACGGAGTCAGTCCGAGCCTTATCGGTCGGTTCCTGGCCACGCTTGTTCGGTCGGCGTTACCAGGTGCTTCTTCTGTGTGGTCCTTCTAGACCCAGTAGTTATGGAGTCAGATGGTCCCCAGGTTGTTCTTACTCTCGTCCAGCTGACCGTGGTGGTCCCTCTAGTTCATCGGCTTTCGTGTATCGGCCTCCAGCCCCCAGATCATGCAATGTTTGTGGTGACTCTTGTCACCTTATGAGAGATTGTCCCAGATCTGAACAGAGTGGGTCCTAGCAGGGTTCTTGATTCCAGCTAGAGGGGGTGAGTTAGGTCGGGGTAGTTCCTCAGCTAGAGGCGGTAAGTTAGGTCGTGGTGGATCTCATCAGTCCAAAGGTGGACACCAGTCAGGTAGAGACAGTTCTCAGGCCTCAAGAGGAGAGGCGCGGTCAGGCCAGAGTGGCCGCCGCGGTGGACTTTTCTATTCTTTTCCGGGTATGCTATGATCTGAGGTAATATTTTTATTCGTCGTCGACCTGCTTCAGTCTTGTTTTGACTAATGAATCGTGTCTTTTGGTCTTGCTTAGTTGCTTTTATAGGATATGATACATGGGTAGATTTGATGATATTGAATATAGTAGACTTTGATATTGTCTTGGGTATGACTTGGTTGTCCCTGTTTCACGCGATCTTGGACTGCCATATCAAGACAGTCACATTACCTATGCATGGGATTCTTAGATTAGAGTGGAGAGGTACTGCGAACCCAGCTCTGAAGAAGATCATTTTTTATCTTCGTGCGAAGAAGTTAGTTAGCAAGGGGTGTTTGGCTTACTTGGCCCATGTTCATGATACTAGCATTGCTTCTTTGTGCCTTAAGTCTGTGCCATTTGTGTGTGAGTTCGCGAAGGTCATTCCTTCTGATTTGCTAGGTATGCCTCCTGACCGCGACATTGATTTTTGTATAGATTTGGATCCAGGCATGCGCCCTTTTTCTATTCCATCTTATACGATGGCTCCCACTGAGTTGAGGGAGTTGAAGAGTAGCTACAGGATCTGTTCAGTAAAGGGTTCATTAGACTGAGTGTCTCCCCTTGGGGTGCTCCTATTTTATTTGTGAAGAAGAAAGACGGTACGATGAGGATGTGCATAGAATACTGTCAGTTGTACAAAGTCACCATTCATAATAAGTATCCTATTCCTAGCATTGATGACTTGTTCAACCAGTTTTAGGGTGCTTTAGTATTTACAAAGATTGATTTGAGGTCAGGCTACCATCAACTGAAGATTCAGGCCGAGGAGCTTTCGAAGACAGCCTTTAGGACTAGTTATCGTCATTACGAGTTCCTTTTGATGTCATTTGGGCCTACGAATGCCCCAGCTGTGTTTATGACTTTGATGAATTGCATTTTCAAGCCATATCTTGATTCCTTTGTAATTGTATTCATCGATGATATCTTGGTGTATTCGAAGAGTAGGGAAGAGCAAGAGCGTCATTTGAGGATTGTCCTTGGGTTGCTGAAGGAAAAGAAGCTTTACGCCATGTTTTTGAAGTGTGACTTCTCGCTTGAGTCTGTGGCATTCTTGGGCCACATTGTGTCTAAGGACGGGATCATGGTTGATCCCAAGAAGATTGAGGTCACAGAGATTAGGTGAGGCCTACTACCGTGATTGAGATTCGTAGCTTCGTGGGTTTAGCCAGCTATTACCGTCGATTTGTGAATGGCTTAACTTATATTGCTTCTTTGTTGACCAGATTGACTCAGTAGAAGGTTCCCTTCCAGTGATCTGATGCTTGTGAAGAGAGCTTTCAAAAGCTCAAGACTCTTTTGACTTCAGCCCCGATTTTGGCATTACCCGTGGAATGTAAGGATTTCTTAGTGTGTTGTGATGCATCCCATGTTTGTTTGGGGGCCGTATTGATGTTGGAGGGTAGGGTCATTGCCTATGCTTCCTGACAGTTGAAGATCCGTTAGAAGAACTACCTTACCCCTGATTTGGAGTTGTTAGCGGTAGTCTTTGCCCTAAAGATTTTGAGACACTACCTGTATGGAGTCCATTGTGAGGTGTTCACCGCTCACCGCAGCCTTTAGTACGTGTTTAGTCAGAGAGATCTAAATTCTAGGCAGCGTAGGTGGATGGAACTTTTGAAGGATTATGACGACACCATTCTATTTCACCTGGGGAAAACTAATGTTGTAGTTGATGTCTCCCGAGCCGCGTGGCGTTGAGTGTCGCGGCTAGCTCGATTAGATGTTCCCCGAGCGTTCGTTATCCATGGAGGTTTAGACTCTGGCTAAATACTTTATGCGCCTTGATATTTCAGTTTTGGACAGGGTCTTAGCTTGTGTTGAGGTGAGGTCCTCTCTTTTGGAGAAGATTAGGGCCCAACAGTTTGAGAATGCCTAATTGTGTAAGATTCATGATAAGGTTCTAAGAGGTGAGGCCAATAAGGCCATTCTTGATAGTGAACGTATTCTGAGGATCAAGGGACGTGTGTGCGTTCCTCATGTTGATGATTTGATTCGTTTGATTTTGGAGGAGGCCCATAGTTCCAGTTATTCCATTCATCTGGGTGCTACGAAGATGTATCGAGATCTAAGGCAGCATTACTGGTGGGGTAGGACGAAGACAGATATTGCAGATTCTGTGGCTAAGCGTGGGAATTGTCAGCAAGTCAAGTATGAGCACGACAGACCTGGTGGTGTGCTTCAGAGGATGCCCATTCCCGAGTGGAAGTGGGAGAGGATAGCCATGGATTTTGTTGTGGGTTTTCTGAAGACCTTGGGCAAGTTTGATTAAGTTTTGGTTATTGTTGATTGGTTGACTAAGTCCACTCATTTCATTCCAGTTCAGATCACTTATACTGCGGAGAAGTTAGCTAAGATTTACATTCGTGAGATTGTTCAATTGCACGGGGTCCCCATTTCTATTATCTCGGATTGAGGTACCCAGTTTACTTCCAACTTCTGGAGGGATTTTCAGGCAGAGTTGGGTACTCAGTTGGACTTTAGTACAACTTTTCATCCCCAGACTAATGGTCAATCTGAGAGGACTATCTAGGTGCTCGAGAATATGTTGAGAGATTGCGTTATTGAATTTTGTGGTCATTACGACCAGTTCTTGCCCTTAGCAGAGTTTGAGTACAACAATAGCTACCATTTGAGTATCAATATGGCGCCGTTCGAGTCTTTGTATGGTAGTAGGTGTCGTTCTCCTATTGGGTGGTTTGATGCTTTTGAGGTTCGCTCGTGGGGCACAGATTTGTTGAGAGACTCTGTGGACAAAATGAAGCTTATTCAGGAAAAGCTTCTAGCAGCTCAGAGTCAACAGAAGATGTAGGAGGACCGGAAGGTTCGAGACTTAGAGTTATGGATGGCGAGAAGGTGCTTCTGAAGATTTTACCCATGAAGGGTGCTATGCGATTTGGGAAGAGGGGCAAGTTGAGCCCGAGGTACCTTGGCCCATTTGAGGTTCTCTGTCGAGTTGTAGATGTTGCTTATGAGTTGTCCTTGCCATGGGGCCTGTCAGGTGTTCATCCGATTTTCCATATGTCCATGCTGAAGAAATACTATTTTGATGGTTCTTATATCATTCATTGGGATTCTGTGTTTCTTGATGAGAACCTGTTTTACGAGGAAGAGCCTATAGCGATTCAATATAGAGAGGTTAGGAAGCTGAGGTCTAAAGAGATTGTTTCGGTTAAGGTTCAATGGAAGCATCGTCCTATTGATGAGGCTACTTAGAAGACCGAGTCTGATATGCACGAGAGATATCCCCAGTTTTTTGATGACTCGGGCGCTTCCCCCTCATTCTATTCCTTTTCGCTCCAGGACGAGCGATTGTTTAATTAGTATCCGATATAATGACCCGATTGGTCGTTATAGTGCTATTGATCCTTTTACCCCTGTTCACCCTTTCCCGAGGTCATCGGGCAAGTTTTATGTGACTTTTGGAAGTTTGATCCTTAAAGTGAGATATGTTTGACTCAAAGTTGAAGGTTGGGTACACGGACCTTTTTCAGAAGTTCGATGATTCCTAGAGGTCCGGATGACCATTTGTGACTTGGTGGGATGTTCAGCTTGGTTTCCATGACACTTGGTAGCATTTTGGGACTTGGGTTGGAAATTTGGCTTTAGGGCATTCGAGTTTGACTTGGTCAAATAGACCTCCGTCGAAAATTCTGAGGCCACGGATGAGTTCGTAGCGCATTTTTATGTGTGACCGCAGGTTTATTTTGTATCTGCGGGGTCTCTGGTGGTTGTCAGACTTCGGGTTGAATCTTGTAAAAAAACAAGATGTCCAGGTATCTGGTGCCCACTACAGTGACACTAGACTCGTGACAGCGGTCTCACTGTAGCGAGGGACCGGCCGCTGTAGCGATAGTGTAGCATTCGTGGTGAGTCGCCCCAGCGGACAGATGACCGCTGAGACGAACTTGCTATAGCTTGTTGAGAGCCGTGGTAGCGGCTTGTCGGGAATTCAAGTGAGATGCCATAGCGAGCCCTTGTCCTCCATGGCGAGCTCACTACAGCAGGTAACGCCACCGCTGCTACAGATGACGGGCTGTTTTTCAATTTCTTTCTTAAGTTAAAACCCTTGAAACCCACCATTTCGCGTCATCACTTTCTAAGCACTCTTTAGGAGAATTGAATAGCTTTTGGACTGAATATTCTTGGAGATAAGATATTTGACCCTAGACTTCATTATTTATCTTCCTAGATCCTCAATCTATGCTTAGAATCACTAGAATCAAAGTTGAGAAGACAAGTCTTATGATAAATTTCTTGTAATGGGTTTAGACTTCCTGAATGGAAATTGATGGTGAAATTGACTAGTATAACCATAGAATTTGATTAATTCATTGTTGTTAAGCTTATTTCTTCCATTATTAGTGATTGATTTGAGGATTAAAGAACTAGGGTTTATACCCAAATTTGGGACTTTTGCTTTAAATTCGAATTTGGCTTAATCTTGAGTTGTTTTTAGCAATTGAAAAGTTGGTTTGATTATCTAGAGCATGAATTGCATAATCACCTTCAAATTTCCCATTTTACCCTTGTGCACCTACTACCCTAAATTTCATGAGTTAGAATTTGACCTAACTAGAAGTATAGCAACGTGGGTATTGTTCTTCTTGATTTCTAATGTAGAACTCAAATATGTTTAGACTTTGAGTAATTGGAGGAGTAAATAAAGGGCAAGGCTAAGGTTTGTCAGTTTATGGCTCCTGTTCGACTTTCCAGGTAGGTTGCGGCTTACCTTTTTTGTTAGACTCTGATTAGCGAATCATATGTAGAGTTAGTGATTATTGGAGAAAGCATGTAAACGTTCGGGTATGGACTACTTAGGTTGGTATGGTTGTTGACTATGGCTTGTCTCCTTATTGTGTTCTTTTGAGTTGTTGCTTTATTGTGAATTGTTCGCTTGTCGCCACATGTTTGAATCTATAGTTAATGCTTAGTGATTCCTTATGATTCGAAGAGCATATTTATCATGGTTGAGGTTGTTGGAAAGGAAAGTAAGGTTATGATATAGATATTGTGATTCAGATATTTGTCCACGTGTAGTACCATTGATTCCTATATCCTTGTTGGCATTGTTATCATGCATTCACTCATTTATACATATAGTAGGATCGGGTTGTGCGCCACAACACGTACTTGGATAGGGTTGCACGCACCACTGTCACGACCCAACTAAAAGGCCATGACGGGTACTCGGTACTAGCCTACCAAGCACCTCTGGTCTAACATTCCGTAAGCATTTCTAGGTGGGCCACATAGGCAGCTAGTGAATATCATACTTAATACAATCATCAACAGTTGTGCCCATAAGTGTAAACCAACAAGGCTACAAAAATATTATACAACAATAAGAACTGATGACGTTTAAGGAACATCTAGCTACATACATCTGTCTACGAGCCTCAAAACAGAATACAAAAATCCATAAGGACGGTGCAGGACTCTACCATACCAAAGTGTGTATACAAAAGAGTAGTACCAATAAATGCGGCCTCGAACAACTGGAGCGCCTCTGAGATTTCACTGATGGAGCTCCTAAGGATCTGATCTGTTTCCTCGCTTTGGGGCATGAACGACATCCACAAGAACGGACGTCGACCGATTAATGTACCGATACCGAGTATGTAAGGCATCAATAGTAATATAATAAAAGCACCGAAAATAACGGAAGATAAAAGAACATTTTATATCTCATAATACCTTTCAAGACGTTCATCATACTTACTTATCCTTTCTCTAGAAGAACGGTTCATACATCCACGTGCCTACCTATACATTACCATACAATACAATACAACCGTACCTAGCCATATAGGCTCGGTATTATCCGTACCTGACCATAGTAAGGTTCAGTAATATCCGTACCCGACTATAGTAAGGCTCGGTAGTATCTGTACCAGCCCTTTCGGGCCTCGGTCTATCCGTACTCGGCCCTTTCAGGATTCGATAATATTCGTACCCGGCCCCTTCGGGACTCGCTGTCACACATGACTACATATATACATATATAAGAGTACATAAATAAAAGCACATCATCATCACCATTATCATTATCACCATATCTTTCGTTAGAGTATCAACTTGAATGGCATTGGAAACGGAATTATCATCATCGCTATATCTCACCTCAAAGGAACAAGTATTATGAGGTGAGATCAAAAACAATGGATGAAATCAAGGAAATCATGAAATAAGCTCAATAATCTCACAATAGCGTCAAATCCATAAGCTTCGGAATCTCCAAAAGTGGAATCATCATCATTATCATCATGGAACATACTTATCTTTAGCAATAGAAGAACTTTGAGAATCATGAACTTCTAGCTTTTTGGGAATAAGAATGTTATGGAAAACATATATATATGTTCATAAGAAAGGAATCATGCCTTTAGAAAGAAAGGGACTAGCCTTAACATACCTTTTTGGTCTCCTGCTACTTAACGCTTATCTAGCCAAGCTCGTAAATCTACGTTCAAGAGAATTCATACCACTGTTAGGCTTATCGTCATATGCTTATCTTAGGTCTTCAAATTAATTCCTTTTAAAAATCTGTCGAAATTCGGGCAGCATCTCCCCTGTTTATATCCCTAGCCCTCAATCACAATACCAACAAAACAACAACAATAGCAATACCAATATCAACAACATCATCATCAATACCAAAATATTCCATAAAATATCCCACACGATGTTTTTCAACATACAACTACAATATACACTTCCTTCCTTCCCAATCAAGGACCATAATCTCATCAACACACCAACAACATTAGATACCATCCATATACATGTAAATCAGCCCAACCACACGGCCACAATAATCTCAAAACAGTCCATGAACACAAAAACTACAACACAACACTTTATAACCTTTCCTCCATAACTATTTTCACTTTTAAGACTTGATAAACCTTCAAATCAACTCAACATAACAGATAGGATGAATAAAATAGCTTATACTTGAAAAACTTTAGCCACACCAACTTTCTTCAAGACCAAACTCACCACAACATCAAGTAGAAGCAAGAACAATCATCTTTCTTGGACTAGTTTGGTATAATCTTGTTAAATTCTTGATTTAATGAGCAATAAATGTTTGGGGGATGTGTTAGGAGATTTTTAGAACTCATGGGAGTGTAAAATTCTGAAAAAATGGGGTTGATGGGCGGTTTTTATACCCCTTATAAGTCGGTTCCACCGACTTTCCCAAGTGGCACCCGCGGAAGCCATTTGGCAGCTTGGATGAGTTATCTTAAAATGGTCATAACTCCCTACTCCGATGTCGTATTGACGAACGGTTTGTTGCGTTGGAAACTAGACTCGATGAACTTCATATTAGGATTTTGAAACACCTTAAAACTCCTAATATACCTGGAGATATTCCCCTCCAAAGATGACCCAAAATTCTTTCTAGAATTCTGCCAACTTTTTCTAATTTTTCGACAAACTTATTTTCTTCGATTTGCCTGGTCCCGGAATCTTCCGAAACTCTCCACACATAATATTTATCATTAATCATACTTGATAATTGTGATGTCCTTTGGATCCAAGGTTGTCCTTCCCGGTTACGACTTACGAGATCGTAATTCATCCTTTGCTTCATTGTTACGTAATTCCCATGGCTTGTACCTTCCAAAACATCATGGGACGTCTCCGGTACTCTATTAATATGGTGAAGTACGTGGCATGCTCATTCTCTAAAAGTGCGAGGTGTAACATCCTTCCCCCCATTAAAACATTCGTCCTCGAATGTTGTAGCTTGTGAGCTTACGATGCTATCATTAATTTCTTGAAATGGTTGTCCTCCTTTTGTTCCTGATCTCCATGCTCTTATACTATGGGATCATTGGTCTTCTTTTATATTCCCTTAACTCTCTGTCAAACTCACCTATTAATTTCATATCCTCATGTCCCCATATATGTAACCGGTGATCAACTGATATCTAGTTATCGTCTTGTTCTCATTAAGGTTGTCTCGGCTCATGAATGCTACTGCTCTCCGCCGATCTTGTGAATATTCTTAAATGTTGTACCCTTTTGCCTTGCTTCTTATTTCTCTACTAGTGGACAAACTCTCTTGTTCAGATATGGTACCCTTCCTTGCTTGCTTCTTTGGTGCTATTTAAGATTATCCCTTTTTGTACTAGTCGACTTTATATACATACCATATCATCTCCTCAGTTTTAGCATAATTACAAAATAAACTCATGAACTTGGAACTAAGATAAAATCCTACTTAATCATAATTTCCTTTCAATACGCGTATGCTTCCCTCCTTATGTCCTTGGCTCGCTTATACTGGTGACTAATTGAGACTTAAATTAACCTCCAATCTTCTTCAGCTCCTTATCGTCATCCTTGCACCATTCTATTAGCCACTTCATCATGGCGATTGTTTATATGGTTCTATGTTATACACTCTCACAATTGATATAATCAGTAGCTTGAAATTTCACGACTTACGAGGTACTCCCTAATCTCAGGCAGTACTGTTGTCTTGCTATCCATAGGCACACTGTCTTCCTTTCCTTTAAAGATTATTGAACTTCCTATAAATATTCCTCTTTTAAAGCTTTCATCTCTTCTAGTGCTACAAGTTCTTTTTAGTAATCCCAATTTTCCCTTATACTTATCCCTGGTCACATGCGGCCTTTCTCACTCCTTCTGCTACCCCTTGGAGTACTTTACTGCATATCTAAATGTACCTAAAATTTCTTCGGCACGAGTGATTCGAGTCATAGTCCCGAATACAACGTATCGCATTGGCGAAACTTATTCTTCTTCCCATATTTGTCCCACGATATACCTGCATTTAATCCATTCTCACTTTTCTTTAGCACATTCTTGACATATCGGTTCATCTCAAAATTTGACTCCTTCAATCCAATATATTTCCCTCTCTTGAGCTTCGGAATATTATAGCTCATCTTAGAACTGAATTTGTTCTCCCCTCCTTTTAAAAGATGTTCTCATATACCGTAACATTTGAGTGTTAATCGTCTTTGATAGTCATCTAGCCGACCTTAGCGATCCTCCAACTCCTCTATTCCATATAATGCTGGAGTTCTTTTCATCGCATGGTTTAACTTGTTTTCCTTTTTGCTAGTTGAGTTCTTGTATCAAATCAAAATGCTTATACATATCGGATACAATTCAAATGCCTTCTTTATTTCCTTTTCACTTCTACCGCTCATGACTAGTAGTCCCCTAGGTTAATGAATTAATGGGGACATCGAAATTCATTAGGCCCCTTATGGAGTGTCCGACTATACCACGCTCATTTAGCCCTAGTCTTTCTGCACGACTATCTTCTTAATATCCTTGAAATTCCCTTTGCTCTGGGTTCCCAATTTTGATTTATGTCTATACTATACCATTAAAAGTTGATACTCCACACCATCCATTTCCACGACTTGTCCTTTCATTAGCTATTCCGCTTTGTATTACTAACTCAATAATCTTGCGACAAGAGAACTTTTGAAAGAGAATTTTTTTTAATCGTACCTTATTCCTACCCTTGTCTTATATTCATCCATCCTTATACTCGTACCTCCGCACAACATCCTTAACAATATATTTTATGTGGTAAAAGGCCCTTGTCGATCATTCCCTTATCTCTTCTACCCCTCTGTACTCATAAATCATTAGCCTATTTATACTTAAGGGTCACATTTAAACATATACTTATCCCTTCCACTTCTTACTTCGTGAAGAAGTTACACTCCCATCTAATCATATTAATGTCTCATTAATGAAATGCTTTGAAAGGTTTAATCAACTCAAGTTTCGCCCCAATCCGACCAACAATATAGGGAGTAACATATAACAATATAGAATCTGGATCGATCAATGTGTACACATCATGAGAAAATACTGACAATATACCTATAGCAACGTCGGGTAAAGAGTCCAAGTCCTGTTGATCAGTCAATGCGTAAATGCGGTTCTGAGGACTGCTTGAGTTGGATGCTCCCCCTCTACCTCTACCATGACCTACGGATGTCTGAGTGTCTTGTCCTCGAGGGCGCACCGATGACTTCGATCTGGCTGCCGATCCGGTAGACTGCACCCTAGAAATGGACACTCACGCATAAGCCACCTAGAAATGGACACTCACGCATAACATGGCCTGACCAACCACAGGCATAGCAAACATCCAAGCCTAAGCGGCACGGTCCAAAATGTGTCTTACCACATTGATTGCATCGTGGTAAGGGCGGTCTTATGTGATCGGATTCACTTTTATACTGGGAACCCAAAATTCTAGAGCTCTGACCCAGTCCGGTATAATTAGGACGATCAAATCTCTTGCCTGCAAATCGAGGAGGTGCACTGGCCACTGGATGGCCTGAGTGTCTAGAATGTTGTTGCTTCTGGCCCCCTTCAAACTCACTGGCGGCACCTGAGGATCTAGCCCTTTTATTATAACCTCTATCATAATTACACTCACCCCCTTGCGGCCGCTGTTGTTCTTCCAGATTCTGGGCATGGGCCTCAATACGAGAAATATCCATCCCATCCTGAAAGGAAGCCGTCAAACACTCCTTAACCAGATGTGGCCCCAAACCACTCACAAATCGGTGCACGCGATCCCCCATATCAGTTACCATGGTTGGAGCATACCTTGCTAAGGAATTAAAGCGAAGAGGCGTACTCTTGAGCACTCATATTCCCTTGCCTAAGATTCAAAAACTCGTCAGCTCTGGCCCGTCGAACCTCTGGTGGCAAATAATGTCGGAGGAAGGCATCTACGAACTCTTGCCATATCGGGCGAGGTGCATTAACTCCTCTAGAACACATCCAAACCGTATACCAATGAACCGCAACATCCTGTAATCTATAGGAGGCCAACTCTACCGACTCCTCATCCGAAGTGTGTATTATCCGCAAGGTTCTCGATATTTCATCTATAAAACTCTGTGGGTTTTCATCCGACTTCGACCCATAAAATTCTGGACGGTTCAGACTAATAAAATCGCGGGCTGTTACACTAACCGCTCTATCACCTTGGCCCGACCTTGCCGTTGGGCCTGAACGGTGACTAACTGGGTCAACAACTGAATAGCCTCCCTCATCCGCCGGCACGAGGTGTGCGGCGAGGAACCGGGGTGCGGGTTGGGCCGACTCTTTCATGGTCCTCTGATAAGGGTGGAGTATAAAAGGTCCGAGATGGAACCTTGTTATGAGACTCACCCTCTTCTACCTCAGCCGGTGGCTCCCATTCAGTTCTTCTTTCGGCCATCGTCTTGCCTTTTTGGGCCGCTGTAGCTTTCCTCTTCATAGGCATTACTGAAATCATAACACAGGATTAAGAAAAAGGGAAACCTGATAAGATGGCTCTATCACACGATCTAAGACGAGAAAGGAAGGTCATTAATTCCTAAATGCCCCAAAGCCTCCTGCTTATAAGTGTGGCGCGCTTCACACCCATAAACAGGACTCTACTGGACACGGCTCGTAGACACAGCCTAGGACGAACGGCTCTGATACCACTTTTGTCACGACCCAACTAGAGGGCAATGACGGGTACCCGGTACTAGCCTACCGAGAATCTCTGGTCTAACATTCCATAAGCATTTCTAGGCTGGCCATATAGGCAACTCGTGAATATCATACTTAATACAATCATCAAGCAATGCTCGTGCATGTCTAAGTGTAAACCAACAAGGCTTACCAAAATATTATACAACAATAAGAACCGATGACGTTTAAGAAACATCTAACTACATACGTCTCTCTACGAGCCTCTAAATAGATTACATGAATCCATAAGATGGGGAACTACTCTTCCATACCCAAGTGTGTATACAAAAGAGTAGTACCAATAAATGCGGCCCCGAACAACTGGAGCGCCTCTGAGATTTCACCGATGGAGCTCCTAAGGATCTGATCTCGTTTCCCGGCTTTCTTGCGGGCATGAATGCAACATCCACAAGAAGGGACGTCAGTAAAAATAGTGTACTGAGTATGTAAGGCATTAATAGTAAAATAATAAAAGCACGAAAAATAACAGAAGATAAAAGAACCGTTTATATCTCATAATACCTTTCAAGACGTTCGTCATACTTACTTTATCCATTCTCTAGAAGAATATTTCATACATCCACGTGCCTACCTATAAATTACCATACAATATAATATAATATCGTACCCGGCCATATAGGCTCGGTATTATCCGTACCTAACCATAGTAAGGTTAGGTAATATCCGTACCCGGCCATAGTAAGGCTCGGTAGTATCCATACCCGCCCCTTTCGGGACTCGTTGTATCCGTACCCAGCCCTTTTGAGACTCGGTAATATTCGTACCCGGCCCTTTCGGGACTCGATAATATCCGTACCCGGCCCTTTCGGGACTCGATGTCACACATGACTACATATATGTATATATATATATAAGAGTACATATATAAAAGCACATCATCATCATCATTATCATTACCCATATCTTTCTTTAGGATCAACTATCGTAAGATGAGATCCAATAGTGTCATGAGAGTATCAAGAACGATGAATTTGGATAACATTGGAAATGGAATTATCATCATCGCTATATCTCACCTCGAAGGAACAAGTAACATGAGGTGAGATCAACAACAATGAATAAAATTAAGGAGATCGTGAAATAAGCTCAATAATCTCATAATAGCATCAAATCCATAAGCTTTGGAGTCTCCGAAATGGAATCATCATCATTATCATCATGGAACATACTTATCTTTAGCAATAGAAGAACTTTGAGAATCATGAACTTCTAGCTTTTTGGGAATAAGAATGTTATGGAAAATATATATATATATATATATATATATATATATATATATATATATATATATATATGATCAAAGAAAGGAATCATGCCTTTAGAAAGAAAGGGACTAGCCTTAACATACCTTTTTGGTCTCCTGCTACTTAATGCTTATCTTGCCAAGCTCGTAAATCTACATTCAAGAGAATTCATACCACTACTAGGCTTATCGTCATATGCTTATCTTAGGTCTTCAAATTAAACCCTTTTAAAAATCTACCAAAATTCGGCAAAGATCTCTTTGTTTATTACCCTAGCCCTCAATCACAATACCAATAAAACAACAACAATAGCAATACCAATATCAACAACATCATCATCAATACCAAAATATTTCATAAAACATCCCACACGATGTTTTTCAACACACAACTACAATATACACTTCCTTCCTTCCCAATCAAGGACCATAATCTCATCAACACACCAACAACATTAGATACCATCCATATACATGTAAATCAGCCCAACCACACGACCACAACAAGCTCAAAACAGTCCATAAACACAACAACTACAACACTACACTTTATGACCTTTCCTCCATAACTATTTTCACTTTTAAGACTTGATAAACCTTCAAATCAACTCAACGTAACAGATAGGATGAAGAAAATAGCTTATACTTGAAGAACTTTAGCCACACCAACTTTCTTCAAGACCAAACTCAACACAACATCAAGTAGAAGCAAGAACAATTATCTTTCTTGGACTAGTTTGGTGTAATCTTGTTAAATTCTTGATTTAATGAGCAATAAATGTTTGGGGGATGTGTTAGGAGATTTGTAGAACTCCTGGGAGTGTAAAATGCTAAAAATATGGGGTTGATGGGGGGTTTTTATACCCTTATAAGTCGGTTCCATCGACTTTCCCAAGTGGGACCCACGGAAGCCATTTGGTAGCTTGGATGAGTTATCTTAAAATGGCCATAACTCCCTACTCCGATGTCGTATTGACGAACGGTTTGTTGCGTTAGAAACTAGACTCGACGAAATTCATATTAAGATTTTGAAACACCTTAAAACTCCTAATATACCCAGAGATATGCCCCTCCAAAGTTGACCAAAAATTCTTTCCAGAATTCTGCCAACTTTTTCAAATTTTTTGATAAACTTATTTTCTTCGATTTGCCTAGTCCCGAAATCTTCTGAAACTCTTCATACATAATATTTATAATTAATCATACTTGATGATGGTCATGTCTTTTGGTTCCAAGGTTGTCCTTCCCGATTACGACTTACGAGATCGTAATTCATCCTTTACTTCATTGTTACGTACTTCCCATGGCTTGTACCTTCCAGAACATCATGGGACGTCTCTGATACTCCATTAATACGGTGAAGTACGTTGCATGGTCATGCTCTAAAAGTGCGAGGTGTAACAACCGGAACACTGACTGGGATCGGGTTGCATGTTCCACAACATTGACTATTGGATCGAGCTGTGTGCCACCATAGGTACATGGACTTAGCGGTCCCCATGGGTCATGACTGTCGAGGTGACGAGATATTCCGATTGAAGCGTGTGTGTATCACTGCATTTGCATTGCATTCTTCTCATATTTGCATATGGCATTGTATTGGACTTATTGGTTGATCTTTGGGGATATGTGTACTTAATAGTGGTTCTTGAGATTTTACTTCATACTTATAGTGGATTTTGAGGAGATATGCTAGACTTGGTAACATGGTACTTGATTTGATTTTTTGGACTGTGTTGAGTTATATCTGATTGTAAGCATGTCTAATTTTTCAGTCTCTTTCTTATTCATATGTTATCTAACTGTTGTCGGCCTATGATGCCTACTCAGTATGTGTTGTTGTACTGATTCTACCTTGCTACATTCTGTTTTGAGGGCAGAGTTCTTGACCGGTTTGACTTCTTCGCTTCGTGACTGAGTCTATGATGTTTGACGAGCATTCTAGGGTGAGCTCTTGGATGGATTCGCTGGCTGGATAACTGTTATCTATTCCTATCTTTATATTCTACCATTTAGACAGTTATTTATGGATATTTGAGACTTGTATTTCCTAGACATTATGTAGTGCCTCTTGTACAATTCAGACAAGATTTTTAGGATTTGGATGTATCTTCCGTACTTATCATACTTATCTATTTTTGTTGAACTTATTACACATTTCTAGGTGATTGAATTTTGCTTTATTGTTGTTTGGTTGTGAATAAGGATAGGTTCGCCTACCGAGGTGGAAAATGGTATGTGCCCGCACGTTCCCTAGTTGGGGTGTGACATACGACTAGTCTTGAAATTCTTTTTTGAGGTATGCTAGGTTGAGTGGATGCTGTCACTTTTTCTGGAGATTACATCATAATTGGTAATCTTTACCTTCTTTAGTTTATAACTCCTGGAGACTTTGGCTTTATATTGTGAGCTATTTTATTTTGATGGTTTGGAGACTCAATCCTTATGTTGCCTCAACTTATTTTAAAAAACTAAACCAAGTTATGATGTTTACTTAATAAAGGGAAGTATCTCATATTCCATTTGACATTATGTTGTTAAATCTTTTGTTTCGGGATACTTATCCTTCACCCCTCTCTTTCTTTGCATAAATTGGGGATTTTCAGATCCCAAATGTCTCGGAGTTACTGTTGAGCTTGTGAAAATCTATTGCACCTATGAGGCCACCTTTGGCAATTCTATTGCTACCTGTTACTGCTACGGACAATCTCCCTTTGGCTGCTGCTTTGTTGTTTGCATTATTGAGTTCATCTTATTTGCATTCTGTGGCAACCTATGACTTCATATTAATGAGAATATGCTGCTACATTTCGACATGAGTTGATTTGGTACTGTGGTGTATACTGATGTTGTATGAACTCTTACTACATTTGACATGAGTTATTGTTACATTTTGAGAGGGCTGGCCCTCACCCTCTATATGCTTGATGAGGTTTGGCTGGTGTATTTCTAAAGGAACAATCGCTAAAGCTGCTTGCCATTTGAGCTTAAATGACTGGCCGAGCATTTTGCTAATTAATGCACTTAAATCTTGTGCCTTGTTTGAGTCAACTGTTATGGTGTCTTTGGGCTGAACTGTTGTTGCTTAGCAATAATTGTGCTGCTGCTTTTTGTTTCTGTTTTGCAAGTGCTGCACCTTAGCTTCTGTTGCATTTTGCTGATCACTAAACAAATGTTACTGCTTTCCTTTTAAGAACAGTTTGCTACACCTTGTGAGAAATTTTGTTGATTCGAACATGATACTACACTTTGTCCAATGAGAAAACTTGATTTGAGGCCACGCCCCTTCCGAAAAAGGTTGTCCCTCGGTTTAGGCATTTTGGTTAAGGCGATGAAGACCTTATAATAAAATCTAATGGCAGAAACCAACGTGCGTTTGGCGAGGCAACTAGAATGACCACTAGTTTTCAACCACAACATGTTTTGGATTACTTTTCCCAACAAATTCGAAAACATGAGTTTGAGCCCTTTTCGGTCGAGTCTGAAGAATATTATTGTTCTGTTTATAAATGCCACACCATAGGATAGCGTGTCGTTTTGACTAACTGTTTTCTTTTCATCTTGCGAGGTATAAATAAAGCGGGTTCGTAGAATATTACAAAGATGAGGACAGGACTTGGATACTTGGAGCTTTGGACGAGGAATTAGCAAAGAGCGGAATAGCAACTAAGAGGTTCAAGAAAGCGAGGAGACTAGGATTAGCTAATCTAACCTGTCTCCACCTTCCCCCTATCTCCCTCTCTTTATTTATCTTTTGCAATTTGTATACATGTATATACTTGTAAATGCATGTATTATTGTAAACCCTTTGGTTAGAACGCGGTTGAAACCATGTATAAGAAAAAATGACTTAAGTTGTTTCAAAAAACAATTTTTGGGCCTTGGCCCACATAAAGCTAATTAAACAAAGGAACTTTACTTTAAATACGAGTTTGAGAAAGGGATTTAAAGGGATATGGTTGACCTTCAATGTAGTAAAAAATGGATAAATGTCAAGACTATAAGTGAAAAGGAACATTTTTATAAAAATTGTATAGTTTTCATGGCACATTTGCACATTGGACATAACATTTGGGACTGAATTAAGTTGAACTCTACTCAAAGGAAACTTGAGTGTGTTTTTGGTCCGTAAAAGTGGCATGACCATTTGAGCCTCATATGCATTTTCCAAAAAGGATTTAACTTCTTCAAATAAAGGGAGTTTGCCAAAAATATTTTATGATATGCCATGACAAGTTAGACAAGAAATTAAACTCTTTAACCAAATAATTGCAATCATCACACATTGAAGCTTGAAGGTCAACCGTATTCTACGGATCCTTAATACTAGGGTCCTTAAAACCTTACCTAGAGGATCACCAAAACCCTGACCCCGAACTCTTATTTTAAAGGACTTTTCTCTTGTTAGATTAAACCCTTTTAACTCGGTGTTCCTAATTTCCCTTGTTAATTAGGTGGCGACTCTAAAAATACAAAAGTCTAACAAAATCCACAACCTCTTAGTAGCTTATGTCTCGCGTAAAAGTGAACTGTAACAGATGGAGACTCCGCTGGGGATTTTAATAGGTTCTAACCATAAGAGTTTCAATTTAACGTGATTTTAACTGTGATTATTTGCTTAATTGTTTATTTTCTTATATATATAACTTTTGTTGCATGCATATCATAATTTCTGCCACCACTGGCAAAAAACTTCATGGTTTCAAAGGGGAGGCGCTGCCTCACGGCCTAGCCTTCACTAAAAAACCAAATAAACCTTATTTGGAACACGTTGAACCCGGAGTTGGTTCGCGATCGTCCAACAGCCAAAGATAGTTCAACTCGAGTAGTCCGCTCGAGTCCCAGTCATTTGAAAAGTCCACTCTAGTATTTCCTAGGAAGTAGCAAAGCCAAATCCCAACGGACTAGCTCATACTTACCTAGACAGGCTTGGATATTTGAGACGTATCTAAGCCCATTAAAAGACCACCTTGTGTCAGGACGGTCTATGGCTCGAAGACACCGCATCTAACTATATGAAAAGTTGAAGGATGTACATGCCGTTATACGAACCCTTTGTTCTTGGGCTTGGGAATTTTTCTTTTATTTTTTAGACTTTATCTGAGAGGAGCTCGGAAAGTCCGAGAGACAATAAAGGACCCCCATGGTGGCTTAGTTTAGGATTTGTATCCCTGCGCGAGACTGACATTTGTATACCCCGTTTCCTTATTATGTATCCCCATTAAGTATATTCATAAGTTTGTATAAATCTTGGGCAAACAGAACATCTTAACGGCATCTACATCCTTCAAATCAAATAGGCTTACCTTTGGCTTAAAAAGGTCTCATGCATGATTAGGACGCGATATGTATTGTTATGTGCTACGTACTATGCAATATGTATTTCTTTTTTCCTATTTGATTTATGTGCTTAAATACATCTGTTTTGCCTTCAACATGGACGGTCCATTATTCAGTTACGAAGTCTAGAGTGTCATTAAGCACACAAAACCCCAAAGTTTAACTTTTTAAAAGTTCACCTAAAATCACCCTAGCTCTCGAAACCTTACATGAAAGTCCAAATGTACCAAATTTTGCAAGAAAATCATTTAGTCATCATCCAATTATCTTTTACCACGTCGTTCCTAAAAATCACCTTACTACATCCCAATGGTTGTTAGAGTCGCACCCCGAGCCTCCGAAACCCTACAAAAAAGTCCAAATATTCCAAGTTTTCCAAAAAAGCCATCCGATCATCGTCTAATTATCGTTGACCAAGTCGTCCTTATAAATAACTTTATTGCATTCAACGGTTGTCAAAGTTACACCCTTACGCTCTCAAAGTCCTATATGCCAGGTTTTCCAGAGAAAACCACCTGGTCATCGCAAATTATTGTTGACCACGTCGTTCCTAAAATTCGTTTTCCCCACCCGATAAATTGCCAAAGCTGCATCCACCATCAATTTATTTTACTGACACTCAATCAGCTTAGAGTCAATCACAACCCATAATTTTGTTACTCCAGAAAAGCTTTCCAAATACAGACCCATGCTCGAGTACGAACGCTCGAGCCTTACCGTTTCCATTTTGTTTGTCTCAAAGTCAAATGACCAAAATCTTGTCCATTCACTTAGCTCCTTAGGTTGTCTTTTAAAGGATTCCATTTCGAGCGGATTCTAGACTATTCTGTTTCAAGCAAAACAAATGTTACTTGCTTTACTTGTTAGGACCAATGGACTAATGTTGTTACCTTTTTTGCTTTTCTTTCTTTATGATTGACTAGCGGGGACCACCAAAAGGTTTCTTTTACAAAACTCAAGTCATGATCTTTTTTAGCCCACCCATGAGTTACGCTACCCGTCCAATAGCATTAAAATATTTAAAAAAAAAATTGACAACTTTTTATCCTTGTTCAAACTCCAAAGTGACCCAATCAAGCAAACAACTCTTTGCTTTTATGAAAATCCAAGAAAAAAGAAACTCACCTTACGTAACGCCTCTAAATTGGCCATTTACCTCTCGACTCACACAACACTTATCCCAGGGTTTATATTCCCGTTACCACCCATTTGTCCTGACACATTTAATGGGATCAACACTAGTCAATCATTTTTCAACTAAATTTTTTTTCTGTGAGCGCAGGGACAAGAAAGATACAAGGCAACGAGCCCCAAATAGGCATCAAGTCCACATATATTGATCAAAGGAGCTATTAAGGCCCAATATAGGGTCATTTTTATAAGCTAGATGAATATACCTCTAACTCCATCATCAATTTTATTCCTTTCACTTCATTATGTCTACTAACACTTGTTCTTAAAATATAGGTTACGGCATTATGTAAGGTTGAGATCAGGAATCAAGACTATGAGGCGCTAGCTGGGTTTTCGTATCTTAATCAACATAAGCCAAAATAGCTTCATCTCTAAACTCCTGCTTTATCTTGTCTTTATTTATATCATGACAACATTATGATTTTATAACAATTGTATTTGAAACTCATAGGAATTGCATGCCAACAAGCAAGCGCCAGGTTTATCAATCAAACACGAAGAAACCGCTAAAAAATGTTAAAGAATAGAACATAAAGACTAAGTTTCAAAGATCAACGACATCACTGGGCTAACCATGATCATCACAAAGCGGTCAGAGCGGACATCAAGCCTTCAACAATGAGCAAAAATATAAAACAAGAGCCTATTCGACGGCACAAGCCTAACAGCGACATTCTTAACTCTATTCTCAATTCTAATAAATACTTTGTCATTGTCTTTGAATGCTTTAACGATTTTTATTTTGAATTTTATACAAATCAATGTCAAGTCTTCAACGACTTTTCTTTGCCAAAAAACTAAGACGGTATGCTAAAAAGGAATACCGAACTCCCCAACAAAGTCAAAACTACAACAGAAGTGTTAATCCAAACATAATTCAGCACTATCATGATTTCTGGTTTTTTTTTTCAGAGTTCAAAATCACAACGTTGTCAAAGCAATGTGGAAACTATGTCCATGTAAAGTCTTATGGATGTGTCGCCGACCACATTTATAATTAAGAGGTTGCAAGCTTCTTTTCCCTATGCTCGAATGACGGACATAACTTATCTCTAATATTTTGGGATGTATATGGGCAACCCAAGTCCGCCCATACCCGTTACAACTCATGGCTTTCCGAAATCATTTGGATATGCAAATGCTATCCCAGTCTCACACATAATTCGACATTGGGGCAAAACATGTCCTTTTTTTACCACGCAACATAAACTACACAATGACCTGATTTTCCAAGGTAGGATACGTAGGCAGTCCATATAGGACGCGGTCACATTTTAGGAAAAACACCACTACCCCATATTCGAACTATGTGTGACCTGATTCTTGTAATTACAGGATACGCAGTCGCTCCACGAGCTCCGTCATATCAATCAAAAGAGCCCTAGAAACCCTTAGGAATCCACAGGTGTCACGACCCAACCGGCGGGCCGCGACGGGCACCCGGTGCTATCCCACCCGGGCACCTCTTAACATACTTTCACATCATATCTAGGTGAGCCATATAGCTAAATCATGCTTTTCATTCATCATCATTCTAGTCTCATTGGACAACAACACATCTATATCATCATTAACAACTACACCCATATAAATGTACATAAGCCGACAAGGCTATCAAAATATTATCCCAAAATATAGGCCGACAAGGCCAAACATATCTAACCATATACACATGTCTACAGCCTCTAAGAAGAATATGTCGTATCATAATATATGGGCAGGACAGGACCCCGCCGTGTCCATAAATATGTACACAAAAGAATCTATACCAAAAGTTGCAGCTCCGAATGAAATGGAGCTCCTATGCGGTCCCGAGAAAATACGGCTATGGATCAAGTCTGTCTCCCTAGCCACTGCGGGCATGACGCGCCGTCCCGCGAACAAAAGGACGTCGGTACAAAGAATGTACTCAGTATGTAAAGCATGATCAGTATCAATATGAAAGCATAATAGATAACATATGAAATAGCATAATATGGGAGATAATGACATCATCGTCATAACACTTACTTGCTTTCCATAGGGACATTCCATTTCTATTGCGTATTCGCGTACATACATCCGTATCCGTACTCATTTACCTTTCGTATCCATTTTCCATTCATACCCGTATTCATATCGTTTACATCTCATATACATTTCATATACATAGCCTTTACATAACACTTACATATACTTAGCATATTCGTACTCATAATGATGTCATATACATAGCATTTATATAGCGTACCCGACCACAAGGGTTCAGTGTTTCACATAGCTGGCCCTACCAAGGCTCAGTGTCATACTTGGCCCTACCAAGGCTGAGGGTTATTCGTACCCAAGCTAGAAGATGTGCGCGCATCTATATATATATATATATATATATACATATTCACTATATTCTACCCGCCATATAAGCTCGGGGTTCACATTAGCCACTCATGGGCACATATACATATAAGCTCATAATTATCTTTAGCCTTTTTACTATCGTCATTCATTACATTCTATCCTTAGAGGATTACTCGTCGTATAAGAAACTTAGTACAATCGTATCATTTGAGCATCATAAGCTTAGTAGCTTCTAGAGATAGGATCATTGGAGAATATCGTAAGCTCATAGAGGAATATATATATATTTGGCCAAAGAACCATGCCTTATGAAAGAAGGGTTAGCCTTACATACCATTCTATTCAACTATTCTATCACTTGCTCGTGCTTCTTCAATGCTCACGTTTCTACCTTCATTAAAGTGCATACTAACATTAGAGAATCGATATCTTAGCATTCATGACTAAAGCTAGGGAAAATTGGACGGCATATCCTTTATTTATACAACTTCCTCTATATCATATATCAACTCCCAAACATCAATAATAACATTCACAATATCATCACAATAGCCTTTATTCAACTACATTATCCTTTTCTCGATTCACTTCAATTCATCCATATTCACGACCATATCACGCAAATTTCGTTCGTTCATCTTCAAGGTCTATTCCATGTTCTCAATATCATTTATAACATGATCATATTCATAATGTATCAAGAATCATGACTCATTCCAACCATTTACTCAAAAGTGATACTATTCACACATTTATGACCCATTTCCTATTTCCTTATATAATCCAAGTGTTTCAACTTTCAAATACTTTAAATAACATGGAGATGTCATGAAACTTACCTTAGATGGTGTAGGATTGAACCTTGGGGGAAAATACCTCACTTGAGAAAAACCCTAGTTTTTCCTTCACTTGGATTCCTTGTTTTTGATGAACTTTAATGGGTTTTCTTACTTTGATTCACTTGATTTGATGATAAGAACCTTTGATTTCCCTTGGATTCTTGTTCATGAAATATATGTAAGGTTCTAGAGACTTTAGAGAGAAGTGGAAAAGTGTTGGAATGAAATAATGAAGTTGGAATCACATTTATAGACTTGCAGCATTTCAGTCCGTCGGGACTTCCACGGTCCGTGGAACATGGTGCTGTCCGTGGAACTGGTCGTGGTTCATGACCAGCCAGCCACCATCTCTGCTGGCGGTTCCACGAACCCTTCCACGGTCCGTGGAACATTCCATGGTCCGTGGAACATTCCATGGTCCGTGGAACATGGTCGTGAAACTCACAGTTTCACCGAAGTTGTTCCAGTCGCCTCGTTTGATCTCCAATCCTTATGGAACCTTCTTAGCACTTGTTTATCACTTCATTAACAATCTAAGGGGTGTTATAACTCTTCCCCAAAACATCATTAAGTTGTCATCAACTCGCTACTCATAAATCCTTTCCGATACTTATCGTATACATGGCCTTCTCTTGGCAACTTTCTCGTCTAACATCGAATGTCTTTAAAATCTTATTTAGAATCACCAAATGCTATTTATTACTTATTGAATCATCGTATACTTCGTGCTCTTCATTAGCCTATTCATTGTGCATCAATAGAAAATTTTCCGAGGTGTAACATTCTTCCCCCCTTAAGAACATTCGTCCTCGAATGTTAAGCACTCGGGAATTCTACGAAAATTTCGCCAGAGTTTCCCCTATAATATGGCACTTCCATCCTGTCAGAACAACCTATAATAACAATGCCTCACAGGGCCACAACATAATAGAAATAGAATTTGGCCACACACGACCCAAATGCATAAAAGGAAAACATACATACCTTATGATCTTGACGTCTCGTCTTGGCCCTCTTACGGGAAATTTGAAATAAGTGTGGATATTTGGATTTCATAATTTCTTCCGCTTCCCATGTCATCTCTTCTCGATTATTATTTCTCCACAAAATCTTAGCGAGGCCACTTCTTTGTTTCTAAGCCTCGTACTTGCCTATCTAATATGTGATGGGTTTTTCATCATAAGCTAACTTTTGTCACTAGAACATCATTTACTGGGACGATCCTAGTAGGATCTTCAACACATTTATGAAGCATCGAGACATGGAAAACTCGATGAATTGATTCCAAATCAGGAGGTAGATCTAATTCGTAATCCACTTTGCCTACTTTGCGCACAATTTCATAAGGCCCAATGTACCGGGGACTAAGCTTTCCCTTTTTGCCAAATCTCATAACGCCTTTCATTGGCGACACTTTTCTTGGAACTCCAAGTCCCTTCGACGATTATCCGCATAGGACTTTTGACGACTTTGGGTTGCCAATAACTAATCTTGTATGAGCTTAACCTTCTCTATGGCTTGTTGGACCAAGTCCGGCCCTATCAATTTAGCCTCTCCTGTTTCAAACCACCAATTGGGGATCTACACTTTCGCCCATATAAAGCTTCATACGGTGCCATTTGAATGCTAGAATGATAACTATTATTGTAAGCAAACTCAATGAGTGGAAAGTGATCATCCCAATTACCTCCAAAATCTAACGTATATGCCGTAACATATCCTCGAAGTACGAATGGTACGTTCGGCTTGTCCATCGATGCTTGGATGAAATGTCGTGCTAAGGCTCACATGAGTCCCCAAACCCTCTTAGAAGGACTTCCAGAAATTAGCTGTGAACTGGGTACCTCTATCGAAGATAATAGATATGGGAACACCATGAAGGCGCACTATCTCTTTGACATAGAGCTTTGCATAATCTTCTGCTACATACGTCGTTACGATTGGTAAGAAATGAGTGACTTAGTGAGTCTATCCACAATCACCCATATGGAATCATACTTACGTCGAGAAACGGGTAACCACGTAATAAAGTCCATGTTAATCACTTTCCATTTCCAAGTTGGGATTTCTATAGCTTGCAACAATCCGCCCAGCTTTTGGTGCTCGATTTTCACTTGTTGACAATTGGGACATTGAGCTACAAATTCTGCTATGTCTTTCTTCATCCCATTCCACCAATACATGGATTTAAGATCATTATACATTTTCGTTGCTCTGGGTGGATAGAATAACGGGAACAATGAGCTTCTCTCAATATTTGGTGGCGTAAACTTGCCACATTAGGAACACATAATCTGCCTCGACATCGGAGAACTCCGTCTCCTATAATCTCAAATGATGACTCCTCTTTCTGAGGGAGTGTATCTCTGTAATATACTAGCATGGGATCTTCGTATTGTCGCTCTTTCACTTCCTTCCCTAGCTACGCGGCTTCTTTGGTCTGGATGGTAGTCCCCCTACTACCTGAGTCCACTACTCGAACTCCTAGGCTAGCTAACTGTTGGAGCTCACGAGCCATTTCTCTTTTCTTTGGTTGTACATCACATAAACTTCCCATAGATCTGCGGCTAAGAGCGTCAGCTATAACATTTGCCTTTCCGGGGTGATATAGAATATCAACATCATAATCTTTTAACAATTCCAACCATCGTCGTTGCTTGTTAAATTCAACTCTTTTACGCGAAGATATCTTTTGAAGGCTCTTATGATCTGTGTAAATATCCACATGAACACCATACAAATAATGTCTCCATATCTTTAATGCATGAATCACTGCAGCCAGTTCTAGATCATGAGTTGGATAATTCTTTTCATGTTTCCGTAATTGCCTTGAAGCATACGCAATCACTCTGCCATGTTGCATCAATACACATCCTAGCCCGACGCCTGAAGCATCGCAATAAACAACATAACCTTCCAATCCCTCTGGAAGTGTCAGGACTGGTGCAGAAGTCAATCTATCTTTTAGCTCTTGGAAACTACGTTCACAAGCATCTGTCCATTGAAACTTGGGCCGATTTACGAGTCGGCTTTGTGGCGGTGCGGATATAGAAGAAAAACTTTCAACAAATCTCCGGTAATAACCTGCTAAGCCCGGAAAGCTATGAACCTCCCCCGTAGAGTCACGACCTTGGCCAAGTCTTCACCTCGATCTTTTGGCTATCCACACGAATACCATCGTGGTTAAATTTGAAACAATGTGCCCCAGAAATGTCACTGAGTTCAATCAGAACTCACACTTAGAAAATTTTGCGAACAACTCCCGAGTTTGAAGAACTATAAGAACAGTACGCAAATGATCCGCATGTTCTGCTTCGGATCTAGAGTACACCAAGATATCGTCGATGAACACAATCACAAACAAATCTATAAAGGGCCTGAACACATCATTCATTAAATCCATAAACACTGCCGGTGCATTAGTTAGTCCAAATAACATTACCCGAAACTCAAAATGGCCATATCTCGTTCTGAAGGCTATCTTAGGGATATCTTTCTCCCTAACTCTCACTTGATGTGTCACGACCCGAGCTACGGGCCGCGACGGGTATCCGGGGCTAACCACCGAACACCACTCACTTACCTTGCTCTGTTATTCATTATTCATACTATATGCTCATAATCCTACAAAAGCTGTCATTTTAAAATACATTAGCCTTTATAAACATAAGCCCTTCGGCTATCAAAATAATATATATATATACATATACATACAAGCCATGGGACCAGACTACCCACACTGCGTATCTACGAGCCTCTACTGGAGTACTAGACATATGGACGGGACAGGACCCCGTCGTGCCCAAAATATATATACACAAAAGGCGCTCGAAATAGCACCTCGGAATAAGGGAGGGCTTCGGTATATCTGCTTGATAGCTCCTATGGATGCACGCGTCTCCCTTTGTCTACACCCGGGAATGAACACGAGCGTCCAAAGAAAAGGACGTCGGTACGAATATTGTGCTGAGTATGTAAGGCATAAACAATAATAGAACATCAACGAAATAGGGGAGACATCCAATGGGGGAGCAACCTGTCGGGCGTATCATAAAAGAAAAATAGTGCGTGCGACTTACTCTCATAAACATCATCATGTCATGTATGCGCTAAGTGTATGGCCCCGACCATTTAGGTGCGGTGGTATAAGGCTTGCCCGACCATGTGGTGCGGTGTGACAATCAATAATATTGGCCGCGTCCGGGCCTCCCGCGTCGGGTACCGTCTCGTCGTCCCCTTGGCGGCGCCCGTACCGTTTGGCCATGGTGTATAGCTGCCCGGCCGTATAGGCGCGGTGTGAAATCATCATATGCTCATTACAACATGCTCATTATATGCTCATTATATGCTCATTATAACGTGCTCATGATAGAATACTTATAGAAATACATGCATAGAGATTCATAGATATTTATACTTTATCGGGGTGACCCGATTGCATTATGGAGCATTTATGGGCATTCTGCCTCACCTTGAAGGAACACACATAAGGTGAGTGTATATATATAATCAACATCAATAGATTATAAGTTGTGCCATTGGCTTTATAGGAACATAATATCAAGGCTTTACCATAATTAGCATCATCACATATACATACATCGACAAAACATACGTTAGGACTTGGAGGTGGCTATGGCTATGTCGGGGTGACATAAGGTCGTGAACCCCGATGTCACTATGAGCATTCGTAAAGGTTACCGCTCGCCTTGAAGGAACAAACATAAGGTGAGTGTGAATGATGATCAACATCAATGGCTATGGATAGCTTCATTAGCTTAACAAGAGCATCCTATCATAGACTATAGCATCTCTAGGCTTAGCTTGACATTATCGTTATCATACTTGCCTTGTCTCTTTTCTCTATCTTACACATCTGCAGCTCCTTATGTTCATAGACTCATCGTCATTACTATCGTACTCATAATATATATCTCTTATCTCTCTCTCGGGTGGCTACTTATGAATGTAGGCTCTTAGTTATTCGGAGTTTAGGAGATTCGTGGAGACGGAGGAAAATCATGCCTTGAAAGGAAAGAGACTAATCATCATAAGATAGGTTTATCAACAAGGATTAATAGCAAGGAGTCATATGAAGGTCATTAGTTTTATAGTAATCTTGTATCATAACTTTAGGATCTCTAGACTTGGCTCATCATCATACTCATAACCTACTTCTTACTTCATCCTATACGGAGCTCCTTTTGACGTAGACTCATCGTTTCCAATACATACATATATGTGGAGAAGGTATAGAAAGATAGCGAGGATGCATACCATAGAGTCATGCCTTAGAAAGAAAGGTTGAACCTTACATACCTTTGTCGTTTAACTATTCGATTGCTTGCTTGTTCTTCTTTAAATGCTCGCGTCTTTACCTTGAGAGATTCGCATCAACATTAGTTAAACAATCATGAGAGCGTACTTACTAAAGTTATAGAAAATTGGGCGGCGTTTCCTTTGTTTATACTACTTTCCACCATATTCTACATCAACCCTCAACTTTCATATCAACGATCACAATACCATAACAATAAGCATAATCCATTCGCATTATCCACACTTAGGAATTTCACTCCAAATTCTCCATATTCATGACCGAAACTCACCTTCATGTTCTTTCACATACAACACTTACTTCATGTTCTAAATGTCATTTGTAACGTATTCATAATCTCAACATATCAATATTCACAACTCAAACCAAACTTCTATTCATAACCAACACTATTGTCACATTTATGACCCATTTCATGTATTCTTTGGTAATTCAAGTGTTTCAACTTAGTAGTACCTTAAACATCATGAAAATACCATAAAACATACCTTAGATGATGGAGGAACAAGCCTTGGATGACAATACACTTCTTGCACCAAAACCCTAGTTCACCCTTTCTTGAATTTCTTGGTTTAGATGACTTCCATGAGGTTTCCTTCGATTGATTCACCTAGATTCTTGTTGTTGATCCATGTTTTCCTTGGTTTTTCTTGTGGATGAAATGTGTGGAAGGTTCTAGAGGGTTTGAGAGAGATGGAGGAGTGTATGGAATGAAAGAAATGAAGTGGGAACTCATTTATATAATTGAACCAAGTTCAGCCCGTCGGGAGTTCCACGGACTGCTCCACGGTCCGTGGAACCAAGTGTCGTCACGTGAAACGGTCGTGGTTCACGACCAGCCAGTACCTCCCTCTCTTCGGGAGTTCCACGGACCCATCCACGGTCCGTGGAATATTATATGGGCCGTGGAAGTGGTCGTGGAAATCATTGCTCACCAAAGTTGTTCCCGTCGCTTCGTTTGATCTCCAATCCTTATGGAACCTTCTTAGCACTTGTTTATCACTTCATTAGCAATCTACGGAATGTCATAACTCTTCTCCAAGACATCCTTAGTTCAATACTCGTAATTTGCCCAACACACTCAACTTATAATCCGCTTTTCTTAACAACCTTCCTTCCTTAACTCGAATGTCTTTCAAATCTTATTTAAGGTTGTCAAAAGCCATTACTTACTCCTCGAAACCTCGCATACTTTATGCTCTTCATTAGCCTGTTCACTGTGCATCAACGAAATTTTTTTCGAGGTGTAACATGATGATACCCGGATCTCAAGTCTATCTTGAAAATCCATTTGGCACCTTGTAATTGATCGAATAAATCATCAATCCTCGGGAGATGATACTTATTTTTAATCGTCACCTTATTCAATTGCCGATAGTCAATGCACATTCTCAAGGAGCCATCTTTCTTTCGGACAAACAATACGGGTGCTCCCCACGGGGATGAACTAGGCCTAATAAAGTCTTTCTCAAGCAAGTCTTTCAATTGTTCCTTCAACTCTTTCAGTTCCGCGGGAGCCATTCTATAAGGAGGAATAGATATAGTCTTAGTGTCTGGCAACACATCAATAGCAAAATCAATCTCCCGCTCAGGAGGAAGGCACCGGAAGCTCTTTGCGGGAACACATCCTAAATTCATTCACTCGGCGATGAAGAGTCGGGCGGTTCGGCCTTCTACATCTTGAACCCGCACTAGATGATAGATACAACCTTTTTTAATCATTTTCCTTGCCTTTAGATAGGAAATAAACCTACCCTTTCGGTGACGCCGTATTTCCTTTCCATTCTAAAGCGGTTCTCCGGGCCCAAACCTGGAAGCGAACCATTTTCATTCTACAATTGACATTGGCGTAGCAAGAAGCCAACCAATCAATGCCCATAATGACATCAAAATCCACCATTTTTAACTCATGAAAGTCAATCATAGTACGGCGATCACAAATCACAATCATGCAATTTCTATATACTCGGCTAGCTATTACCGATTCACCAACGGGTGTGGACACCTCAAAAGGTTTAATCGACTCCGGTTTGATTCCAAATCGACCCGCAATAAACGGAGTAACATATGATAATGTAGAGCCAGGATCTATCAAAGCATATACATCATGAGAAAGTACCGATAATATACCTGTGACAACATCAGGAGAAGACTCAAGATCTTGGCGTCCGGCCAAAGCATAAATGCGGTCGAGGACCGCGAAGGGCTGGGACTCTCCCCTGCCTCTGCCACGCATCCGAGGCGTGAGGCGCACAGGCCCCGTAGGGGGTATAGATCTTTGAAGATCGACCATCGACCTCGAAGGTCGGGTCTGCCTCTCCACCAACCGAGGGGCGATCACGCGTAATATGGCTCGGCCGACCACGAGAATAGCAAACCTCCGAACCCAATCTACACGACCCTAACGTAACTTCCCACACCGGGAACATCGTGGTACGGGTGGCCTCGCCGACCCGAATCACCTCTAACCGGGATCCGAAAAGCTCGACTAAGCCCGGGATGAGTAGATCTATCAAATCTCGACACCGAATATCGTGGAGGCGCACTAGTCATAGAATAGCCTTTGAATATCTGAAGGCTATTTGTCATGCCCGTGCCCACCTCTGCGCTCACTCATCGGGCCTGAAGATCTAGCCCTCTTGTTGTGCCCTCTTTCATGCTCACGTTCACTTCTTTGTTGTTGTAAGCTTTCTTCTAAATTTTGAGCATGGACTTGAATGCGTGCAATATCCATATTGTCCTGAAGGGATGCAGTCAGGCATCTATCCATAAAATATGGCCCCAGGCCTTTCACAAACCTGTGCACTCGGTCACCCATATCCGCTACCATGGCCGAAGCATACCTTGCCAAGGAATCAAGTGGAGACTATACTCTAGAGCACTCGTACTCCCTGCCTCAAATTCAAGAACTTGTCGGCTAGCTCGCCGAACTTCGGAGGCAAATAATGTCGGAGAAACGCATCTACAAACTCTCGCTATACACGGAGAAGGTGGCTCCCCGTGAAGCCATCCAAACCGTATACCAATGAACTGCGACATCTCTCAATCTATAGGACGCCAACTCCACCGATTCGGTGTCTGAAGCATGTATCAACCGAAGAGTCCTTAACATACCATCAATAAAATTCTGAGGGTCATCATCCAGCTTTGATCCAAAGAATTTCGGAGGGTTCAAACTAATGAAGTCACGGGCTCTTGCACTAATAGCCCTATCACCTTGCCTCGTACTTTGTCTCTCGGAGTGCGGGCGAGAACGATTGAGTAAGTAAATCCAACTCTTTTCGCATCTTGGCTCCGGCCATCCGGTGGAGGAACCGATGGCCGGAGCCTTGGGAGTGGCAAGACCTTCACGCTCCTCTAATATAGGCACCCCAACGGAAGGACCGAGATTGAGTCGCACTCGTGGACTCACTTTCCTCTGCTGCACGGTGGCGGTGCTCTTCGGCCCGACTTTTCTGCCACCGTCTTGCCTCTTTTCGGGTCGTCGTAGCCTTCCTTTACCCTTGCTGCATTTCCTCAAATACACAACACCGCTAAGAAACAAAGTTCTTACATCATAGCTCTATCGCACGATTCTTGTGAAGAAAGAAGGTCATTCATTCCTAAAATGCCCGCAGCTTCTTGTTTATAAGTGTGTGTGTAACACACCCATAACTAAGACTACTAGACACGGCTCGTGACACACGCTAGAGGATCGAATCGCTCCGATACCACTTTTGTCACGACCCAACCGGAGGGCACGCGGCACCCGGTGCTATCCCACCCGGCACCTCTTAACATACTTTTACATCACGTATCTAGGTGAGCCGTATAGCTAAATCATGCTTTTCATTCATCATCATTCTAGTTTCATTAAACAACACACATCTATATCATCATTAACAACTACACCCATATAAATGTACATAAGCCGACAAGGCTATCAAAATAATATCCCAAAATATAGGCCGACAAGGCCAAACATATCTAACCATATACACATGTCTACGAGCCTCTAAGAAGAATATGTCGTATCATAACATATGGGCAGGACAGGACCCCGTCGTGTCCATAAATATGTACACAAAAGAATCTATACCAAAAAGGCTAAAACTCCCGAATGAAATGGAGCTCGCTATGTGCCCCGAGAAAATACAGCTATGGATCAAGTCTGTCTCCCTGGCCACCAGCGGGTATGACACAACATCCACAAACAAAAGGACGTCAGTACAAAGAATGTACTCAGTATGTAAAGCATGATCAGTATCAATATGAAAGCATAATAGATAACATATGAAATAGCATAAGATGGGAGATAATGGCATCATCGTCATAGCACTTACTTGCTTTCCATAGGGACATTCCATTTCTATTGCGTATTCGCGTACATACATCTGTATCCATACTCATTTACCTTTCGTATCCATTTTCCATTCATACCCGTATTCATATCGTTTACATCTCATATACATTTCATAGACATAGCCTTTATATAACACTTACATATACTTAGCATATTCGTACTCATAATGATGTCATGTACATAGCATTTATATAGCGTACCCGACCACAAGGGTTCAGTGTTTCACATAGCTGGCCCTACCAAGGCTCAGTGTCATACCTGGCCCTACCAAGGCTCAGGGTTATTCGTACCCAACTGCAGAGGTGTGCGCGCATCGTCATATATAGATATATACATATACATATTCACTATATTCTACCCGGCCATATAAGCTCGGGGTTCACATTAGCCACTCATGGGCACATATACATATAAGCTCATAATTATCTTTAGCCTTTTTACTATCGTCATTCATTACATTCTATCCTTAGAGGATTACTCGTCGTATAAGAAACTTAGTACAATCGTATCATTTGAGCATCATAAGCTTAGTAGCTTCTAGAGATAGGATCATTGGAGAATATTGTAGGCTTATAGAGGAATATATATATATATATGTATATATATTTGGCCAAAGAACCATGCCTTATGAAAGAAGGGTTAGCCTTACATACCTTTCCGTTCAACTATTCTATCACTTGCTCGTGCTTCTTCAATGCTCACGTTTTTACCTTCATTAAAGTGCATACTAACATTAGAGAATCGATATCTTAGCATTCATGACTAAAGCTAGGGAAAATTGGACGGCATATCCTTTATTTATACAACTTCCTCCATATCATATATCAACTCCCAAACATCAATAATAACATTCACAATATCATCACAATAGCCTTTATTCAACTACATTATCCTTGCTTCTCAATTCACTTCAATTCATCCATATTCATGACCATATCACGCAAATTTCGTTCGTTCATCTTCAAGGTCTATTCCATGTTCTCAATATCATTTATAACATGATCATATTCATAATGTATCAAGAATCATGACTCGTTCCAACCATTTACTCAAAAGTGATACTATTCACACATTTATGACCCATTTCCTATTTCCTTATATAATCCAAGTGTTTCAACTTTCAAATACTTTAAATAACATGGAGATGTCATGAAACTTACCTTAGATGGTGTAGGATTGAACCTTGGGGGCAAATACATCACTTGAGCAAAACCCTAGTTTTTCCTTCACTTGAATTCCTTGTTTTTGATGAACTTTAATGGGTTTTCTTACTTTGATTCACTTGATTTGATGATAAGAACCTTTGATTTCCCTTGGATTCTTGTTCATGAAATATATGTAAGGTTCTAGAGACTTTAGAGAGAAGTGGGAAAGTGTTGGAATGAAATAATGAAGTTGGAATCACATTTATAGACTTGTAGCATTTCAGCCCGTCGGGACTTCCACGGTCCGTGGAACATGGTGCTGTCCGTGGAACTGGTCGTGGTTCACGACCAGCCAGCCACCATCTCTGCTGGCAGTTCCACGAACCCTTCCACGGTCCATGGAACATTCCATGGTCCGTGGAACATGGTCGTGAAACTCACAGTTTCACCGAAGTTGTTCCTGTTGCCTCGTTTGATCTCCAATCCTTATGGAACCTTCTTAGCACTTGTTTATCACTTCATTAACAATCTAAGGGGTGTTATAAATCTTCCCCAAAACATCATTAAGTTGTTATCAACTCGCTACTCATAAATCCCTTCCGATACTTATCGTATACATGGCCTTCTCTTGGCAACTTTCTCGTCTAACATCGAATGTCTTTAAAATCTTATTTAGAATCACCAAATGCTATTTCTTACTTATTGAATCATTGTATACTTCGTGCTCTTCATTAGCCTATTCACTGTGCATCAACGGAAAAAATTTCGAGGTGTAACAACAGGGGTAGAATTTTTTAGAGGATCTCAAAAATTCCACAAAAAAAAAAAAAAAAAAAAAAAATCAATGTTGGCACGAGAGTTCGCCAATGCATCTGGGGTAGAATTTTTTAAAGGGTCTCAAAAATTCAAAAAAAATTCAGAGTTGGCTCGAGAGTTCGCCAACACAACTTCAACTAGGGTAGATTTTTGAGAAAGATCTCAAAAATTCCTTACAAAACTCGGTATGAGAGGTCACCGACACATTTTCAACAAGGGCAGAATTTTTGAGAGGGTCTCAAAAATTTCGATTAGCAGTTCGACACAGGACGTTTTCGATACAACTTAAACTAGGGCAACTTTTAAAAGTAGTTTAGATGACCTCCCGATAATCTATGTTCAAACTTCAAGTGACTCAATCAAACATCTGTGTCTAAGTTCCAAACAACATTTACAAAGAAACATCTCCTCTCTACATAGATCTTCAAAGATTCTCAAACAAAGTAGGGACACACCTTATGTGTCATCCCGAAATTGGCTATTTGAGCCTCCAACGTCAAATCTACTTCTCAAAACATAACATTATCAAAAGCATCAACTAAAGACAGAGATCGTCACATCAAACTACTTCATATCCAACTTTATCTTTCATTTCTTACTAACTTCTGCATAAGAATTTTTGCAGGCAATGCCGTTAAGCATCAAGTTTATCGATCAAGCTGAAGGGACACTCGATATGTCGAATTGCTTGTCAAGAATATCAAGCCAGAAAAAATGGAAATCAAGTCTTCAACAATAACTAGAAATATCAAATAAAGCCTATCTGGCCGCACAAGCTAAACGGCTACATTTTTAGACTTCTTCTCTATTATGAATGCTTTGTCATTTGTGATGACTACTTTACCGACTTTGCTTTGAAATTTTGCAGAAGTAAATATTAAGTCTTCGATGACTTTCCTTGATCACAAGGGGGATATCAAACTCTCCAGATTGTGATCGATGATCGCCAAAAGCGGTGGAAAGCATGGCTTACCTCTACAACGAGCAAACGATGTTCAAGGGTTTCGTATATGTCATTATTATTTCTAAAGCTCTTTTTAAGATTATTTTTATTAAAGTCGCTGGCAAAGCGATGACATAGCTACTGACTATCGTCTTTGAAGTACAGGTTTGTACAAATATCCGAGTGGACTTTGAAGATATGACCCACATATTTGGAGAGAGGCATCATGGTGATTGCCATTAAGATTTGAAGGCATCAGGGTAATGATCGTTCTTAATATCCAAATGGAACGAGCTTTCCGACCAAAGGGGTCATAACTTGATCGAAGAGTGTCCAAAGGGACGACCAATTCGGCCACGAGGGCCATAATTTATTGGAAGCATCGAAGGTGGCACAATCAAACCTGAGGACTATATAATAGACAAAGTGCCACAAAGGCAGCACAAACAGGCCAAAAGGGTCCCATAATGAACAAAGTGCCACAAGGGTGGCACAATCTAGCCAAGAGGGCTAAATGATGGACAAAGCGCCACAAGGGCGGCACAATCAAGCCAAAAGGGCTATATAATGGACAAAGCGCCACAAGGGCAGCAGAATTAGGCACAAAATGCCCCATAATGAACAAAGCACCACAAGGGTGACACAATCTAGCCAAGAGGGCTACATGATGGACAAAGAGCCACAACAGCAGCATAATTGAGCCAAAAATGCTATATAATAGACAAAACGCCACAAGGGTGGCACAATCAGGCCAAAAGGGCCCTATAATGAACAAAGCACCACAGGGGGTCACAATCTAGCAAATAGGGCTACATAATGGACAAAGCACCACAAGGGCGTTAATTAAGCGAAAAGGGCTATATAATAAACAAAGCACCACAAGGGTTGCACAATCTAGCCAAGAAGGCTACATAATGGAGAAAGCGCCACAAGGGCAGCATAATCAAGCCAAAAGGTCTATATAATAGACAAAGCGCCACAAGGGTGGCATAATCTAGCAAAGAGGGCTACATAATGGAGAAAGAGCCACAAGGCGGCATAATAAAGCCAAAAGGGTTGTATAATAGAAAAAGCGCCGCAAGGGCGGTGCAATCCAGCCAAAAGGGCTTCATAATGAACAGAGCGCCACAAGAGTGGCCTAATCATGCCAAGAAGGCTACAAAAGGACAAAAATGCCACAAGGGCTACATTCTAGCCGAAGAGGGCTATAAAAGGACAAAAATGCCGCAAGGGAAACAATCAGAATAAAAGGTTCACGCAATGGAAAAATTAGAATAAAAGGTTCACGCAATGGATAAAGCGACAAATTAGACCAAAAGGGTCACAGCGGACATAAAAGACGAAAGAAAGATTATTCAGCCAAGAGAGCCATATCTTTCATTTGCATGACAAGAGTTCCATGCATGCAAATATTGCCAAGAGGGCCATATCTTTCATTTTCATGTCAAGAGGGCCATTCATACAAACATTGCCAAGAAGGCCATTCATACAAACACTGCAAAGAGGGGCCATTAATACAAACACTGCAAAGAGGGCCATTCATATCAACTGTCAAGAGGGCTATAATACAAAAAGGGCCGTTCGTATTGCCGAGAGGGCCATTCGTACCGCCGAGAGGGCTATGCATACCGCCAAGAGGGTCATTCGTATTACCAAGAGGGCCATTCGTACTGCCAAAACGGCCATTCGTATTGCCAAGAGGGCCATTCATACTGCCAAGAGGGCCATTCATCCTACAAAGAAGGACATTTAGATTAATCGCCAAGATGGCTACCCATACATACTGCCAAGAAGGCCATCCACGCAAGCAAATGATCAGATAAGGTCCGATAAAGCAACAATGCCAAGAAGGTCACTTACTTTTTGAAAGCAGCCAAGAGGGCTAACAAAAACCACTCAAAGGTGGTAAAGAAAAGACACACGACCAATATGGTCGTTCAAATTTAAGTGGTGCCAAGAAGATCACCCCGCGAAGTCAAAACCAAGAAGGTACAATCATAAAGCCACGCAGTGGTGGTGAAAAGTAAAACAAAGACCAGGAAGGTCAACCATATTGTTACCCAAATAGGATGGAAGCAGGTTTGCCATCTCCAAGGAGAGGAGAAGGCTGATCAAACTGGATCCAGATGTATTCGGAGCAAATGTGGAACTATTTCTTAGTAGCGAACCGGGGCACATTGCAGAAGAGAGGAGCAGATTCTTCGGGTGAGAGTTGAGGATCACCTTTCACCACTATCAAACTACACTCTTGTAGAAGGCATGTAAATGTTTCTTCCCTGTCAAAACCACTCTCCAAGAAGGCAAGGGTTGCTATCTTTGAGTTTCACATTCAAAGGTAATCTCTGAACCTACATTGGGGCACCACCGGTCTTAATTTCAAATCTAGGTGACGACATATTTAAGGTGCATGAAATTATGTCCGCACAAAGACTTAATTATGAGTGTGAAGCATGCCACATCCACAGCTAAGAAGTTGCAAGACTCGTTTTCGTACTCGAAAATTTGTAGTCATCGATCTCAGACCAAAGGTTACTTCCGCATAAGGAATACCCTTTTCTAGCGATCATGTTGAACTACATACAACCTAAGTTCTGAGGATAGGAGTGTAGGCAAACTCAATAATAGGGCTCAGCCGTAATCCAAACTCACCCCGATCATGTCCCAAGCTTCGACTGTCATAAGTTCGACACTAAGACAAATTTGAAATTTAAAAAAAAAAATCGAGTTGAACTACAAGTAGCCTGAGTTCTCATATAGCCTGAGATATGTAGAAAACCCAATGCCAGGGTTTGGCCATAATTTTTGAAATCACATACCTTTTTTCTTTAATAGATGAGTTGATTTGGTCAGACAAAAATTAGGTTAAGAGATGAGGTGATTTGGTCGGACAAAAATCGGGTGTGTCAAATTTGTTGCTCGGGGATGGCTACGTCATCCCCGAACAACGAAGGGGAAGATGTTGACACCCAATTTTTGCCCTAAAAAAAATCTAATTAACTAGTCAAGCATCTTGAATCGCAAACTGAGTAAAAGAATTATTCAGAAAATCCAAAAATATTTTTAAAGTAGTGCTGGTGTTGTTTTGCTATTTCATTTGGCAAAAATTCTTTAATCTATATTATGTATATTTTACGCATAATTTTAAATATTAATTATGTCAGTCTCATAAATTTGAAAATCAATTTATACAAGATACAAGTATTTTAGTTAAGTACGTATTTTTGATTAAAGTAATTAATATAATTAGTCCATTACTAGAAAAATAAGTATTTTACTTTGTCAAATTCAAGAAGCTTAATAGTTGATTGAACAATTAATTCCTCTCAAATGGATTTCAAATTGGTTATTTAGATTAGTTTAACATGGCTATTTGTTAAATCCATAGACTAGCCTAATATAAATCCAATTTCGTCCAGGCCAACTCCAAACCCAAACATGCTGACCAGACCCATTTCCTATAATTTCTCATCACAGCAAAACAACAAACGAACCCTAAGGCTTATTCGACCATGCTTCCAGCAAAATCTCAGCTTTAATAGCCATTTTTGGTTAAGGATCAGCGACTTTTAAGCTTTCACAGGACTTGCTCGTCCGTAAATGGAAATCTATTCAATGCCCATGTTTTCTTCTTCCAGCAAATCGAATTCAAACAGTAACCACTCCTTTTTCACTTTTTCATTTTCGATTTTTACTCGACTTCTCCTCTAAAGTTTGGATTTCAAACCTTTGTAAATAAATTTCAACTTCTGGAAGTCCCACATCAAATTGGAACATCTCAAACCCTAGAATTGGTCCTCTCGAAATAGAACCCATTTTTTACTTCTCAAGAAATGGTTGGAAACACCTACATTAGGTTTTTAAAACATCAATGAGTTTTTACACCCTTAAGAGTAGAAACGCTCAGAAACTCGGCTAAGCCTGGAATTTTGAGGAAGTTTCTTGCTCTACGTTAAATTTTTGGGTCTCTCTTTCATTCGTCGAAAGTTTGTTTGGATGAAAGGTGGTCGTTAACTTCTCGTCGCCCCTATAGTTGATCGACAAAAAGGTAATTCGTAAAGTCCCTTTGCTTTAATATGTGCTCATTTTATGCTAATATGTGTTAATTATGCTTGTATGTTTATCTATTTTAGTTTAAGTTAGATTAGTTTAACTTTGTGGAATGCTAATTATGAGGTTTAAGATACGTGTTTAGGGTTCTAATTTAAGATATTAACATGACTTAGCTCTAATTCAGATCAGCTATGTTAATATTAACATAGTTATGAACTAGATGCTTTAAGCATGGTTTTATGAATGTCCATTTTTAGCTTTGTTGTGATAACTAGTTTAAACTCATGGATAGCAATTCTCCATTTAGTTCAAGATAACATAAGCTGAGTAGTGATTTATGGTCCAGCAGTTGTTAAGGTCTGGCTATGTCTTCTAGTTGTGTGTAGCTGTTTAAATACTCTAAGTATTTAATCTCTTGCTTGTGATTAGCTTAATATGGGATGATGTGAAACTAATCTTGAACTATAAATTCACTTTAGTGGGATGCTTTTGGATATAGTTTATGTAAGTCAAGATCCTGATGTTAACTGCTAGTTCAGATTTCTGTTTAGTTCATGATTTTTCTCAAACATATTTCATTTAGCATGATCTAATCTTATAAGTTGACTTAGTCAATTATCTTGGTTGTCTTTTATAGTACGGTTCTTTTATGTGATAATCCTTTCTATTTCATTTCTCTTTAAGCTCTAATCCATGAGTCAATGCCTTTTCCCCTTTCCCTTATGTGTTGGCTGCTCTGTTTAGCTATGAAGGGATCATGTTTTGGGTTAGTTTGAGATAGTTAGAATGACCTGAATGTAAATTCTTTGTCCTCAGAGATTTGTGGCATTAGAATATGACTAGTTTGCCTACCTTTAGCAGTATGTGTAGCCTTGCACCCTCTGGACTTTAAATTCTGAGATATTGAAAAATGATGATGGTTCATGTTTCTTTGTGATGTATATACTTAAGGATCTTGGAGGAGCTATATGTATTGTATAGTGAAGATTCTCTGTATGTTAGTTGTTAACAAAATGTTTTGTAGCTCCTACTTGTTCATATTTGCTCAAAAATAAGTTTTTTGTTCACTCGATTCAACCTTGTATGTTTGTTAAACTGATTTTCCAAACTAATAAGCTTGAGAGATTTTTGTTTTTGACATAACTAGTATTGTAAAACCGCACTTCCTATTAGTTTTCTGTCTTCAAAAAAGAAACTGGTTTAAGAACAGATCCTTGAGATTTAAAATGGTCTTCTAAAGGATAACTAGTATTGTAAAACCGCACTTCCTATTAGTTTTCTGTCTTCAAAAAAGAAACTGGTTTAAGAACAGATCCTTGAGATTTAAAATGGTCTTCTAAAGGTCATAAGTTGAACATGTTTTGTTTCCTTGGTCCTTAGTTGGTTAGTTTGAGATTGCTGACTAAAACTGTATTTAAAAACAACTGAACTCTGTATCCAAACCTAAGTCTCTGAAATTTAAAGGACAAACATCATCTTGTTTCTTGAAAGCCACTGTCTACGAGAACTACTTTCTTATAAGTATGTCTACAGAATGTTTTAAGTTTTGGAGGATAATTTCAGCATGTTTAGAAGTTTTCTTGAAGTAATTTCATTGCTTGAATATTTTTCCTCCTATTGTTATGCTGGTTGAAAAGTCAAGGCAAGCTTTGGGTCTGGTTTAGCCTCCTCTGATAGCCTACCACGCCTAAGGTTCTAGAAAGCTTTTGATCTTGTGAGGCATTGGAAACACGAATGGTGGTAGCCCCCTTTGCTATCTTATCTTTCAAGTTTGATGCTACGACTAGTCTGAAATTCTTTTTTAAGGTATGCTAAGTTGAGTGGATGCTCTCACTTTTTCTGGAATTACATCATAGTTGGCTATTGAACTTTATCTTAACCATAAGCTCCCAGAGTTCTAATCTTAATTGTTAATCCTTACCTTCTTTTATTTTATAACTTCTGGAGACTTTGCATAAATTGGGGATTCACCGCTAAAAAGCTGCCAAAAATCGACGGAAAACCGACGCAGTGCGTCGGTTTTTTGCATTTCTAATTTTTAAATTTTTTTAATTAGAAAACCGACGGATGATGTCGTTTTTTTGGCAGAATTTTGAATATATATTTCCGCCAAAAAAAACCCACGTCCCACGTCAGTTTTATTAAAAAAAAAAAATTAATATAAAATCGATGGACAACGTCGGTTTTAGTTTTAAAAATATTTTAAATAATTTACAATTCATTTTGTTTTTTAAAAAATTAATAAACAATTTTTTTTAGGAAACCGACGGACTGGGTCGGTTTTTAATTTTTTTTTTTTAGTTAAATCTGGTCAACTTTTTAAAAAACCCGACGGACAGGGTCTGTTTTGTCCGTCGTTTTTTTTAAACAAAATGGCCAAACGGGTTCACTCTTCATTTCTCCTTCTTTTCCCAAACAAAAAAACCCATTCCCTAAAACCCTACCCGCCGCTCAAGCCAGCCCACCCCCACCTACCCCAGACACTTTTTTAACTTAATAAATTGAGGTTAGTTGCTTTTAAATTAGGGCTTTTAAAATTCTTTCAATATTAGTTTTATTTTTAGATTTTAGGCCTAATGTTAGTCTATTTAGCTTTGTTAAACATCATTTGCAATGTTATTAATGTTGAATTTGTGAAAAAATGTAAACTTTATTTGACTAGTTTACTTTTTTTGTTTTTGTTTTTTTGCATGAGATTGTGCTATATTTTATGTTCATTGTCAATGTATTTGTGTTAGCTTAGTTATCATTGTTTGTAATATTATTGATGTTGAATATGTGCAAAAATGTATACTTTAATTATTTGACTAGTTTTTTTTTTTTTTTTTGGATTGTGCTTTTTGTTAGAATCCATAAGTTATTAGAATTGTTATTGATCATTCAAAATTAGAATTGGTTGAGATTGTGCTTTTCAAAGTTAGAATTGTTAAGTTATAGTATTTCTATAAATTCAAAACTAAAATGTAGACTTTATTTCACTAGATTTACTTTTCAATTTTTAGACTTGGTTGGGATTGTGCTTTTCAAGGTTAGAATTATTAAGTTATAATATTTCTAAAACCTCAAAACTAAAATATAGACTTTATTTGACTAGATTTACTTTCCAATTTTTAGAATTAAAGTTAGAATCCATAAGTTATTAAAGTTAGAATTGTTACTGAGAATTTAAAGTTAGAATTGGTTGGGATTGTGCGTTTTAAAGTTATATTAAAGTTAGAATACATAAGTTATTAAAGTTAATTGTTATTGAGAATGCAAAGTTAGAATTGGTAGGTATTGATTGTGCTTTCTTAAATTATTAATGTTTAATTTGTGAAAAAATATAAACTTTATTTGACTAGTTTACTTTTCATATATATATATATATATATATATATATATATATATATATATATATATATATATATATATATATGTATGCTTGCGATTGTGCTATTTTTTATGTTCATTGTCAATGTATTTGTGTTAGCTTAGTTAGAATTGGTTGGGATTGTGCTTTTCCAAGTTATATTAAAGTTAGAATCCATGAGTTATTAAAGTTAGAATTGTTATTGAGAATTCAAAGTTAGAAGTGGTTGGGATTGTGCTTTTCAAGGTTAGAATTGTTAAGTTATAATATTTCTATAACCTCTAAACTAAAATGTAGACTTTATTTGACTAGATTTACTTTTCAATTTTTAGAATTAAAGTTAGAATCCATAATTATTAAAGTTAGAATTGGTTGGGATTGTGCTTTTAAAAGTTATATTAAAGTTAGAATCCATAAGTTATTAAAGTTAGAATTGTTATTGAGAATTCAAAGTTAGAATTGGTTGAGATTGTGTTTTCTTAAATTAGAATTCTTAAGTTACGTAGAAGAGATGATGATGACGGTGATTACGTAGCCCGGACACCGGATGATCAGTTGTAGTAGTTTGGATTTAATAATGGACTTATGTTTTATGGACTTATGTTAAAACTAGTTAATGATACTTTTGGTTGGACATTTAAATATTTTGAACTTTGAAGGTCTATTTAGATCGTATTTGATGTGTTTAGATAGTGTTTGTTATGTTTTATTGTTACTTAGGGTGATTTTATGTGTTGTAGCTCTTTTAGAATTGATTTGGAGCATTTTAATGCTAGTTTTTTGAGCGAAATTTTGGTACCGGGTTTTTTTGTGCGGTGTGGTCGGAGAAAATGCAAGAATTAAATGCGTGAAATATTCCGGAAAAATCGACGCAAATTCGTCGGTTTTAAATTAATTGAAATTTTCCGGAAAATCGACTCGGTTAAATCGGTTTTTAAAATTAATTTGAAATTTTCCGAAACCGACTCCATCGGTTTTCCGAAATTAATTCTGAATTTTTTCGGCAAAACCTAAGACACTCGTGTCGATTTTTCATAGAATTTATATTGTTTTTATTTAAAATTAAAAATCAGAAATTAAAAAAAACCGACGCAGTTCGTCGGTTTTTTTAATTTTTTTAATTTTTTATAATTATTGGACAAAAAACCGACGAACAACGTAAGCGACGCAATCCGTTGCAAATCATAAATCGGTTTTAAAAATTTTCCAGAAAATTGACTCGACCGTCCGTTTTAAATTAATTGAAATTTTTTCGGAAACCGACGCATCGTCTCGCTTTTTTCATAGAATTTATATTGTTTTTATTTAAAATTAAAAATCAGAAATTAAAAAAACCGACGCAGTCCGTCGGTGTTTTTAATTTTTTTTAATTATTGGATAAAAAATCGACAGACAATGTAAGCGACGCAATCCGTTGCAAGTCCGCGTTTTCGTCGGTTTTCCGGAAATTAATTACGAAATTTTTCGTAAAATCGACTCGATGGTCGTTTTACCGGAAATTAATTCTGAAAATTTTTCAGAAAATCGACGCACTGTGTCAGTTTTTCATAGAATTTATATTGTTTTTATTTAAAATTAATTGCGTCGGTTTTTTTAATTTTTTTTAATTGTTGGATAAAAAATCGACGGACAACGTAAGCGCCGCAATCCGTTGCAAAAAACTAACGCGGTCCGTCGGTTTTCAAAAAGCGACGCTATGTAATTCGACGGACCGTAATGGGTCGGTTTCATTGAAAAAATCGGCGCAGGCTGTCGGTTTTTTCCATCGGTTTTTGACAATTTTTTAGTAGTGATTTTCAAATCCCAAATGTCCCTGCGTTGCTGTTGAACTTGTGAAATCTGCTGCACCTGTGAGGCCACCTTTGGCCATTCTGTTGCTACCTGTTGCTGCTATGGAGAGTCTCCGTTTGGTCACGTCGCTTTCCTGTTTGCATTATTGAGTTCATCTTTATTGCTTTCTGAGCTAACTTATGACTTCATATTATTGAGAATATGCTGCTACATTTCAATATGAGTTGATTTGGTACTGTGGTGTATACTGATGCTGCATGAACTCTTGCTACATTTGACTAGAGTTGTTGTTGCATTTTGAGAGGGCTGGCCATCACACTCTGTATGCTTGATGAGGTTTGGGTGGTATATTTCTAGAGGAACAATCGCTAAAGTAGCCTGTCATTTGAGCTTAAATGACTGGCCGAAGCATTTTGCTAATTGCTAAACCTAACTCTTGTGCCTCGTTTGAGTCAACTGTTATGGTGTTTTTGGGATGAACTGCTGATGCTTAACAGTAACAGTGTTGCTGCTTTTTGTTTCTATTTTGCAAGTGTTGCACCTTAGCTTCTATGGCATTTTGCTGATCTTTAAACATATTTTTTTGCTTTCCTTTTAAAACAATTTCTCCCTCTCTTTATTCATCTTTTGCAATTTGTAAACATGTATATACTTGTAAATGCTTGCATTATTGAAAACCCTTTGATTAGAACTTAGTTGTAACCATGTATAAGAAAAAATGACTCAAGTTGTTTTCAAAAAATAGTTTTTGGGCCTTGGCCCTCATAAAGCTAATTAATCGAAGGAACTTTACTTTAAACACGAGTTTGAGGAAATGATTTAAAAGGATATGGTTGACCTTCAATGAATGTAAAAAATGGATAAATCTGATGACGATAAGTGAAAAGGAACATTTTTATAAACATTGTATAATTTTCATGGTACATTTGCAAATGACCTAAGTGTGAACAATTACTTATAAGGATTAAATTGGACATAACATTTGGGGCTGAATGAAGTTGAACTACTCAAGGGAAACCTTGTGTGTGTTTTTGGTCCGGAAAGCGAAATGACCATTTGAACCTCATATGCATTTTACAAAAAGGATTTAACTTCGTCAAATAAAGGGAGTTTGTCAAAATATTTTATGATATTGCATGACAAGTTATATAAGAAATTTACCAGTTTAAGTAAATAATTACAATAATCACATATTAAAGCTTTAAGGTCAACCGTATTCTACTGATCCTTAATTCTACGGTTCTTATAACCTTCTCTAGGGGATCACCAGAACCCTTATCCCAAACTCAGGTCTTAAAGGATTTTTCACTTGTTTGAATAAATCTTTTTAACTCGATTTTGTAATTTCCCTTACAAATTTAGTGGCGACTCTAAAAATACAAAAATCAAATAGAGTCCACAAACTTTTAGTAGCTTTTATGCCTCGCATAAAAGTGAACCGTAACAATGGTCATTATGAATTTCTGATTATGTCATTCGGGCTTACCAATGCCCCTTCAGCGTTTATGGATTTGATGAAAGCGATCTTCAAGCTGTATTTGGATTCGTTCGTGATTGTGACAATTAATGACATCTTTATTTATTCTCGAAGTAAGGAAGAGCATGAGAAGCACTTGAGGATCATGCTTGGTCGATTGAAGGAAAAGAAGTTGCATGCTAAGTTCTCCAAGTGTGAGTTTTGGCTTAGTTTCGTGGCATTTTTGGGCCATGTTGTGTCCAAGGACAGGATTATGGTTGAACCCAAGAAGATCGAGGCTGTTAGAGATTGGGCAAGGCCTACTTCAGTTATTGAGATTCCTAGTTCCATGGGTCTTACGATCTATTATCGTCAGTTTGTAAAAGGGTTTTCATCGATTGCTTCACATTTGACTCGGTTGACTCAGAAAAATTTTCCTTTCAACTGGTCCGATGAGTGTGAAGAGATCTTCCAAAAGTTGAAGGCTTTGTTGAGTTCAGCCCCGATTTTGGCATTACACGTGAAGGGTAAGGATTTTACCATTTATTGTGATGCGTCTCGCATTTGTTTGGTTTGTGTGTTGATGTAAGAGGCAAGGTAATCACGTATGCTTTGAGGCAATTGAAGATTCATGAGAAGAACTACCCCGCTTATGATTTGGAGTTGGTGGCGGCAGTCATCGCGTTGAAGATTTGGAGGAATTATTTGTATGGGATTCGTTGTGAGGTGTTAACCGATCACCGCAGGCTTCAGCACGTGTTCAATCAGAGAGATCTTAATTTGAGGCAACGTAGATGGATAGAGTAACTTAAGGATTATGATATCACCGTTCTTTATCATTCGGGGAAGGCAAATGTGGTAGCTGATGCGTTGAGCAGAATGGTAGTGAGTATGGGTAGCTTAGTTCATTTGGTTGTTGGAGGAGGCTCATAGTTCCAAATACTCTATCCATCCAGGTGCAACAAAAATTTATCGTGATTTGAGGCAGCATTATTGGTAGGGTAGGGTGACAAAGGACATCGCATATTTTGTTTCTCAGAGTTTGAATTGCCAGCAGGTTAAGTATGAGCACCAGAGACAAGGTGGTGTGCTTAAAAGGATGCCCATTCCCCAGTGGAAGTGGGAAAGGATTGCCATTGATTTTGTAGTCGGACTTCCAAAAGACCTTGGGAAAATTTGATTCAATTTGGGTTATTGTGGATAGGTTGACTAAGTCTGCGCACTTTTTTAATGACTTACAATTCTGAGTAGTTGGCACGAATCTACATCAGAGAAATTTACGATTGCATGGAGTGCCTATTTCTATCATTTCAGACAGAGGCACTCAGTTTACTTCCCAGTTCTGGAGGACTTTGCAGAAGGAGTTGGGTACTTAGTTGGATCTTAGCACCGCGTATCAGCCACAAACCAATGGTCAATCCCGGAGGACTATTCAAGTGCTTGAGGACCTGTTAAGAGTTTGTGTTATAAACTTTGGTAGTCATTGGGACTAATTCTTACCATTGCAAGAGTTCGCGTACAACAATAGTAATAACTTAATTATCGACATGGCACCGTTCGAGGCATTGTATGGTAGGAGATGTCATTCTCCGATTGGGTGGTTCGACTCTTTTGAGGTGAGACATTAGGGTACAGATATTTTGAGAGAGTCCTTGGACAAAGTGAAGTTGATTTAGGAAAAGCTTCTGGCAGCTCAGAGTAGGCAAAAGGAGTATGCGGACCGGACATTTCATGATCTAGAATTTATGGTTGGCAGGAAGGTTCTACTAAAGGTTACACCCATGGAGGGTTCTACTAAAGGTTACACCCATGGAGGGTGTGATGCAATTTGGGAAGAAGGGCAAGTTGAGCCCGAGGTTTATTAGTCCTTTGGAGATTTTCTGTCGTGCTAGAGAGGTGGCATATGAGTTAGCTTTGCCACTAGGCTTGTCAGGTGTTCATCCGTTATTCCACGTTTCTATGTTGTAAAAGTCACATTCAGACGGTTCTTATATCATTCATTGGGATTCGGTATTGTTCGATCAAAATCTGTCCTTCGAGGAAGAGCCGGTAGCGATTTTTGATATGCAAGTGAGAAAATTGAGGTCTAAGGAGATTGCTTCAATTAAGGTGCAATGGAAGCACCGTTCAGTTGAGGAGGCTACTTGAGAGACCAGGGAAGATATACGTGAGAGATATCCCTAGCTTTTCACCGACTCAGGTACATTTCCTTTGTTTCGTTTCTTCTCCGTTCGAGGACGAACGACTGTTTAATTGGTATCTGATGTAATGGTCGTTATGTGCATTTTGACCCACAAGGATGGGTGATAAAATTTCCAAGGTCATTGGGTGACTTGATAGGATTTGAGGAAGTTAGAACCTTAAAGTGAAAAATGTTTGACGGGTAGTTGATTTTTGGGTAAACGGACCGTTTTGGGAATTTCATCGATTCCATGAGGTGCATAGGGTCGATTATGACCTAGTGGGATGTCTGGTTTGGTTCCGAAGGTGTTCCAGAGCATTTAGTACCCTTGGTTGTGTAACGACCCGTTTCGGCGTTACTTTGACTTTCGGGAAATTCGCAGCCTTGACCCTCTTAAAACATCTTCGGTTCGTTGAGCTCTTAAAAAAAAATAACATGAGTGGACCAGTTGTGCAAATTGTGTATAAGATATAGGATTGGGCGATTGAGCCCAGTCATACTGTCATAGCGATAGTCCTGCATCCCCGGCGGCGCAAAGCGGCAAATAGAAGCTCCGCCGGAAGCGGAGGTGTGAGTGTGACCGCCTCGGCCCGGTAGGGCTACCGGCGAGCGGTGCCACCGCAAATGGCGCTAGACCGCCACAGCGGTTGTCGGGCAGTTATATCCCTATTTAAAGCTCATTTATTGACTTGACCTAATATTTATTTCCCCCAAATCGTCAGCCGCTACTAAGAGCAAATTCCAGCCCTAGAGACTTAAATGTTGGGAAGGTAAACTCTTTAAACCCCTCATTACATCTTTCTTTAATTCCCTCTTTCTTCTTGCACCATTTATGCTTATAGTAGAGCATTAAATGAGGATCCTTTCTTTTATTCTTATGAGGCTAAGGGGTAAATGTGGTAATGATTGACCAAGATTAATTAGTAACTCTAGGATGGCTTCCTCATTGCAAGAATTAGTTTAATAACTAGTTCTAAGGCTAAATCCTTGCTATTTCTCAATGGGTTAACTTGTTAGTTGCTAATAATGTCTTATGTGAATTAGTAAGGTAAGTTTGACTTAGGTAAACCTTGTTTTCCATAAAGGAGGTGAAACAACAATAATCAAGAATCTAGAATAATTATTTTAGAAATGACGATTCTACCCCTATGACCCCATATTCCTCAGTTGTTACTTAATCGAATGCATCCATCATTATTAGACATTCCAGACCTACAAGTTCGCAATGAAAGATGGAATCCAAGTGGATGTTCACACACCTGTTCGGCCCTGAGGTAGGTTACGACTTCCTTCTAATGGTTGACTCTGGTTAGACTTTCATATATCAGTGTCAGATAAAACGGAGAATGCATGTATAGGACCTCGGAGATTGGGATGGATACTTAGATTTCTAATGTATAAGTGGTAGCAGTTATTGTGTAAGACTAGTAGAGTTGTGGGTTTTGTGATTACCCTATGGTGAGATTTCGATTATCGAAACATATATTTAGACGATATTGTCGAAGAATGCATATAAACCTTCGAGTGTGAAGTTGTGTTGGATATTGCCTTAGGTTAGGCTTTGTTATGTGATATGGGGCTAGCCACCCTGTTGTGTTGTGACTTATCTTGTTCTATTTATTGTTAGCTCGTTGCCACGTGGAAATAATAGATATTGGTGACTAGTGATATATCTTGATGGTGATATTGTAACACCTTACTGTTGCTGTTTGAGATGGTTCTTGTGATACTATTATGGCTTATTGGGTAGACTTTTAGTGATATTGAACTCATATATTGCACGCATTCTCATCCTTCATGATATACTATTGATACATTGATGATATACAAGGAAACACTGTTATGAGCTGGGCTTAGTTGGATGAGAGTGGACGATGTCTGATGTTTATCCCCGAATCGAGGTATGAGTGCTGTTAGCGATTGTCGAGGTCTTTGCTAGAATCGTGAGGATTGGTACATGGACTTCGCGGGTCCTCCATGTGTTGTGCTGCCGAGATATGATGTTTCATCATCGGAGAACATAAGTATCGATGCATATGCATTGTATCCATATTTCATACATTAGTGCATTGCATTGTACCTTGGCTGCTTATGATAGTCTTGTGATATTCTGGTGATATAGTTGAGGTTTACGGATTCGGATTGGATGTACTATGAATTGGAATAATTGGGTTTAGATGCTGTAACATAAGTGGTTTAGATGCTATAATATAAGTGATGACTTGTGGTAATATAATTGTGATATACTGAATCAGATTAAGTACTAGTTGGAATTAGTTGCTATAATCATAGGTTGTGATCTTGGATTGGGAAAGCATGGTGCTAGGTAACCTTAATATGAAGGTGTATGATTCGCTAGGTTGGGTGAGTAATGAACACTAGAATAACTAGAGAACTTTCCTTAAAACACGAGCGAATTATGTAATGATAGTTGACTAGCGATTCTTGAGCATTGTTGCCTGTTGTATGTTATATTAGCTATAAAGGTAGTGTTAATGTAATAAGTAAATAATCCCTAAGATTGAGTTAATGGAAATCATAACCTTCAATTTATTGAGGTGAGTGGTAGGTGATGTGTGTTGTTGACTTAGGTTTGCCTACTATGCTTATTTGTAGATTCTATTACCGTTATGAAATTTTAACCATTGTCGGCCTATGATGCTTACCAGTACTAGTGTTGTACTGATACTATTCTTGCTACATCCCTTTTTGGGGTGTATAGTTTTTTAGGATATGATTGATTGGAGTCTTTCGGAAGACGCACAGTGCCGATCTTGAAGGCCCCCATCATTCTGAATTCGAGATGGAGGTTGAGTTTTAGATTTATTGTTGTATTCAATATTCAAATCTTAGTCGCTCTTGTACTAGTCTAGACCAGTTCATGGGAAAAGAAGTCGGTGTATTTATTAAATTGTTGTAAACACTTCCGCTATTTTGTTTATATATATTGGTCTGACTTCCGCTTTTGATTATGATATATCTTGAAGGATAATGAATCTCGTTCTTTACCTGTTATGAATTTGTTTTGAGTTAAGGGTTCACCTACTGAGGTGGGAATGGTAGATGCCCGTGTGATCCTAAAGTGGGTCGTGACAAGTTGGTATAAGATCCTAGGTTACCGGTCTCCCCAGTACAAGAGAAATGTGTAGTAGAGTCTTGTGAAATGGTACGCAGACGTCCGTTCCCATCCACAGGAGGCTATAGGACATTTAGGAAAAATTCCTTTCTTTCATTTTATTTGTGTTACTTCAATCAAATTGGTATCTCGGTGGGTTCAATTGGTATCTAGACGATTCCAATTGGTGTCTAAGCGTGTGACCATGTTATGTTGCTGATTAGACCTAGTTTGTGTGGGAGAAATTTTGGATTTGATTCTTAGTTGCGAAAGTGGTTCGGGCGTTGAGTGAATGCCACTGTTCAGTGATTGGCGCCACAGCGATCAGTCAGTTGCTGTGACGTTACCGCTGCAACGGATACTTCACCGCTGTAGCAGTATCCTCTGTTCTTTGATGACCGCTCCTGCAAACCTTCTTACCGCAGAAGCACGACCGCCATAGTCATCTGATAAACCGCAGAAGTGGCATACCTGAACCTGAGAACTTGTAGCCTTCCCCTGTTTCATCATTTCCCCTATTCAGCAAAATTCAGCAAAAACTAAGGATAAACTAACAGATTTCACAACCAAGTTTGATAAAACAAGACCGATGACGGTGAAAACCATTCTAGTCATCATTACAAATCCAAAACACAAGAAAAAACCAATAAGAAAATTGTTCAAACATCCAACCAAAACAATAATTGTTTGAAAATAGAAAGCCCAACAAGGGAAACCAAAGCAATATCATGAGGAGGGAGGAGTCTCTAGGACTCTATCCTACTAGTCGTATCATCATCATCTGAGCTGCCGTCATCATCGCCTAATCCACCCTGGCCACCATCACCCCAGGCCACGCTCTCAAAGGAATACTGCTCTAAATCATCATCATACTACACCGAGCTCTACTCACGGGGCCTCCACACTCCCTTGATACCCCTACAAGCCTTGATATGAAGCTTGTCACGGGACTTATTCTTCTCTTTCTCTTTGTCAAAGTCCATGCGAAGCTCACCATGGTTCTTGGCCAAAGTAGTATACGCAGTCTGTATGGTGGTGAGTGACTCACCCATCTTCTTCTGGGTATCAAAGTAACCCCTCATCTCCTCCTAATGAATTGGACCGGTCAGAAGGCATAGATATCTTATGAAACATCGTGATCACCACATTGAAGCGCGAGTCCATGAGCACAAAAGGGCCCTGGATACGAGGGACCTCAGTCCCAGCCACATGATCTGCCCCATCCCCAACCTTAGTATCGGCCCCGGCTGCACTGCCTCCCTCGCCTGCATCGTCCACATTTCTTTTCTTTCTGTTGTTGACCGCGGTACCTCAACCTTCACCCGTAGTGGATGAAACGGAGCATCAGAACCGACCCAGTCATCATCACCCTCCCTGGGACCTTGGCCCTCCTGTATAAGGAAGTGATCAGCGACAGGAACATCAAGCTTACTGCACTAAACTTCAAAAACTCCTTCCACTCCTGAATTATTTGAGAGCCTACATTCACCGATATGTCATCAAGGGCTCAATCAACCACGAGATCCCGGGAGAAGGTTACATCATGGGTATTCCCGGGACGGATCCAGCGGGAGACGATGTTTAGCCATTTCTTCGCCTCCGCAGTGAAAAGGGTGCTTTGGATCGCAACCTTACAATAAACCCAAGGAACCCACTGTACATCATCCTCATACACCAGTTTGGAAGCCAACCACACCGAATCCTTCTCCGCTTCCTTGATCAAGCAAAGGCTCCTCTGGATGATCATCTAGTCTATATACTCAGTTAATCACTCTTGACCTCACCCTCACTGGAACACCTCTTATGATGAACTCCGGCTCGAGAGAACTCTAATCAACCTAGGCAACATCGCGTAGAACTCCCTCATCCATGCTTCATTGCAGTCACTGGGATCCCTAACCAATCTATCGCAGAAGTCCGGAGCACGCGTGTCTATGTTGGTCATATCAAAACCCCACTCGAACAATAAGGGTATAGACATCTGGCTCAAGTGTAAGTGTTTGCTTTGAGAGGTGGGAAGCTTCTCATATGTGGGAACCTCTTCGTCCTGCAGTACCTCTTCTTGATTTTGAGCCATCTTACCTACAGAATAGATTGAAATGCGTTAGATTTCGTGTCACCCAAGTTCAGTATCAATTCTAGTACGTTGCAGTGGAAATAACTCAGCAAAACGAACAGTGAATTAGAATATTTAAGCTGGCAGCTTAAGGTGATGTTGTCGGCGCGTTGGGTGTGGGCCACAAGACGCGCATCATTCATATGCAATCCCTCTAGGACCATTTACGCAGTTCGAGTGCCACACAAGGTGTCGGAGAGCATAGAGTTGAAAAGTTGTTGTAGCGGTCTCATCTTCATTGCCAAGGACCAAAAAATTTCAGAATTTCAACTTCAATTTTTGAGTCAAAAACTTGTTTCCATGTATGGATCGAGCAGATATCAAGCATGCATGATGTTATAAACCTATGGATTGTAATTTCTAGTAACAAATAACCCAAATTTGATGAAAGCCAAACACCTGTTTTTCCAAAACAAAAATTCTTTACTATGCTAAAGTTTCGTGGTTCAAATCTTTGCACTAACAACACAATATTCGTTGTAAGGGTTATTGTAACGTTTGACAAGGGGTGTATTCCAGTTTATCAACACCCATGAAATTCATCAACCAAAACCTAAAAAAATCCAAACTTTTGAGTTACAATCCGGTATTTCCAAGCATATTTATTCGAAATTCTAGTTCTACTATCTATCTACAAGTTGAAAGGAATGATTTCTTACCTGTTGTTTGAATTCTGAATGATATTTGCTCACGTGTGTTACCTCTGAGATTCCTTTTCTTCCTTTTTGGGAGCAATTTGTGAGTTGTGGGTTTAATATATGGTGAAGTGTGGGAGTAATGGAAGGTTTTATTTGTGTTTTATGGAGACTGGGAAGTTGAAGTGAAGAGGGATTTTGGAGGGGTTTTTGGATTTGAGTAGTGGGAGTGAGCAGTGAAGAGGCAAAGTGCCCCTTTATATATTACTGATTTAGCGATGACCGTTGTAGCGGTTCCTCGTCGCTGGTGCGCAACCGCCGTAGCGGGTTCTCAGACCGCTATAGCAGTCACTTCCTAAATCATCATTTTTGCCGCAACGCTCCCTTTGATGCCCCAGCGACACCGGTCTAGCGCACTTTTAACCGCTGTAGCGGCTTTAAGCAGAATGTTATCATATTATGTTGTTCACCTCAAGGTACCTCGAGCCTTATACCCCACCCATGTGGCCCCGAGTGGGCCAAGAGTTGTGGACAACTCGATATTTCGCTTATTGGTCTTTGAGTTTAATCTTAAGGTTACTTCGTTAGGCATATATGATCCAACGGTCCCTACGCAATAGGAATTCATCGTTTGTCCCCTATATATCGTCGATTAGTAGACGTTTGAGTTCTTTCACAAAACTCGATTCCTTGAGTTATTACCCTTTCTAATTTCCTCGTGAAATATTAGCCGAGCCATCTCAAATTATAAGCTGCCAGAGTTAGTTTCAAGTAAGATTATCCTTACTAATAAAGTCCGGATGGGAGTGATAACGTAATTTTTGATAAATTGTTAAGTTGAGTGTTACTTCTTTCGCGCCTTTATATTATTCGAGCTGATTTAAGTAAATACTCCACGTTTTATGGCTGGCACGGATTTCTACTAGGTAAGTTGTTCCAAATCAATCGAGGATTTTTCATCTATTTCACTGACCTAATTTCGTACATTGCAGTTCAAATTTCTTTGTTACTGACACATACAATGAATACGTTTGACTTCTTCAAGTTCAACTGCTAAGTCCATTTCATAGGAGTACCTTTCCTTGTGCCTTTGCTCGCCCATGCTGTTCGAGGATGAACAACTATTTAATTGGTATCTAATGTAACAACCCGTTTCATCATTGCTTTGACTTCCAGGAAATTCACAGCCTTGATCCCTTTAAAACATCTTCGGTTTGTTGAGCTCTTAAAAATCTCTAAATTGAGAGGACCAGTCTTTCGAATTGTGTGTAAAATATCAAATTGGGCTACCGGGCCCAGTAGCTCCGCTAAAGCGGAGGTGTAGAGTCATTAAAGGACCGCCCCAGCGGTAGGGCTACCGCTGAAGCGATGCCGCCGCAGCGACCGCTAGACCCCCACAAAGGGTTGTCGAGCAGTTATATCCCTATTTGAAGCTTATTTATTGATTTGACCTAATATTCATTTCCCCCAAATCTGCAGCCTCCACTAAGAGCAAATTCCAGCTCTAGAGACTTAAATGTTGGGAAGGTAAACTCTTTAAACCCCTCATTTCATCTTCCTTCATCCCTCTTTCTTCTTGAACCACTTATGATTATAGTAGAGTATTAAATGAGGATCCTTTCTTTTAATCTTATGAGGCTAAGGGGTAAATGTGGTAATGATTGACCTAGAATAATTAGTAACTCTAGGATGGCTTCCTCATTGTAAGAATTAGTTTAATAATTAATTCTAAGCCTAAATCCTTGCTCTTTCTCAATGTGTTAACTTGTTAGTTGCTAATAATGTCTTATGTGAATTAGTAAGGTAACTTTGACTTAGGTAAACTTTGTTCTCCATAAAGGAGGTGAAATAGCAATAATCAAGAATCTGGAACAATTATTTTAGAAATGAAGATTCTACCCCATGACACCAAATTCCTCAGTTTTTACTTACTCGAATGCATCCATCGTTATTAGACCTTCCAGACCTACAAGTTCGCTATGGAAGATGGAATCCAGGTGATTGTTCACACACCTGTTCTGCCCTGAGGTAGGTTACGACTTCCTTCTGATGGTAGAGTCTGGTTAGACTTTCATTTACGAGTGTTAGATGAAACGGAGAATGCACGTATAGGACCTCGGAGATTGGTATGGATACTTAGATTGCTAATGTATAAGAGGTAGCGGTTACTATGTAACACTAGTATAGTTGTGGTTTTTGTGATTACCCTATGGTGAGATTTTGATTAGCGAAGCATATATGTAGACGATATTGTTGGAGAATGCATGTAAACCTTAGAGTGTGAAGTTGGATTGGATATTGCCTTAGGTTGGTCCTTGTTATGTGATTTGGGGCTAGCCACCCTGGTGTGTTGTGACTTATCTTGTTCTATTTGTTGTTGGCTCATTGCCACATGGAGATAGTAGATATTGGTGACTAGTGATATATCTTGATGGTGATATTGTAGCACCTTACTGCTGCTGTTTGAGACGATTCTTATGATACTAATGTGGCTTATTGTGCAGCCTTTTATTGATATTGTTAGTGTGCCCATGTGTGGTACTGTGGAGATTGATTTGATTAATGACATTAAACTCATACATTGCACGTATTCTCATCCTTTATGATATACTGTTGATACATTAATGACGTACAAAGAAACACTATTATGAGCAGGCCTCAGTTGGATGAGAGTGACGTGAGGACTGACGTCTGATTTTTATCCCAAAATTGAGGTATGAGTGCTAGTAGCGATTGTTGAGGTCTTTACGGAATCGTGAGGATTGGTACATGGACTTCCCGGGTCCCCCATGGCTTGTGCTGCCGAGATGTGATTTTCCATCATCGGAGTACATGTGTATTGGTGCATATGCATTTCATCCATATTTCATACATTATTGCATTGCATTGTACCTTGGCTGCTTGTGATATTCTGGTGATATAGTTGAGGTATACAAATTTGGATTGGACGTACTGAGACTTGGCACAATTGGGTTTAGATGTTATAACATAATTGATGACTTGTGGTGATATAATTGTGATGTACTGAATCAGATTAAGCGCTAGTTGGAATTAGTTGCTATAATCATAGGTCACGTAATCTTGGATTGGGAAAGCGTGGTGCTAGGTGACCTTAATATGAAGGTGTATGATTTGCTAGGTTGGGTGAGTAATGAACACTAAAATGATGAGAGAACTTTCCTTAAGACACGAGGGAATTATGTAATGGTAGTTGACTAGCGATTCTTGAGCATTGTTGCCTATTGTATGTTATATGATCTATAAAGGGACTGTTAATGTAATAAGTAAATGAATCCCTAAGAATGAGTTAATGGAAATTAGAACCTTCTATTTGTTGAGGCGAGTGGTGTAACGACCCGTTTGGTCGTTATAGTCCTTTTGGCACTTTCGACACTTCCGAGCATTTATTGACTCATTTTGACCCGAGGTTGACTTTTGGAAAAATGGACCTTTTTGGAGTTTCGTCAACTCCGAGAGGTCCGGATGATTGGTTAGAACTTGTATGTATGACTGGTTCGGTTCCCAATGCATTTTGGTGCATTTCGCGACTTTGGATGGGAAATGGGAAGCAGGCACCGGTGGTTGGCTCGGTTAACGAGACCTCCGTTGGAAATTTTGAGACCATGAGTGAATTCGTAGCATATTTTTATATGGGTTTAGGTGGTCGGATTATGAGCAGATGGCCTCGGGAATAACCCAAAAATTCGATGGAAGACTTAGGGAATTTGGGACTTTCTGGTGTTTGGTACCCGCAATGGCAGCACCAGAGCCACCCCGGCGGTACCGCCATGGCGGTGTAGTGACCGCGCTGGGCGGTAACACCGCTGCAGCGGCGCCGCTGTAGTAGCAGTTTCCTCGTTGTGGCGGTCACGGGCAGGGGAAGTTCATTAAGTGTGTCTTAAAATATGACCTAGACCCTCATTATGTCATAACTCAATATTGGAGCTTGGGAAGGCTGCTCTTGGGGATAAATTGAGAAATTTCTTGGAGGTAAAGCTTTGTCTAATCACTTCTCTTTAATCATTATCATCTTAGAATCATCCCTTCCCTTTTCAATCCCTTAGAAGTAGAATTTGAAGAAGGGTTTTGGAAGTCTTCTCCCTAGGATTATAATTGATAAAATTGATGATGTTAGTACTAAAATGTGATGAATCTAAGGTTAGTAACCTCTTATCTTCCCTTTTAACGTTGAATTTCAGATTTGGGGAATTAGGGTTCATACGCAATTTGGGGTTTTTACTAGAATCAGATTTGGGGATAGTTTTTGAGCTAAATCAACAATAAATGATTGGGTTATGATTACCTAGGATTCAATTTGGTATTTTACCCGTGAATTTTTCGTTTCGCCCTTGTGGGCCCGTTTTTTCAATTTCTAGGGTTAAATTGGACCTAATTGATATCATAGCAATATTAGTATCATTATTCATGATTTCTAATTTAGAATTCGATTATGCTTAGACTACTTTGGTTCTGAGCTTCAGAGGAAGGGCAAGGCGATAGAGTGACTTGTTGGTGTTGTAGTTCGGCAGTCCAGGTAGGTTATGGTTTACCTTTGGTGAGACTTAGTATAGTGAATCACATATTTAGATTATGATGTCGGAGATAGCATGTGAACCTTCGGGTGTGAAGTTGGGATTGATATTGCCTTAGGTTGGGCCCTGATGTGTGTTGGGACTAGCCACCCCGTTATATGTGTTTGATTGTTTAATTGTGTTGGCTTGATGCCATGTGTAGTTGGTAGATAGCGAATGTCGCTTGTTGTCCTGATTTGGGATAGGATTAACATACCGTTTGTTGGTATTTGTACTATGATATATTATTGGCGTACCCACCGTTGGTACTTGAGTTATTGACAAATGTTGGCATACCCACTATTGGTATTGTGATGTGATATATTGTTGGCGTACCCCGTTGAGGTACTTGTGATATTGAGCTTACTTGTTGATGATTGACATATGCATTGCACGCATTCTCTTATATTATCATGCATGGCCGATATCCGGTGATGATCCGATATCGTTGATTGAGCGAAACTGATATTTGATAAACTCTTTTACTCGAGTGATTGGTCAAAAGACCAATGTCCGAAGATCCATTCCGGAATCGTTGTTTATATGAAACTGATACTTGCTAAACTCTTTTACTTGAGTGATTGTGAGGAGGCTGATGTCCGAGGTTCAATTCCGGAATCGTTGATTTATGAAACTGATATTTGACAACTCTTTTGAGTGATTGTGAGGAGGCCGATGTCCGATGGTTATATTCGGGCATCGTTGTGCATGGCCGTTTCTGATGTTATCCCGGATTCGATTGTAGTGCATGGGCTCCGCGGGTCCCCCAGAGTGGTGCCGGTGAGACTCCCCCTGTGAGCAATTAGCCAGGGTCCCGTCTGTCTGTTTGGCAAAGATCCGGGACGGGTGGCACTCAGACTTCGCGAGTCACACTGGGTTGTGCTGCCGAGACGTCGATATTTCCGTCCGGAGTACATGTGTACATCTCATTTGCATAGCATGGCATGGCATCACATTCATACCATTATTGCATTGCATTACATTATGACTTGAGTGAGATGTCGTGATGACTGTATTGTAATGGATTGTGTTGTTGATTCTATAGTATTGATTGTTCCAGGAATTGATATACTCATACTTATTATATTGGGGTTAGATACTTACATAGGTGTTGATGGATACTCGGTTACGATTATATTGTTTCATGCTTGATTGTTCTACTTGTTTATCTGCGTTATTTTTTGAATTATGTTAACTATGCTTAGTCGGCCTATGATGCCTACCATTACTGTCGTTTGTACTGACCTGCACTTGCTGCATTCTTTTATGAATGAAGAGTATCAGGCCGGATCTACTTCTCTGACTCGTGGCTGATCGACTCCTCAGCTTCTACTTGAGTTTTCCAAGGTGAGCATGGCGTCCGCTGACCTCGAAGACTCTTCTATTGTTTATGTCTTACTTTTCTTTCAAGACATGATTTGAGACATTTTATGTATTATTATTCAGACCAGAGTTATTCGTATTTAGATGCTCTTGTATGACCAGACCAGATACTGGGGTGGATTCATTTACTTCCGCACTTATCTATATTATATTATATTGTGAGACTTACGTCATTTACTTCTTCCGCTATTTTATTATATTTATTGATTATGAACGTTGAGTTAAGGGTTCGCCTACCGAGGTGGGAATGGTAGGTGCCCGCATGACCTAGGCTAAAATGGGTCGTGACAAGTTGGTATCAGAGCCCTAGGTTACCCGATCTTTAATACAAGAGCGTGTCTAGTAGAGTCTCATGGATCGGTACGATGAGCTCCGTACTTATCTACGGGAGGCTATGGGACATTTAGGAAATCTCATCTTCTTTCTTTCCATCATGCTACTTTATTCAAATTGGTATCTGGAAAGACTCAAATTGGTATCGAGGACTCGACTCTATATCTCTTCCCTCATAACAAAAGTGAGGACGCGGTTCCGAGGGCGCGGGGCAAGCCGTAGGCATCCGAGGAGGGCCGACGAGAGGTCTCCCCCAATTATCTCATTCGTTTTTGGCGTGACCCCGGCACGATATAGAGGTTCTTCCACCGTGCCGTGCGTAGTTCTGGGGTCTACCGGTGATCACACGAGCTACTCCACATCCACTAGGGATGACGGATACCCCTCGGAGTTAGGCCGCAATGTTACCCTTCGATATCAGGCCATGGATGGCGCGAGGTCATCGGTTTGGAGAGGTTCATCCAAGTTACTACCTTGCTAGCCCCGAGATGCCTATGAGTTTATTTTGATATGCATGCCCACATTACTTGGGAGCCCACGTCGATTATGTGTCCTACCGGGTGTTTAAGACATGGTGGAGAGATACGTGTCATACAAACCGATTCTCCTCCGGAGGGACTCGCCCAGTCGGCTCACAAGGTTGGTTCCTCGCTCGTACGTCACACCTAGCAGGGCATGTCCTTGGAGTCTTAACCTACGCTCTATCACTGCTCCCACATGGTCTCGTTACTCCCATCTCTTGATTCCGACGGAGGTCGGTAGGATTCATGGTCGTTCTCTTAGCGGGCTAGATGGTCTCTCTCCAAATTTAAGCATCTGTGTCCATTGAGGGTTATATTGCCCGAACGGCCTAGGCGAGATCCAAAGCCATTATCATCCGTGGTCGAAGGACTTCTCGTGCGAGGGTATGTCCCATAGCTAGGGTGGGTCGAGAAAATATACTCAAGTTCTCCGGGGCGGCGTGGTGGAGTCCTTGCTGCATGTATGATGGCGGTGATCTCGAAAATTTTTGTCCATCATAGAGCAAAGATATATGTTATTTGATCCTGATCCACTTATTCGTATGTATCTGCATTTCATGCCATTGGTTAGGATTTACCTTGTGATAGCATAGATATACCGGAAAAAGATGTGTCTACTCCGGTCTAGATTCCGTGGTTTTTGATCTAAGTCTATGGTCTTGTTTAGTTACTTTTATGGGGTATGACACCTGGGTAGATTTGATGATTCCGGATATGGTGGACTTTGATATTATATTGGGTATGTCCTGGCTTTCTCCTTATCATGCGATGTTGGAATCGTCACGCCAAGTACTTTAGCCATGCCGAGCATCCCTAGGCTTGAGGGAGAGGTACTCATAGTCCCGCTCCAAAGAAGATTATTTCCTTCCTTCGGGCGAAGAAATTAGTAAGTAAAGGGTGTTTAGCATATTTGGCGCATATTCGTGATATGAATTGTTTCTCCATCCCTTGAGTCTATTCCTATTGTTATTGTTCGCAACAAGGTATTTCCGTCGTATTTGCCGGGTATGCCACCCGATCGTGACATTAATTTCATCGACGGGACTCGGTACTCCCATTTCCATCCCACCATATCGCATGCACTAGTCGAGTTGAGAGAACTTAAGGAACAATTGCAGATTTATTGAGCAAGGGTTCATTAGACCGAGCGTCTCCCCACAGGGTGCTCCCGTGTTATTTGTGAAGAAGAAATATGGGACCAAGAATGTGCATTGATTACCGTATGAACAAGGTCACTATCCGAAAAATTGCCCTATGCCACGTATTGATGATCTATTTATATATATATATATATATATATATATATATTGATTTATATATTCGGCTATCATCGGTTGAAGATTAGTCCGGAGGATATTAGAAGACAGCATTTCGGACGGATATGGCCATTATGAGTTTCTAGTTATGTCTTTCGAGCTTACCAATGCCCCAGTCCTTTTATGACCTTGATGAATGGCATATTTGGGCCGTTCCTTGATTCGTTTGTGATTGTGTTTATCGATGACATCTTGGTGTATTCCAAGAGTAGAGTGGAGCATGAGAGCCATCTTTGTACTGTCCTTGGGTTGTTGAAGAAACATAGTTTGTTTGCTAAATTTTCTAAGTGTGAGTTCTGGTTAGAGTCTGTAGCATTCTTAGGCCATGTGGTGTCCAAGGAAGGGATTATGATTGATCCACAGAAGATTAAAGCTGTGAGGGGTTGGGCGAGTTATTACCGTCGTTTCGTAGTTTTATGGGTTTGGCCAGTTATTACCGTCGTTTTGTGAAGGTTTTGCTTATTGCTTCGTCCTCAACCGCATTGACTCAAAAGATGTTCCGCTTCGTTAGACCAAAGGACGGACGATTGATAGGAGAGCTTTCAAAAGCTCAATTTTCTTTTGACCATAGCCCCGATCCTAGCCTTACCTGTGGAGGGCAAGAATTTCACGGTCTATTGTGATGCTTCCTGTATGGGTTTGGGTACGGTGCTGATGTAGGAGGGTAGGGTGATAGCTTATGCTTCCCGTCAGGTGAAAGTTCACGAGAAGAATTACCTCACCCATGATTTGGAGTTGTTAGTCGTAGTCTTCGCTTTGAAGCTTTGGAGGCATTACTTGTACGGTGTCCATTGTGAGGTTTTTACCAATCACCATAGCCTTACATGTTTTTACCCAGAGAGATCTTAATTAAAGAGCAAACGGATGGAGCTCCCGAAGGATTATGACATCTCTAATCTGTATCACCCTTTAAAAATAATGTGGTGGCTGATGCCTTGAGTTGCAAGGCAGTGAGTATGGGGAGTTTAGCTCAATTGGTTGTTTCCGAGCATCCGTTGGCCATGGAGGTCCAGACTATGGCCAACAGCTTCGTCCGTCTCGATATCTCGACCCCGGGCAGGATTTTGGCTTGTAAAGAGGCGAGATCATCGTTATTGGATCGGATCAAGGCTCATCATTTTGAGGATTCTCAGTTGAGCAAGATCCGAGATAGGGTGTCGAGAGGTGAGGCCAAGGAGGCCGTGATTGATTCTGAGGGCATTCTGAGGATTAGAGGACGCGTATGCGTTCCTCGTGTTGGTGACCTGATTCAGTTGATCTTATCTGAAGCCTACAAATCTCGCTATTCCGTTCATCTGGGAGTGACTAAGATTTACTGTGACTTGAGACAACACTATTGGTGGCGCCGTATGAAGAAGGATATAGTTGATTTTGTGGCTAAGTGTGGAAATTATCAACAGGTAAAGTATGAGCACCAGTGACCAGGTGGGGTGTTACAGAGAATGCCCATTCCCGAGTGGAAGTGGGAGAGGATTGCCATGGATTTTGTCACGGGTCTTCCGAAGACCCTTGGCAAGTTTTGATTCTATTTGGTTGATAGTGGATCGATTGACTAAGTCCGTTCACTTTGTTCCGAGTGTTTCTTATACGACCACAAAAAAGTTAGCCAAGATGTATATTCGGGATATTGTGAGATTATATGGGATCCCTATTTCTGTTGTATCTAATTGGGGTACTATCTTCACCTCCTGATTCTGGAGAGCATTTCATGATGAGTTGGGTACCCGATTGGACTTTAGTACAACTTTCCATCACACAAGCAAACTGATGCCACATGAACAAGATATCTGTGTGCTCGAGGACATGTTCGAAAGCGTGTGTTATCGATAGTATCATTGGGATCAGCACTTGCCCTTGGCAGAGTTTGCATACAACAACAGTTATCATTCAAGCATTGGTATGAACACCAACTTTTGAGGCCTTATATGATAGGAAGATCTCCAATTGGTTAGTTCGATGGTGTCGTGCCCCGAACTATGGCTCGGGGCGTAACACGGCACTCCTGCTTGTTCGCATATGACCGAGCGAACCATGGCTTGGTGAATCATCATGAGGCATACATGACAATTATAAAGTGAAGTGCATGATGAGCTTTTGTAAAACATAATAAGTCATAATATTAAACACAAGTACTTGGAAATTGTCTCAATGCGGACAATATCATAAATAAGCCAAACCCGCTAACCAACTCAAGTTCAGTGACACTTGTCTTGTCTATGAAACCTCTAAAGCATGAGTCCGAAACACGTAACATACTTGTCAGACATGGCCCCAAAGATACCTTAGATGCAAAACTAAATAAAGAATGACAATGCCTAAACCCCGAATGAGATGGGAGTCTCACCAATAAGTCGTACTGCAAATCCTCATCGAAGTGTGTGGCGTCCTGTAAATCCGTACCTACATCGTGAAATGCAGGCCCCGGGCAAAAGGGACGTCAGCACATTGAATGTACTAGTATGTAAAGTTCGCCGAATGAAATAACATGGGACATGAAAATAACATAACGAGAGAGTAGCTGAAACATGATCACGAACATGAGTACATATACATATATAACATGTATAAAGTATCATGTAGAGGGGAATGCTATATAACCAACAACATGATCCGGTACTTGCGTCCTACCAGAGAACACTCACACCTTGCCAAGGGACATGAGATTTAATAATATCATGAAAGGATCCAGTCATTATGAGAGATCGTCCTAAGCATGGGTGGAGCGATCCTCATCCTACGATGGCTACGTAGTTTCAAAATAAGCCTTCCTTCGATAATTAAAGCAACTCCCAAAAAACATGAACATGTAAAAATAAGTGGCACTTGAAGCCCATGGTTTCATGAATCATAACTTGTAAATAACTTGTACGTGATATCATGAATTATAACTTGCTAACATGAACTTGTAAAATATAGTATTTTCTTGAAAATAGCATAATATATCTTAAACTATGTTCTTATTCATGAACCCATAGAATGAGATATATGGGTTTTTCATAGATTACGGACATATTCTTAATAATCATAAAGAAATATTAATAACTCAATGATGGAATTATAACAATTCATACATAATATAATCATGGATACGGACCTATAGTTATCATGTGCATGGTATAGAAACCCTAATTTTCGTAAAGAATCATAATCTATGGATTATGAGGCGTGGGGAAGAACAATGGTGTTCCCACACATAGATAGTAACTCTACATACCTGGTAATGCTCTAAACTTGAATTAAAGACTTTAAATTTGAAGAAGATTTCCAAAATCTTGAATCTTGAACCCTTAAGATGGGTTTTCTTGAAAACCCTAGGTTAGGGATGATGATTTCTTGTTTAGATTACAAGGACATATATTAGAATTGACTTGGAATGATTAGAATAGGCTTACCTTGGTGTTCTTGATGATGGGAGAGAACAGAAGGTCGTTCTAGGGCTTGGGGGGTGTGATAATTTGAACGTATGGACGAATATATAGCCTTAAAACGAAGTTTAAAATTGTCTTTTCGACCCATTTTACGGGTCGTATTTTACGATATGGACTGCATAAAAGTTTTATGGACCGTATATCCCACCGTAAATCAATTATAGTGATTTGGGCTTTTCAATGCTCTAAACTTTACGGCCTAAATATACGGCCCATATAATTTTCACGGCCCGTAGATTCCGCCGTAAATCGACAGAATACTGTTTTAGTAAAATAGGTATAACTTTTTGTACAGATGTATGTTTGACCTCCATAATATACTGTTGGAAAGGTATTTCAAACATCTACAACTTTCAAGAAGGAAATTTTCCCAAATTCCTTACAGATTTTTCCGTATACTCATTTTAATTAAGACGAGGTGTTACAAACTCACTTGAAAACACACTCCTTAGCAGAGGCTTCAAACTTTCCTTTGCTCAAGGACTCTTATCATGTCTTGATTGGGTTTCAAAATCCATTTATACACTACTCAAATCTGGTTCATTATACCATGAAACTTATGAGTCAAATCTTAGCCCGAATGCACGAGGTGTTACAATATCTGAAACCTTTGGGATCATTCGTCCTCGAACGATGGGTTATGATTAAGAAGGGACATATATAACTTGAATATATGAACGTGAAGAAACATGACATGGAAAACTAACATGGCATTGTTTCATGAAAACATGAGTGCTAAAACATGAGACATGAATAGAGAATACATGAACTTGAACGTGAAACGTGAGGCATGAATACATAAGGGACATGACATGAATACTAAAGGTATTTACCTTGAAGTCTATCTGCTTTCTCTTCAAACAAGTGAGGATATCTGGATTTCATGTCTTCTTCGGCTTCCCATGTAGCCTCTTCAACTTTTTGGCTCCTCCATAAGACCTTTACTGAGGCTACTTTCTTAGTTCTCAACTTGCGAACTTGACGATCAAGAATGGCTACGGGGATCTCTTCATAAGTCAGGCCATCCTTAACTGTTATAGTATCAGTAGGAACAACCAACGACGGGTCTCCTACACACTTCCTCAACATGGATACATGAAACACTGGGTGAACGAAGCCAACTCTTGTGGCAACTCAAGTTTATAAGCTACTAGACCGACCTTTCGTGAAATTCTGTAAGGTCCAATATATCTGGGACTAAGCTTCCCTTTCTTCCCAAATCTCATAACACCTTCATAGGTGAGACTTTAAGGAACACCCAATCATTAACTTGAAACTCTAAGTCCCTTCGCCTTACATCTGTGTAAGACTTCTGGCGACTCTGAGCCGTTTTCAAACGCTCTTGAATCAACTTGAATTTCTCCATCGCCTGATAGACCAAATCTGGCCCTAACAACTCTGCTTCACCAACTTCAAACCAACCAATTGGTGACCTACACCTTCGCCCATACAGAGCTTTAAATGGTGTCATCCCAATACTAGCATGATAACTGTTATTATAAGAAAACTCAATGAGAGGCAAGTGATCATCCCAATTACCTTTGAAATCCAAGACGCATGCTCTCAACATATCCTCCAGAGTCTGAATAGTACGCTCTGCCTGGCCATCTGTCTGTGGATGAAAAGCTGTGCTGAGGTTCACCTTGGTACCCAATCCTTTCTGAAAGGATTTTCAGAAGTTCGCCGTGAACTGAGCACCACGATCTGAAATAATGGACACTGGGTCCCATGCAATCTGACAATTTCATTAACATACAGCTTGGCATAATCTTCTGCTGAATCTGTGGTCTTGACCGGCAAAAAGTGTGCTTGACTTAGTAAGCACATCGGTCAACGATCACCCAAATAGAGTCATGTCTCCTGGCTGAACGAGGTAGACCTGATACAAAGTCCATATTGATCATTTCCCATTTCCAGATAGGAATATCAATATTCTGAGCCAAGCCACTGTGCCTCGGTGTTCGGCTTTCACTTCTTCGACAATTCGGACACTTAGCTACAAAATCTGCTACATTCTTCTTCATATCATTCCACCAATAAATCTCCTTAAGATCATGGTACATCTTTGGGGAACACGGTGAATGGAATACCAGGTTGTGAGCTTCCGATACGATTACACTCTACGAGCCCATCTACATCTGGAACACATAATCTGCCTCGGTACCTCAAGGTACCATCATCTTCCCCTTGTTCAAAAGCCGTCGTCTTATGCTTGTGAATCCCTTCTCTCAGCTGCAACAAGTAGGGATCACTAAACTGTTTCTCTTTGACTTCAACCACTAAGGAGGAAAGGGCTCTATTCTGAACAACCACGCCGCCATCCTCGGAGTCTAAAAGTCGAACTCCAAGACTAGCCAAACGGTGAACTTCCTTGGTCATAACTCTCTTATTTGCATCAACGTGGGCTAAACTCCCCATGGAGCGCCGACTAAGAGCATCGGCTACAACATTCGCTTTCCCCGATGATAGAGAATATCCACATCATAATCTTTAAGCAATTCGAGCCATCTCCTCTGCCTAAGATTTAGCTCCCTTTGCTTGAAGATATATTGCAGGCTTTTATGATCAGTGAAAATATCAACATGCACTCCATACAAATAATGATGCCATATCTTAAGTGCAAAAACTACAGCTACCAACTCTAGGTCATAAGTCGGATAATTCTTTTCGTGAACCTTGAGCTGACGAGATGCATAAGCTATAACCTTACCATGCTGCATTAAGACACATCCGAGACCAACTCCCGAAGTATCACAATAAACCAAGAACCCTTCGGTTCCTTCTGGTAGCGTCAAAACTGGAGCAGAAGTCAATCTCTTCTTCAACTCTTCAAAGTTTCGCCCACAAGCATCTGACCATTGGAACTTAACCTTCTTCTGGGTCAACTTAGTCAACGGAGAAGAAATGGAGGAAAATCCTTCAACTAAACGTCTATAATAGCCTGCTAGACCCAAGAAACTCTTTATATCAGAAACTGAAGTAGGTCTGGGCCAACTCCTTACCGCATCAATCTTCTGAGAATCAACTTTAACACCTTCTCCTGAGATCACATGGCCTAAGAATGCCAAATACTTAAGCCAAAACTCACACTTTGAGAATTTTGCAAAAAGTTCGCGATCTTTAAGAGTCTGCAACACTATTCTGAGATGTTCTGCATGATCAGCCTCATTGCGCGAATACACTAAAATATCATCAATAAAGACAATGACGAATAAGTCAAGATAAGGCTTGAAGACCGTGTTCATAAGATTCATGAAAGCAGCTGGTGCATTTATCAACCTAAATGACATAACAAGAAATTCAAAATGGCCATAACGGGTTCTGAAAGTGGTCTTCGGAATATCAACTTCCTTAACCTTTAACTGATGATAGCCTGATCTGAGGTCAATCTTGGAATAACATTGGGCGCCACGAAGTTGGTCAAATAAGTCATCTATTCTAGGAAGAGGGTACCGTTCTTAATGGTGACCTTGTTCAACGACGGTAGTCTATACACATACGTAAGGAACCATCCTTCTTTCGGACAAATAAGGCGGCGCACCCCAAGGCGAAAGACTAGGCCTAATAAACCCCTTGTCAAGAAGATCTTTCAACTGGGCTTTTAACTCTTTTAACTCTGCTGGAGCCATTCTGTATGGCGGAATAGATATCGGCTGAGTATTGGGAAGTAGATCAATTCCAAATTCAATCTCCCTGTTAGGAGGGACTCCTGGAAGATCTTCGGGAAAGACCTCTGGAAATTCATTTACAATTGGGACGGACTGGAGAGTTGGAGTCTGGCATTTGAATCCTTGACTCGAACTAGGTGGTAGATATAACCTTTGGAATCATTTTTCGCTTTTAGGTAAGAAATAAATCTACCCACGGGTCTTCTTACCCTCCCTTGGGCGGCTCATTAGGAAACTCGAATCTTACAATTTTAGTTCTACAACATGTGGAATAACATGAAGCTAAAGTCCATCCATACCTATGATCACATCAAAGTCTACCATTTCTAATTCATTGCTAAATCGGCTATAGTTACGCGGTGATAGACTAAACTAGGCAACCACCATAAATACGTCTAGCTATGGTGATTCCCCCACCAGGGTGGACAACTAAGGGTTCATGCAATTTTTACCGGTTCAATACCAAATTTTTAGTAACAAAAGCGGTTACATAAGATAAGGTGGATCACGGGTCAGCAAGGGCATATATTCAAAAGTGAAAAGCGTCAGTTGTGCACGCGGATGACATACGCTCTAGCGTACGTATCGACGACTGTCAATGCATACAAACGCCCCGACCACCGCTGTGTGCCACCTTGCCATTCCATGCCCCCGCTCGGGCCCGTGTGACGAGGAGCCGCCGACCTCAGTGGGCCGCGCCACGCTACCTCCGAGTGCCTTACTGGGCGACGGACAATCTTTACCGCGAATGTGGCGCTTTTCGGCCGCAACCATAGCACGCATCCGTACCCGTACGACACTGCCCAAGTGTCTCTTGCTACACTACGCAGCACGGAATAGTATAGGCCGACCGACCCACACTAGCCCGAGAATAAGAACTCGATGGTCCGGTCTCCTTGCTTTGTCATTTCGAAACTTAGGATCGGGGCACTAGGCACTGTACGGAGCGGGTCCCCGTCGACCTCGTTCTTAAAGAACTACCTACCTTTCCCCGACTAAAGTTACTCCAAGATTTAGCCCTCTTGTTGAATTCTTTATCCTTTTGTTTTTAGGCTTCCTCTTCCTTCGGTTCATTACCCGCACAAATGCAAGATCTTGGAGATAGTCATCTCATCCATTCGAGCGCGTTAGCCTAGGCATCTCTATACAAATCTCGGGTTTCAACCTCCCGGTAGAAATCTTCTAACGTTGCCCTCATGTCGGGAACCATGTATGGAGCATACCGGGACAATGAAATAGATTTGAGATAATACTGCGAATGGTCAGGGTTGCCTTGCCTCAACCTCTCGAAATTCAATAGCCTTTTCTTCTACGACCTCGATAGGCATGAAGTGGTCAAAGGAAAGCTTGAACGAATTCATCACAAGTAGCGAGAGAGATCCATCCTCCACCTCGAGATTGTTCCCATGTCTCATACCAAATATGAGCAACATCGTACGACTCGAAACTCACCAAACTCGGTGACATGCATAATACAAAACACTTCTTGCCGGAGCATCAATGTAGTCACGGATCTCCTTGACCTTTCTTTGTCCTGTGAAAGTTGGAGGTTTCATCACGAAAGTCCTTAGTTCTTAAAAACTCTCCATTGACCCGCCACACTAGCACACGAGCTGACGTTGACTTATGAAGCGCACAGTTGGCAATGATGCATAAGCGAGTGATAGCATTCCTAACATGTCCGTATGATAAGTGTTTCGGAGGTGTAGGCGCGTAGGAGCGGTTCGACGTTTATGCGAGTCGAACGGTCTGCTTCGCGAGTTGCTTCCGCGTGTACTGGCTAGTGGATGTGGCCTTTACCCATTTGTATTTCCTTTTTGCAGGCATTTTCTAAAATACGAAATTCGCACGAGTTAGAAGGACATCCTAAAAAAAGTCTTGCTCTGGCTAGCACGATGCTAGAATGTATGAAAGAAGTGAGACAATCCTAAATGTCTTGGTGGTTAACTATTTATATGTATGGGGCCCTCACGCATATAAAAGTGACCCCCTTTGGACACGATTTCATAGACTCCCTAAAGACACTTGAACCTAGGCTCGATACCAAGCTTTGTCAGCCTGAACTATATTTTGAGTAACAACGTAGCCTCGGTCTGCATTCCAAGTATGACAGAGAGAACTACATGCAGCTTCTTCAATCATGAGGCATACATGAGCAGAATTATAACGTGAAGTGCATGATGAGCTTTTGTAAAACATAGTAAGTCATAATATTAAACACAAGTACTTGGTTAAGTCATGAATGCGGACAATATCATAAATGAGCCAATAGGCTAACCAACTCTACGATGTCTAACATGACACTTGTCTTGTCTATGAAACCTCTAACATGAGTCGAAACACGTAACGTGCCTTTATTTGGGACAAGGCCTCCGACATGCCTTCCGATGCAAAACTAAATAAAGAAGAACAATACACAAACCTCGAATGAGATGGGGCTTACGCGATAAGGCGCAAGTCTCCTAATGAGCGGATGTGGCGTCTGTAAATCACGTACACAAGAGCGTGAAATGCGGGCCCACAGGCAATAAAAGGGGACGTCGACGTTAAATGTGCGGTATATAAAGCAGCAGAATGAAATAACATGGGACATGGAAAATAATAACGAGAGAGTGAGTTGAAACATGATCGTAGACATGAGTACATATATATATAACATAAGTAAAACATGTAAGTAGGAGAGCATTTCAAGCGGTAAATATATACCATGTGGATACATGGTCTAGTACCTGTTGGACTAGCGAACACTTTCATGCCTTGCGGGGGACATAATTTAATAATATTATGATGGATCGTTCGGTCATATGAGAGATCGTCCTAAGCATTGGTGGAGCGATCCTCATCCTACGGTGGCTACGTAGTTTTAGGCTATTTGAAGCCTTCTCGGTAATTAAAGAAACTCCAAAAACAGACATGATATAAAATAAGATTTCGGCATTGCCTTACATGGTTTCATGAATCATAACTTGCTTGTACGTGGATACTATTTGAATTATAACTTGCTTGCATGAACTTGTAAAACATAGTATTTTCTTGACAAATAGCATGAAATATATCTTAAACTAGCATGCATGAACCCATAGAATAAGATATATGGGTTTTTCATAGATTACGGACCGATTCTTAATAATCATAAAGAAATATTAAGAACACAATGATAGAATAATAGCAATTCATAATAAATAATCATGGACATGGACCTAGGGTTATCATGAGCATGGTCCGAAACCTTAGTTTTTTAAGTAAAGAATCATAATTTATGGATTATGAGGCGTGGGAAGAACAATGGCGTTCACGCACGTGTAGATAGTAACTCTACATACACAGTAATGCTCAAACTTGAATTAAAGACTTTAACTTTGAAGAGATTTCCAAAATCTTGAATCTTGAACCTTGAGATGGGTTTTCTTGAAAACCTAGTTTAGGAATGATGATTTCTTGTTTAGATTACAAGGATATATATTAGAATTGACTTGCAATGATTAGAATAGGCTTACCTTGGTGTTCTTGATGATGGGAGAGAATAGAAGGTCATTCTAGGGCTTGAAGAATGAAGTGAAAAAGCCTTAAACGAAGTTTTAAAATTGTCTGTCGGACCCATTTTACGCCTATTTTACGGCCCATAAAAGTTTTACGGACCGTATATCCCACCGTAAATCAATTTTGAATTCTGATTTGTATTAGTGGGCCAATTTTACGGCTAAATATATGGCCCATATAATTTTCACGGTCCGTTTGTTGAGATTCCGCCTAAATGTGATCAAAGACTGTTTTCCAGTAAAATGGGCATGACTTTTTGTACAGATGTCTATTTGACCTCCATAATATACCGTTCGAAAGGTATTTCAAAGATCTACAACTTTTAAGAAGGAAATTTTCCCAAAATACTTACAAATTTTTCCGTATACTAATTTTAATTGATACGTGGTGCTAACTCACTTGAAAACACGCTCCGTAGGGTAGCTTCCGACTTTCCTTTGCTCAAGGACTCTTCTCAATGTCTTGATTGCGTTTCAAACTCCATTTATACACTACTCAAATTTGGTTCATTATACCCCTGTCTTATGAGTCAAATCTTAGCCCGAATGCACGAGGTGTTACAGATGGGTTCGAGACTAGACCATCGGGAATGATATTAGTACTCTTCTTAGTGTCCCTTGATATGTAGTGGGGTATATTCGAGACTTTTGCCTTGGCGGCTCGAGAGCGGCGACAGAAAATGTATGCGGATCGAAAGGTTCGGGATTTGAAGTTTGCTATTGGTGATCACGTTATATATAAAAGGTTTCACCCAAGATGGTGTTATGAGGTTTTGGCTTAGGGGCATGTGACAGCCACTAGATATGAATGTGAGATCGTGGATTGTATAGGTGATGTAGCTTATAAGTTAGCATTGCCGCCGGGCTTGGGGGACAAGTAGTGGAGGTCTTTCGTATGCGTGGATGCTAAAGCTCCGTATGCCGACAAGACGCCTCACATTGTCCGTCTACTGGGATTATATTGCTTGATGAGAATTTGACTTATGAGGAGGGAGCCTGTATTGCGAATAATAACATCATAGGATAAAGAAGGTTAAGATAAATATATATCCTAAGCGAGATTGTTTTGAGGCGGAACCATGCATGTTAATACCTTTTAAAGCCGTTCATGGAATATATATATATATATATATATATATATCCCAGTTGTTCCCGATATAGGTATTTTCCTGTAATCATCATTTCTTTGCTCGAGGACGAGCAACGGTTCAATTGGTGTCCACTAGCGGTGTTTGGCGTTATAGGCTTTTGGCACTTTCCCCCACTCCCGAGCATTGATTAGCTCCCTTTTGACCCGAGGGGACCGTTGACATGCTTCCCGAGGTGTCTAGGTCATCATAAAAATAAGCATTGATGAAAGTATAGGCTAAAATTGACGTAAAGTGGTTGACTTTTGGGCAATTATCATGAACCTTTTTTCGAAATTCCGTCAAGTTTCGAAGGTTCGATCATAGTCGTTGAAATCAAGGCATGTGTGTTTTGATTCGGTTCAATGCATTGTCACGGATGCATTTTCGGGACCGTGGATGGGAAATAGGAATTAAGGGCACGGTAGTTGACTCGGTCAACGAGACTAGCAAGGGAATTCTAAGGCTTACGCGGTATGTTCGTATAACATATATATACTAGTATAATGGAGACGTCACCAGGCCTCGAGAGTTAGTACAAAAATATATCGGATCGAAAGATAATATCACATATGAATAAGGTTTTTATAATATGAGTGACGTCCAAATCACAACACCACACCCAACGGCACCGGCTTCACGGGCGGCCCTTAACCCACAGCGGTGTCTGGACCTCACACATTTTAATGAGTCTTAAATGAGTCTTAGACCCTCATTATTTCACATCTCGATATTGGGGCTTGGGAAGGCTGTTCTTAGAGACAAATTGAAGGAAATCTTGGAGGCAAAACCTTGTCTAATCATTAGCTTCTCTTTAATCACAATCATCTTAAGACTTTTTCCCTTCCCATTTCAATCCCCTTAGAAATGGAATTTAAGGAGGGTTTCGGGAGATTTTCTCTAAGAGTATGCTTGATAAGTTGACGAGGTTAATGTTAAAATGTGATTAATCTAAACATAATCATATATCTTTCACACACAATTTCAGATTTGGAGACACAAGGGTTCATATAATTTGGGGGTTTTAAACAAATCGATTTGGAAAATCTTAATGACGGAGTTATGATTACCTACGAACAAATTTGGTATTTATATGCAACGAACGAGTATATACCAATTTCTAGGGTTAAAATGGACCTAATTGATATCATAGCAATATTAGTATCATTATTCATGATTTCTAATTTATAATTCGATTGTGCTTAGGAGCACTTCTGGTTCTGTAAAACGAAAACAGATGGCGAGTCCCTCGAAAGCGTAGTGCCGAAAGTAAGTACGTTTCCAAAAATGCCTAATGTTTATTTGCCGATAGAAAGCATGCAAAGTTTAACTAATGTTCGCCGCATCGATGCGCGCCATAACCACTCGTATAATGAGCTCTAAAATATCCGTACAACCCACGAACGCAACACATGCATGTAGATACGTATATCACGAGCATAATCCAAGAGACGACAACCCGGCCACATGGCGAGGTACTCGGGAACCGTAACACAAAACAACGGGATATATCATCGTATACAATCGACAACAAAACTTATGGAGTAGGAACGATGTAAAGAGACAAACCGCATGGCCCTAGTGTGAGCAACCATATATGCATAAAATAGCATTCAAAGGGCTGTCAAAAAGCTCCGGTCCAAATGACCGTGCTTGGGGATGGGGAAAATCGTCGTGTTCGGCTCTCTCAACGTCATCGAGAAAAGGACGAACGTAGCGTCCACAAGACCACGGACGAGTGTCGCTTGGCCAGTACCCAGTAAGTAAGGCATATATGATAACATAATAAGGAACATATCGGGGCAAGAAGAAAGCATAACCGAAATTATGAGCGTTCGTCGAATCAACATGCTCAGAAAAAAACTCTTTAGACATACACACACATACATACATAAAATCAATTTTTCCAACAACATCATTAGCCCGCATCCCGGCCGCCCACGTCCGGGTACATCTCACGCCGCCCACTAGGTGCAGCATGGTGCCATATAGACACGGATTATAAGCCGCCCGCCTTCCTCGAAACGCCGGCCCATCTGTAGGCACTATATTGAACTAAGACGTCCACCTTAGCGGTGCTTTACATACCATCTAGGCACAACGTAATCATCATCATATACTTATCATGAACTCTCCATAGATCTAAATAAAAATCAATAAATGGAGTGACGTAAGGTCAACTCGCGATTGCTATGGAACATCATTGTCATGCCTCACCCCGAATCCAGTACGGAAAGGACTATCAATGAAGAATAACATCAAGGGAAAACATAGAATAAGATCATAAATCTCATAAAACGTCAATTCATACACTTTGGAATATTTAGAAATAGAGTCATCATCAATGAATAAAATTGAGAAAATCAAGAAATCCTTCTCCAACATTCTCATATTCAATATTCCAATTATAAGCTTGGGACCTTTAAACATGAAATTGTCATCGTCATCATCAAATCATCATAGAAAACTTCTCGCCTTTCGTGTATCATAAGAAACACAATTTAATCATGAACTCCCCTTTCGTAGGTAAGAAGATGGAAACCAAACGGAACCATAACATAGGAACATTTCTTGAGTTTCGAAACATACTTATTCGCCTCCAACTACCTACGCTTATCCATCCGAGCTCGTAAGTCTACATTTAAGAGATTCAAACTATCACAGGACTCATTGTATACACACCAAAGTCTTCAAATCAAACTATTTTACACTTGCGTAAAATTGAATCATTAAACTCTTATTTCCAGCTGAAATCTCAATTCAAAGAACTAACAACAACAACAACATCAACAATACCAACATCAACCATAGTATTCTTAATACCAAAATACTTCATAAACACCCCATATGGTGCTTATCTCATATTTCCACCAATAAAATTATTTTATAACTATTTAACACAACATCACACATAAAGAAACTAAGATTAACGGCTATCAACCAAATACAGAGATTCATGCCTGCTCATACTAAAACAACAATATCTTCATGTTTTCGCCTAGAATCCAAACCAAAATCCACCGTAAAACGATTTCTTCACAATCCTCGATTTGTCCAAAGTTGGCCAATTAATCAAAATCAACGCTTGAAACAACACCTCACTTTTTCAAGCACCCTAAATTAGTAAATTTGCTTAAGAGAAATAATTTTTAGAAGGCTAGTTCTTGGTCTTGATTTTTTGGAAAGTGGCCGAATGGTTGATGGTTGTTCTTCAAGATTCTTGTTTTTTTCTAAGTCTTGAGAAGATGAAATAATGGTCCCTTAAGTCATCTTTTCCTTTCATATAACCAACCATGTGGCCATGGCCACAGAGTGGCCGGCCACATAATATATTCTTTCACTCCGTTTTTTCAATATTATTAACTTCATAATTCCACTTTGGTCCCGAAAGTTTCTTTGATGTTTCACTACCAATAACGTCCGCCACTTAGGTCTCCGACAAAATCGAAGGTCACGTCCCGACTTCGTACCCGGAAAAGTCTTAACCTAACTTATCATAGTTAACGAATCGTCCCGTTGTTCAAAATACGGGATGTATATATACGCCGCCATAATTTATAGTCATTAATATCAATAATAAGGAGCGACAGGGCCGCCAGATATTATGGACGCCTAAATCACAAATCACGTTAAGAGACACGAACGTTGAGCGAGCGGCCCACAACCCCAGGCCACGCCTCATACCTTCAATATAATAACAGGTCAACACGACGTGATATATTTATCGGTGCTAACAAACATACGCATATTATTGAACAGATCGTGACCGCGCGTCAGGCCTGGTGTCGGCGATTTCCGGATTATACCAACAGGAATTTGAGCTGTCATATCCAAACACCGACCTGTCATATCACATCATAACGCCGTAACACCCCATAACGCAAACTATACACGATGCAGGTCAAGGGGACTCGGCGTGCGGACGTCATACTCGGCAATATATCATAGGCAGTTGACGATAAATACAAACCGGGACTCGGTGAAGAGTATAGCAACCATATGCCGGCGATCGTGGAGACTATATCGAGTTTAGAGCGTTTTTCAAAAACCATTAAATATTCAAAGTGGATTATCATTTAAAACGAAACAAGGAGATAGTCCATATGCATCGGACTATATACAGCTTTCATTTTTCAAAAACGTCGTGGGTTATCATTTAAAACCAAGAATAGTCAAATATCAAATGGAACATATTAAGACTCGTAGACACATATCAAACCATATGAAATAGCTTATGGAAATTAAGGGGCATAATCATTATAAAGTCGTTAGAGAAATAAGTAGTCAACGTCCGAAGTTTAAGATAATCGCCCTCAACCTTTCGAAAGTCATTAGTTCTACACAAGAGAGTCTCTGTGGCTCACGGACGAGTATCGAACCAATCCGGGTCCATTTATGAAAGTTGAGACCTTATCCATTATAGAATCTCCCGCGAACGTTTCGAAGCGATCCGAGCTCATCTATGAAAGTTACGATTGTTCGTAGTTACGAAACCTTTAAAAGCAACATTCTTTATGCAAAACTTGAAATCCAACTATACAAAAGACTTATGAACCATAGTTTGACAATATCAAGAACATTGACATCCGAAGGAAACAAGAATCATATACGGCTCGGATCTTAAAAGCGGAGTTACCCCGAGACTCGTATTCTAGCCTACATACAATCAAGACATGCCAAGAGAAAGAAAAGTTAGGCTTTACATACCTCGTCCGCTTCCTAAATTAATCCAAACTTACGTCTTGGCTTCTCCAAGATCTACAATAACATCATTAGACGCCAAACATTAGTCATACGCACTTATCCAATTCTAGGCTAGCACTTTATTTGCAGAAATTTGGGCAAAAGATCTCCCCGTAAATTCAACAACCCCGAGAATTCAACTCGCCAAATTCATCAACAACAATGCCAACAACCAAACTAGCAACATCAACAAGTGATTCAAAACTCATTCTAACATTAGTAACTCTTTTCTATATACTTCGACGTCATTTCATTTACATTCAAATCACCACCTACAATTAAGCCAACTCCAATGCTCATACATTCAAATACCAATCCGAAACCATTCAAACAAAATTCAAGAACATTTCAAACAATCCACACAATATTCAAACGGCCCAACCAATGTGCAAAGCCACCCGAAACCTTCCAATTCCCATAGGGACAACAACACATTTCTTTCTTCCAAATTCATAAACTACATCAATAATCCGCATGTTAACAACATCATTTTCATCAATTCAAGAAACTACATTAAATTCACATTAGCTTCTAAAACAGCCCATATACGTTTTCCACTTCAACTTACATCATTAAGCTTTCATTATCATCATATAATCCACAACAACAACAACCAAAACACTAAATAAAATTAGTTCATCATATTCTACAAAACATCCCACTACACTACTCAACTTCAACACGCAACATATCATGATTTCCATCCATTTTTACACATTACAACACATTCAAAACATCCATAACACAGCTAATTCCAACCATTCAACCCACATAAAACAAGCCCCTTAATCCATAAATCTCAACAAAATAACAAACTAGTTTATAACGCTATTTTCTCCGTTCTAATCCGTTAAAACTCTAATTAAACTTGTTAACAATGAAAAAGGGACCTTAGTCTTACCTTAAGTATGCAGCCAAAGCACGTCACCCTCTTCTTCTTGGCTGATTTTTAGCCCAAATTGAAGGCAACGTAACGTACAACACTTTTCTCTTCATGAGCTTCGCGATTCGGGGCTTAGATTGTGGTCAAAATTTGGTTTCTCTCTCTACCTCTCCTCTCTCTCTCTCCATCTCTGAAAATCTGGATGTTTTGGTCTGAAAAATGAAGGAGAAAGCTGAAAATTTCACTTAAATGGCATGGGTATTGGGCCCGACCCGACTTGGAATCGGGTTGGGCCGAATCCACTGTTCAGCTCGACCTTTCTGCCTTAAAACGTCCATATCTCCTTATCCCGATGTCGCCTGTGAACCCACGACCTATGGTTGGAAAGATATTTCAATTATCTACAACTTTCATTCTGGGAGTTTTCCCAAATTCTAAACTCATAATACCGCTTTGGCCCCTCGAAGTCAGATCACCCGAAGACGTTTTCTTAAATCGTCCCTTTGAGGGCTTACACTCATTTTTAGCTTATGGGTCCTTCTTAGGACTTGCTCAACTTCACATGTACTACTCATATATCTCTTCATATGTCCTTTATAAAATCCCAACATGTGGGTCCCACCTTAACACACGGCCACTTTGGCCTTTTCATGAAATTTTTATTTCAACTTCTAGCCCCTAATTTCTCTTAATATTCCATACCAATAAAATTCATAAACAACTTATACATTACACCAAATCGAAAAATAGCCTTGTCCTTAACTTGTCGCAACTAACTTAAAATATTCCAACGTACAAAATACGGGATATAACATCCTCCCCCTTTTAGAACATTCGTCCTCGAATGTTAAACTGATCTTACAGGGTCTTATAAGCACTTTGGGGGAGTCTCTTTCATGGCCGCCACATACGCCATTAATCGAAATAACCAATTTAGGAATTTGAATTACCCGTTGGCATAGGAAATAAGTAGAGATACTTATTCTTCATCTCCTCTTCGGCTTCCCAAAGTGTCATTTCCTCCCGCTATTGTTTCGCCACAATATCATAATAAAAGCTATAGGTCGCTCCTCGTAGGATAAATCCTCCGTCACTTGGATATCATTTATGGGAAATACTCTAGAAGAATCACCTATATATTTGCGAAGCATTGACCCGTGGAAGACCGGGCGCACCGTCGCCAAATCGCCGGTAGGTCTAACTCGTAGGCGGCCCGGCCTATCTTACGGATGACCCGATAAAGCCCAATGTACCTCAGACTGAGCTTCTCCTTCTTGCCGAATTTCACAACACCCTTCAAGGGTGACACTTCCAAAGATACCCGATCGTCGACCTGAAACTCTAGGTGTCGACGTCGACTATCTACATATGATTTCGTCAACTCGAGCCGCTAATTACCGCTCCCGAATGAGTTTCACTTTGTCAACTCTTTGCCGACTCATATCCGGCCCAATTAACTTAGTTTCGCCAACATCGAACCAGCCTAATCGGTAGCTCGCACTTCCCGCCATACGAGCCTTATACGGCTATCCGGATGCGAGAATAGCAAATGCTATTATTATAGGCAAACTCCATAAGTGGCATATGATCATCCCAAACTGTCTCGAAATCAAGAACGCAGCTCGCACATATCCCTTAGCGTCCGAATAGTACGCTCGGTCCGTTCGTCGTCTGAGGGTGAAATGCCGTGCTAAGACTCACTTGCGGCTCAATGGTCAACGTCATCCTTACATCCTTGTCACCATTTACCTTTACATTCCGAGTGCTCACCCAACATGACTTTATCGCTAGTAAGTATAATGGTTATGTCCCTTAACTATTTCTCCTAGTTCCTTCCCAAAACTACTTCCATCGATCCAAAATATGTATATACGAAATGGTTTTTTCGCTATTCTTCACAAGACAACTACACTTATGGCAACTCATAATTCGAGTTCAAACTAAATCCTTGGGCTCTTGCCACCACTATATTTTTTTTTTTAGCTTTCGCCACAACTCGTTCCTTTAACCTCTATCTCTCAAATCTTACAATACAACCCAAAAGCATAGAGTTACGGAAGTTCTTACTCTTTCGCTTTTTCCCGACATTTTGGTCACTTTACCTACCATCTACTCACTTCCTTTCTTTTCCAAATATCGTTATATTAGAACTTTCCAAGCTCAACCTGTAGTGAAAATAGCATCAACTTGCCTTACAACATTTGTGCCATTTTTGTCACTCGAACTTCGTTACCCTGTCCGATTAATGCCTTCCCATGTGCCGCAACGTCGATTTTTTGGGATATACATACCCGCTGATATAGCCATGTATGGGATATCATATACGTACGTATACATAATCGCTACCATCTTGCTTACAAAATATTTCCAAACGCCATTCAACTTACCCCCGCTTCTAAAGCCGTGATGCACCTTCTTTCTTTTCACCGATTCGGGCCCGCCTCGTCCCATATGACCTCCTAAGGTTTCGTCCGCTCTCGTATACTCTACTTTCCTTTAGACCACTCTAGCTTCCCATTTGCTTCATACGCCTGAATTTGTAAGACTTTCGTAAAACTTCCCAGGGGGGTCACCCATCCTCAAATTGCTCCCACTCCAGCACGCTTAACTTTGAGACTCTGATGAAATTCGATGCTCTAACGTTAGTACGATCGCGTCGACCTCGCCACATGACCTTCAGCACATAATTGGAGTAAATTGAGGTTTGACGATTTCGAACGGTCTCATAACACATCTCGCCGCCGAATTAGGAAGGGTCTCGTACTTCAATCAATAATCATTGAATCCTCGTAATCATTCCAAATTTTCCATTAGCCGGCGCTTATATTCCAACGGTAAGCGTCCCAGTTCTCTTGGAAATAGTGTCTTTATCTCCACCGATACCATTTACTTTTTTTTTTTTCTCTATTCGTACTCGCTCAATTACGTTTATCTTGGGTACTCTTTTAGTATCCCTTTTCTGTATTCCTCCAGTCCATGTCTGCGACTTCTTTTTTTTTTTTTTTTTGCGCACGAGGGATTTTACAATACCGCCATATCTTCCGAAAAATAATACACCTACATAACCCCTTTCTCGCTTCCAAAGCATATTCGTTCCTCCCTATTTGTTCTTATCATACCATTTAATTCTCTAACACTCATTCTATCGCGTTGTTCGTCTCTCCATAATTTAGTCCTTCACGGTTTCCGTCACCGATATTAATCGTGTTCTTGGCTATACATGTCATGATCTATTACTGCGCTGTTATCTCACCCGCTTTTCTTTTCATCTCCTTTTTTCCGATTAGCCCCTTCTTCTTTTGTGCTCGCTATCTTTTCCGTTGTCCCGTAGCCTCTATTCGAAACTCTCCCTATAGAAGAACTTCGTAAATCCCTCTCTTTTTTTTTTTTTGACCAGTACCTCACCTTTATACTTTAGTCACACAGGTCAAGTCGTATCCTTTAGTCGCTTCCTCGCCAAACTGTACGCATTTTCATAATGATCCCTATTATATTCGCGCAATATCTTGTTCGTACTCAATCTTATAGTGTCACACTTCTAACTTTTGCCCTTTCTCGTCAATCTTACTTCTAATATCTTACAAGCTATCTTGTCGATACATTCATATCCGTCACGTTTCTTTTTGTACTCTGATCTCAATCGTATCACCATTCTTTCTAACTACAAACTCGTCATAATCAATCCCCGCTTATCAATTCAGTTGGTACCTTAATATAATACTCTATCGAGATTTGCCAACCCCTTTTAACTCATCTCTTAATGTCACAAACCCTTTTCCGACTTCTTCTTACCATATCAATATCAACCTCCTAATTACCATTTCCGCCAGTTCCGTAGTTAACTTATTTTTCAAGGTCCACCGTACTTGCAACTTAGGCAAATTCTGTCTTTACTATTAACACGGCCTTTCACGGCATATTACAAATCCCTACCTCATTCTCGTTTTATTTCCTGGAAAAATTTCGGCAGAGTTTCCTCTATATTTCTTAATATCTCAAAACCTGTTTTTAACAGGAAATACCAACAATGCCTCACAGGGCCAACACGTATATATACATATTATGTCATATCACAGCCACACAGGGCTCCCAGTATCAACAATAGCATGAAAATGGTGAATTTACCTCGTATGTCCATCTTGGACTGCACCTGTTACGCTTTTCTGTTTACTTTTCCCCTTCTAAAATTTTTGACTTTACATTTCGATGCTTTATTCGACATATACCTCTCGTGCCGTTGCTTACCTGTGTGCTCTGTAACCTCCAAAATTTTTGATCGTCAATCGCTTTCTTCTATTGGTGTCGTCTTTCTGCTGAAATCGAAGGTTGGTACGGAGAATCTCATTTCCTATGACTTGGCTCTATCGCACGATCTAAGACAGAAAAAAAAGGGTCACTGATTCCTAAATGCCCCGCAGCCTCCTGTTTATGAGTGTGGCCGGCTTCACACCATAAACAAGACTCTCCGGACACGGTGCTGTAGACAATCCGAGGACGAACCGCTCTGATACCACTTTTGTCACGACCCAACCCCGTAGGCCGCGACCCGTGCCCGAATTGGGCACTCGTACATACCTAGTATCCCAAATCAGAAATAGCGTACGAATAACTTATACCGTGTACAAATAACATATATTTACGTAAGAGTGGAACGTCACCCCGAAGCTATCACAAATATACAAATATACATATCGCTATCATAACTTCCGTAAAATAGTATCACATATAAGCCGATAAGGCTCGTCATAGCATAGGGGACGTCCAAATCACAAATCACACGTACACGACCGAATAGTGAGTACCCATAACCCACACATATATGTCTACGTACCCTCTAAGGAGCATAACAAATCATATGACGGGACAGGCCCCGCCGTACCCGTGAACAAACATATGCATATATATACAATAACAAATGAATCCGGATCAAAGTATAGGCTCCCGCAACAAGGGAGCGCTCCAAGTCGGTGAACAGAATCCTAAGTCAGGATCATCCAAAATGAGTACCGTACTCGCGCGCATGAAACGCAATTTCCCCCGAAGAAAGGGGGGATGCGACGAATATGTACCGAGTATGCAAAGCATGAAATATAGTGAACAAGATCACAATCAAAACCAAGTACGGAAAGTAAATGCAATATTCAAAATATTAAAAAGCTTACTCATAAAAATACAAACCATGCATAGGGCTCTTAGAACGGTGGTCGCCCGCCCGTCGTTGGCGCCACGCCACATCATACTCCGAAGATTTCATATCTCCGACACCCGACATATCATATCACATCATAACGCCGTAACACCCCATAACGCCAAATATACACGGTACCCGGCCAAAGGGGACTCGGCGTACCGGACACATCATACTCCGAATATATCAAAGTGCGCACGAAACATAACCGGCCCGGACTCGGTGAAGGATATAGCAACCATATGCACGAGCGAGTCGTGGGAGACTATATACGCTTTTAAAACATTTTTCAAAAACTCATAAAATAATCAAAGTGGGTTATCATTTAAAACCAAGGCGATAGTCAAATCAAGTTTCTTTCAAACGTCGATCGAGGACATATCAAATCGAACTTTAAGACTCGTAGACACATATCAAACCATATGAAATAGCTTATGGAAATTAAGGGCATAGTCGTCATTATAAAGTCGTTAGAGAAGTAGTAGTCAACGTCCGAAGTTTAAGACAATAATTATACTCAATCCTTTCGAAAGTCATTAGTTCTACACAAAGGAGAGTCTCGGGGCCCACGGACGAGTATCGAACCAATCCGGGTCCATTTATGAAAGTTGGAGACCTTATCCATTATAGAATCTCCCGCGAACGTTTCGAAGCGATCCGAGCTCGTCTATGAAAGTTACGATTGTTCGTAGTTACGAAACCTTTAAAAGCAACATTCTTTATGCAAAACTTGAAATCCAACTATACAAAAGACTTATGAACCATAGTTTGACAATATCAAGAACATTGACATCCGAAGGAAACAAGAATCGTATACGGCTCGGATCTTAAGAGTGGAGTTACCCCGAGACTCGTATTCTAGCCTACATACAATCAAGACATGCCAAGAGAAAGAAAAGTTAGGCTTTACATACCTCGTCCGCTTCCTAAATTAATCCAAACTTACGTCTTGGCTTCTCCAAGATCTACAATAACATCATTAGACGCCAAACATTAGTCATACGCACTTAGGAATCCAATTCTAGGCTAGCACTTTATTTGCAGAAATTTGGGCAAAGATCTCCCCCGTAAATTCAACAACCCCGAGAATTCAACTCGGCCAAATTCATCAACAACAATGCCAACAACCAAACTAGCAACATCAACAAGTGATTCAAAACTCATTCTAACATTAGTAACTCTTTTCTATATACTTCGACGGCATTTCATTTACATTCAAATCACCACCTACAATTAAGCCAACTCCAATGCTCATACATTCAAATACCAATCCGAAACCATTCAAACAAAATTCAAGAACATTTCAAACAATCCACACAATATTCAAACGGCCCAACCAATGTGCAAAGCCACCCGAAACCTTCCAATTCCCATAGGGACAACAACAACACATTTCTTTCTTCCAAATTCATAAACTACATCAATAATCCGCATGTTAACAACATCATTTTCATCAATTCAAGAAACTACATTAAATTCACATTAGCTTCTAAAACAGCCCATATACGTTTTCCACTTCAACTTACATCATTAAGCTTTCATTATCATCATATAATCCACAACAACAACAACCAAAACACTAAATAAAATTAGTTCATCATATTCTACAAAAAAACAACCCACTACACTACTCAACTTCAACACGCAACATATCATGATTTCCATCCATTTTTACACATTACAACACATTCAAAACATCCATAACACAGCTAATTCCAACCATTCAACCCACATAAAACAGCCCCTTAATCCATAAATCTCAACAAAATAACAAACTAGTTTATAACGCTATTTTCTCCGTTCTAATCCGTTAAAACTCTAATTAAACTTGTTAACAATGAAAAAGGGACCTTAGTCTTACCTTAAGTATGCAGCCAAGACGTCACCCTCTTCTTCTTGGCTGATTTTTAGCCCAAATTGAAGGCAACGTAACGTACAACACTTTTCTCTTCATGAGCTTCGCGATTCGGGGCTTAGATTGTGGTCAAAATTTGGTTTCTCTCTCTACCTCTCTCTCTCTCTCTCTCATCTCTGAAAATCTGGATGTTTTGGTCTGAAAAATGAAGGAGAAAGCTGAAAATTTCACTTAAATGGCATGGGTATTGGGCCCGACCCGACTTGGAATCGGGTTGGGCCGAATCCACTGTTCAGCTCGACCTTTCTGCCTTAAAATGTCCATATCTCCTTATCCCGATGTCGCCTGTGAACCCACGACCTATGGTTGGAAAGCTATTTCAATTAGCTACAATTTCATTCTGGGAGTTTTCCCAAATTATAAACTCATAATACCGTTTTGGCCCCTCGAAGTCAGATCACCCGAAGACGTTTTCTTAAATCGTCCCTTTGGAGGGCTTACACTCATTTTTAGCTTATGGGTCCTTCTTAGGACTTGCTCAACTTCACATGTACTACTCATATATCTCTTCATATGTCCTTTATAAAATCCCAACATGTGGGCCCCACCTTAACACACGGCCAACACACGGCCACTTCTGCCTTTTCTCTTATATTCCATACCAATAAAATTTTATTTCACCAAATCTTAGCTTGTCCTTAACTTGTCGCCTAATTTATCTTAATATTCCATACCAATAAACATGGTCTTATAAACGCCAAATCGAAAAATAGCCTTGTCCTTAACTCGCAACTAACTTAAAATATTCCAACACAAAATAATATAACACGTTCGGATACTTCTCATACATGGTCTTAAACCCTTATAACCATAAGAATGGCGCATATCACTCTTGATCGTAATTAAAATAACTAACACCTAACGATCCTCAAAATCCAAAACGACGAGGTGTAACATCCTTTGGCGCGAACGCGCAGACCATTTTGTTGGCCTACCAGCCTAACTAATAACGTCTACATCTCCTTACCCCGATGCCATATCGAGGAACGATTTGTTGCGTTGGAGGATAGACTTCATGAACTTCGCCCTAGGCTTTTACCTTGCCTCAAAATTCATCATATTCTAGAAGATGTACTTTCTCCAAGTCGGACCCACGAACATAGTTTTCGCAATTCACGTGCTTTCCAATTCTCTCATGGCTTACTACATGAACTAAATCTTCATGATCATAGCATAAACGCATGTAATCATACCTATCCTTGGGAGTGACTCCAAGGTCCACACTTGGGGCGACCAACATTTTCGAATTTTAACGTATGGAACTACGGGGTGTTACATCCTCCCCCCTTTGAAACATTCATCATCGAATGTTGTAGTATGCAAACTCACAACATCTCCGTTGGTTTTGTGAAACAGTTGCCTTCCTCTTAGAATTCGATCGCCATATCTTTATGCTATAAATTGATCAGTCTCTTCTTGTTCTCCCTTAACCCTTTCATTGGACTCATCTATGCGTTCCATTACCTCTTTGTTCTTATGTACATACTCAGGTATCAACTCGTATCCCGATCTCGTTCTGTTTCTATTATCGTAGTCTTGACTTGCCATGCCATAATCGCTCGTCGTCTTGCAAGTACTCATTTTTTCTCACTCCTTGTCTCCCTATTAATGGGCAGCTCTCTTGCTCATCTACGGTGCCCTTTTTGCATTTACTCTTTCGGTGCCATCTCGGGCTATCCCTTCTTTTGCCCGTTGATCTTGGATACACACAAAGATTGACTCTTTGTAGTTCATTAGTCAGGCTCTCTAATCCTTTGCATCCTCATCACAGCCTCTCTCACACTGACACCCCAAATGTTTGTTCAATACCACTTTATTGCTAGTAAATATAATGGTTATGTTCCTCAAGCTATTCTCCCCAATTCCCTTCCAGGATCAGTTATAACAATATCCAAAATACGTATATACATAATGCTTCCTCACCATTTTTATTATTCTTCGGTGCGTATCGCTTGGAACAATCTATAATCTGAGTTCAAACTAATTTCATAGCTCATCACATCTTTGAGCTCCTACCAAAATGTTTTCTTTAGCTTCTTTCCCTCAAATCTCGCGATACAAATCCAGAAGCATAGGGCTATGGAAATTCTTACTTCATTACGACTTTCTTGCAACGTAAGTATATTTATCCTTGATTTTCTTGTACCGGCGTTTACCTCATCAATCGTTATTCTTTGTTAGCTTTCTAGTGTGGCCTTCTTACTATTTTAGTTGGGCATAACTTCACGTTGATGGTTCCTATAATTCCAATAGTATATGCTCTCATATTCAGTATAATTAGTTATCCGTGAGATGTTTCCTAATATCCGGTGATACGGCCGAACGATGCTCTTCCTTTCTTTGGAAATTGCCAAACTGCTAACCGTTGCTCCTTTTGCTACAATTGTCATCCCTTCCGGCACTAAAATTCGCTCTTGTTGTCATCCCAAGTGTCCTTTGGGTTCGTCATCCTTTCCATCATTCTATGTGAAATTATCTTGGAGACCTTTCTTACTCTCTTTATTACTCTTTAGGATACGTCGCTGCCTATTTAGGTGCGGCACAAACTTCCCTGGTCTAGAAATATCATATCTCACGTCCGCATGAAGAATTCTGTTGATCCATTTTAATTCCTTTTCATACCTGCTTTGTGGTATACTTATCTTCAATTCATTTCTACTCCCTCTTAATGCGTTTTTGATATGCCATTACGTCCCGAATTTTGGCCTCTTTAAGCTAACTTCTTTCTTTCTTTGGAATTTTGACAATGCTATACTTCATTTCAGGACTAGATCAGCTCTTCCCTCCTTTTTAAGGGTGTTCTTATCCACTAGTAACTCCCAAATATCAGTAGTCATCGACCAACCCTAACGATCCTCCAACTCTTTTGGTCTCTTATAATACCGGAGTTCTCTTATCGTATAGCTTGACTTATTTTCCTTTCTGCTAATCGAGGGCTTTGCATTTAAACGAAGCGCTTATGCATTGCCGATCCATTCTCGCTGCTTTCTTTAAGGCCCTTCTACTTCTACCTTTTATGACTAAACATTTCCCGAATCAACAGGTTAATGGGGACATTGGAATCCATCAAAATATTTTACGGAACGTTTGGTCACACTTTGCTCTTTATATCCCTCGTCCTCCTCTACAACTATTATCACTGAAATTCTTCTTACTCTGAGTTTTCGGTTTCACTTTACGTCTACAATATATCACTGAGAGTTAATATGCTACACTCTTCCACTTCAACTATCAATCCTTTTATTCACTTAGCTCATTTATCCGAAATTTTCCTTGACTACTTATTTGCATCCCATCTATGCATTGTAGGTATTCCAGTGTTCTGCCACTTCTTGTTCGTATCGTGAAATCCTTGCAAATATACTCTCTTCTTTCTTCTCTCTTTCACCATACCATTAGTGTACCGTTCCTACTTTCATCCTCAAACCTTCTTTGAGTTCCTTCCTCCTCGAGCGCTCTTCTCCACTTGTTATTTTATAATATTGACCCTAAAGTTCGTGAAATATTCCTTTAAACGTGAAAATCCGTTCTATTCTTAAATCATCTTTTAGGAAAGCTTCTCCATTTTCGAGGCAACCGTGTTAATATAATTACACATTTATCCTTTTATATACCTCTCGAGAGTTGAAAATCTCTTAGTATCGTTGCAAGGCCTGATCATTCTCTCTCTTACTTCACATCCCTATTTGTGGTTACTATTCTTTAGTCCCCGTATCGAAATCTATTCTCTGACCCCACACATTCATCTTTTGTTCCTTATACTTTTTCCTTTGCTCTAGACATTGTAATCCCCTATTTCCTATATACTCACTTTCTTCCTTTCCCTGACGTTATTGCATGAGGACTTTCCAACTTTAACCTGTAGTGAAAATAACATCAACTTACCTTGTAACATCTATCACTTGAACTTCACTACCCTGTTCGATTAATGCCTTCAGTGTACCGCAACGTCGGTTGCTGGGACATACATACCGGTTGGCGCAGCCACATATGGGATGTCATACACACACATATATATGTTTACTAAGTATTTCCCAAATACTATTCGAACTCATCCTAATTCTAGAGCTGTGATGCACCTTCTTTCTCTTTGCCGATCTAGTCTGCCTCATCCTTCGCTACCTTTGTGGTTTCCAACCACTCCGCATACTCCAATTTCCCTTAGGCTACTCTAGCTTCTCATCTATCCCTTATGTCTGACTTTGTAGGACTCTTAATACACTTCCCAGGGGGTCACCCATCCTAGTAGTACTTTCACCCCAAAGACGCTTAACCTTGGAGTGCTAATGGGATCCCGTGTGCTAGTACTGGTACGATCGCATCCACCCTACTGCGTGACCTTTATCGCTTGACCTAGAACAAATTGAAATTCTAACGGATTCTAATAAATTCTCGTAATGCATCTCCCTTTGGATTAGAAAGGACCTCTTACTCTTTGGACTAAGCAAATGCTATTTTGGTCTTTGAAATCCTCAATAATCACATTCAATCTGCATGTATGACTACTTTTCATCCTAAATTTCAAGATTCCCCATGGTGGCGAAAACATCTTAATCGTAGTTACTTATAAATACTTTGGTTATTAGTCCCACTAGGATTTTCGCTCGTCGCTATTGAGTAATTGTCACGACCTAACTAGTGGGCCATGACGGGTACCCGGAGCTGACTACTGAGCACCACTTATCATGTTGTCTATCATACTCAGCCTGAATATACACCATTCTCGACACCAAACTTATCATGAAACAATCTCAAAATATCTCTCAAAACATGCGTGCATACATAGGCCCGTAAGGCTGCAAAATGATATACAAGGTATAGGCTAAAGAAGTCTCATAAAATCTATTACCCACACATATGTATCTACGAGCCTCTACTAGAGTACTGAGATCAGATGGACGGGATAGGACCCCGTCATGCCCAAATGTGTACACAGAAAAAATATACCGATGAGCGGCAACTTCGGAGTAATGGATTGCTCCTGTACAGCTGCTGGTAAGGCTCCTAAGTGTCCGGGCCGTCTCTTTGTCTACCTGTGGGCATGAGCACAGCGTCCATAAAAGAAAGGACGTCAGTACGAACAATGTACTAAGTATGTAAGGCATACATGATAACATAATTAGGAAGTATAGAAAGCATAAGGAGAAAGGATCACTGTAACTGCTTGCCTCTTGAGGTGGAGTCATGCATGCTCACTTTTACCTTTAGAACATACCACACATATATACATAAACTATCTGAATCAATAACATCATTAGCCCGCATCCGGAGTAATCATCTCACGCCACCCACTAGTGGTGCTACCCGTGCCATATAGACATGGTGTTATTATAATTATCCATAAGCTGCCCACTACGCCCACCGTAGTGGTGCTGCCCGGCCATATAGGCACGGTGTAATCATCCATAAGCCGCCCACTACGCCCTCCGTAGTGGTGCTACCCAGCCGTATAGGCGCGGTGTAATCTTCCTCACATAAGCATGCATAAGAGCCCAATCAAAAGCTATGACTCTATCGGAGTGACGTAAGGTCGGTAACCTCCGATTGTATTATGGAATAATCATGATCGTCGTGTCTCACCTTGAAGGAACTAACATTATCAGATGAGACTATCAATGAAGAATAACATCAAGGGAAAACATAGAATAAGATCATAAATCTCATAAAGCATCAATTCATACACTTTGGAATCTTTAGAAATAGAGTCATCATCCATGAATAAAATTCAGAAAATCAAGAAATAGCTCAACATTCTCATATTCACACTGAAACCGTAAGCTTGGAACCTTTAAACATGAAATCATCATCATCATCATAATCATCATGGAAAACATCTCTTCTTTGGCATCATAAGAAACTTATTAAGAATCATGAACGTCTAACTTTTGGAGGTAAGAAGGGGATGAAAACATATATGGAATCATAACTTAGGAATCATGCCTTTGAAAGAAAGGGCACTAACCTCACATACCTGTTCGACCTCCTATTAGCTACGCTTATCCGTTCGAGCTCGTAAATCTATATTCGAGAGGATTCACACTATCGTTAGACGCATTGTCGCATACTTGAGCTAAGCCTTCAAATTAAACTATTCTATATTCTGCCGAAAATCGGGCAGCATCTCCCCTGTTTATATGCCTAGCCCAGAATCTCAATTCAACAACCAACAACAACAACAATACCAATATCAACCGTAATATTCTCAATACCAAAATACTCCATAAATATCCCATTTGGTGTTTATCCCATATTTCCACCAACAAAATTATGATATGACTATTTAACAGTTTTATCTCCGTAAATAAATTAAGATTAACATTAATAATAAGAGATTCATACCTTTCTCCCGATAATATTGCTATATCTCCACTTTTTCCACCTTGAACTGAGCCAAACGCTTTGCTATACGATTTCGTAATCGCAACTGCACGCTATTTGCATCGGAATTCGGGAATTATACCTGGTTTAGGCTTAAAATTTGGTATTGGGAATTTGGGGGAAACTTCCAGAATATTGGAGAGAGTTTGGGGTGTTTTGGCTAAAGAAATAAGGGGTAGGCCCCTTTTTATAACGGTCCAGGATCTGCCTGGACCGACTTAAAATTTGCTCAGCGCGATCGCGCCACCTTGGGGCGCGTTCGCGAAGAGCAAATTCCTCTGCTCGGACTGGCTGTCTTAAAATGCTTATAACGTTTGATCCCAATATCGTATGAGGGCTCACGACCTATGGTTGGAAATCTATTTCAATTATCTACAACTTTCATTTTTGGTGTTTTTTCAAATTCCAAACTTATAATGGCGCTTTGGCCTCTTTAAGTCAGATCGTCCGAAAACGTATCCTTAAATCATCCTTTTGGAGGGCTTGTGCCCATATTTGGCTTAAGGGTCCTTCTTAAGACTTGCTCAACTTCCCATGTACTACTCATATAAATTTTCATATGTCCTTTATAAAACCACGGCATGTGGGCCCCACCTTAACTTACGGTTACGAGAGCTATTCATCAAGTGACGTATTAACTGATTTACACCATACGGTCTCCAAACGTCATATATATATTATTATTATACTCATGTAATATAATCTTCATCCTTAATCCTTGTATAACTTTACTCTTCCTTGAGCTCATACTAAGCCGTCTACAGTCTTGGTAACGCAAAATTTTTCAGGGTGTAACATGCTTCCCCCCTTAGAAACATTCGTCCTTGAATGTTGTAGTTTGTAAACTCATGACATCATCTTTGATTTCTCAGAACGGTTATCCTCCCCTTTGAGTCTGGTTACCATGTGCTTAGACTATAAATTGGGTCAGTCTCTTCTCGTTCTACCTTAACTCCTTTATTGAACTCATTTGTGAATTCCATCACCTTTTGTCCTCATGTACATAATCAGAAATCAACTAGTATCCCATTCTTATTTTGTCCCTGTTACAGTAAATTTTGCCTTACTAGGTTGCTGCTACCACTACTGGAAAATAGGCTTATGGCAACGCCGAGAAAACCGTTGCTATAGACAGGAGCACCGTTGCTATATATCTATAGCAACGGTTTATCATGCGTTCCATCTGCTCGCGTGCCCATATATATGGCAACGGTTTGTGCAACGGTTGGCGAAACCCGTTGCTATATCATTATCTACAAAACGGTTGTTCCTTTTCGATGCAACGAGTTTTTGTGTGTGTATGGAACGGTTTCTAACCGTCCCCATAGACCTTTAAGCAACGAATTTTGAGGCTATTGCAACGGTTTCGTAGAGGTTATTGCACCAGCCTTTTACTTTATTGCAACGGTTTTTGTCTAATGCAACGGTCTTTTTATTTGTTATTTGGAACAGCCTATTGCCATGGTTTGTCCGAAATAGTAGCCCGGTTATAAATTGATATATATATATATATATATATTTACATATAAATAAATAAAATACATTACAAATTACATAAAACCGTAAAACACAATTTTTCATAATCCAAAATATCCAACATTCCTAATCCAACATATATACCCGTAAAAGCAAAATGTTCAACCCAAAATGCATAATTAAGTTTTACATTTCAAGATTTAGGATAAGTTTCAAAAATGTTCGATAGCAAAAAGATTCTTAGAACATGTAGAAATCTTCATAAAAGATCTTCTCAAGTAAGATCAATGTCTTCACCGTCTCTCCGTCCCTTTCTTCATTTTCGACACCTACAAAAGAGAATAAATAATGTCAACGCCCTTCAAATGCACGCGTTACATAATACAAAGAATAAATAATGTCACTGCCTTCATATTGTAAGTTTTGTCATCACCAAGGGCATGAAGAAAATAGTCTATGATTGATGTTGAAAAAGAGAGGTTTTCAACAAGGTGATATTGAGCAATTGCGTATGGGACAAATTTGAAGGTGATTTACGTCAATTTTTTAATATAAAAAAGAATAAAGATGTTGATGGTTGTGCTAACAAACCTGGGAAGGCTCATGGTGCAAATGGTATAGCCGATAAAGGTTGTGGAAAATATAGACGACCAAAGTGCGAGAACAAGCATGGAAAAGCAATTAACTGCTAATAGCAAAAGGCAAAAACAAGATGGCTTTACAAACAATAAAACTAGAGGAAAAGATGCGAGCAAAAATGTTGCTTTGCGCAGTAATTTTTGATGTCAGTGCAAACTAAAAACAAGTTTGCGGTACTAAAGGAGGGTGAGGATGAGGCATCGGTAGTAGAAATTGTCGATGATGCTACCGGTAGGCGAACAAGGTTGTAGAAGATTCGATGCTCATGTGTAAAAGGTAGAGGTGTCGGGAAAAACAGGTTGGAAATTCATAAGGGTACGATTGGTACAAATACGCTCGAAATACTCAAAGAATCGTTGGTTAATGCACCAGTTCATTCGATTGCACAAAAGGTAAACGTATGGCTCAATATTGCACGTAGTGGCAAAACCACCGAATGAGAATTCCGATAAGCAATTGAGTGCGGCGCGAGAGGCTCAAAAGAATGCGAACCGGGTGATAATATTGGTAAGACTAAGCGGTGGGTTGAAGCCTCTTTTTCAAGTCCAAAGGTGCGTAGGCCACTATGAATAAGGCTTGGTTGTAGAACATGCATCGAAGCTCAATCTGGTGCTAAGGTGCAAGGTTTGGTTGATGAAAACGTTCAAGTGCAGCAATTCAAGTTAATTCTCCAAAGGAAATTCGGTCACAAACAATAGCAAAGTGCATCAAAAATAAATGATACGGCCTCAAAAATAAAAGACTTTGTCTCAAGGCAAAAAAGTCTGCCCTCTCCGGCATAACTTCCTTAAGGAAAAACTAAAGTTATGCCGGAGGGGGCATAACTTTTCCTCAAGGCATAATTTAGTTTTTGCCTTATTGGGCAAAACTTTTCCTTAAGGAATTATGCCTTATGGGGCGTACTTTTAATTAAGGTATAACCAAAAGTATGCCTTAACTAAAAGTGTGCCTTGAAAAGTTAAAAAAAAAAAAAAAAGTCTCAAGGCAAAGTCTCCATTTCTCCCTCCGCATAACTTCCTTAAGGAAAAAACTAAAGTTATGCTGAGGGGGCATAACTTTTCCTCCACCCTAGTAATAATCGGTAATCGAATCGCATCTTTGTCCCTTAAATTTGGAAGGAACTCCAAATCTACTTGAATAATATTGCACTTACCCTTTAAGATCTATAATTATATTAAGTATCATCAAGGAAGTCAAATGTTTATTTCAAGAACAAAAATGCGTATTCAAGAATCGATCGAATATGCCGTAAAGGAAATAAAAGGAGTTCACTATACAAGCCAAGGATAGTGACTATATGTTCCACATAGAGTGAAAGCACAAGCAAATAACACGTGATCTACTTTTATATAATTAAGCTACTACTCCGGCATTCCAATTATTCAAAGGGCTATTACGTTAATGGAAAAACTATTTGGGATTGGCCGACACATCCTTAGAAAAATAGATGATTTTTACCTTCTATTTCATTTCAATAAAATAGCAACCTACAAATAGCAAGGCCCCTTCTCCGAAGTTTGTCTTGTACGAGGCATGCTTCCTTGTCTACCAACCATGGAAAACAAGCAACTGAAAATGAACTTGTGTTTTCCGTATTCGACTCCATGGCTACTTCCCAAGGTTGCATTTGGAAGACATTAATCAGCATGTAGTGTGTCCAAATTCCATCAAACTTCAAAATCCTGATATCAATTTACTTGAGTTAAATTTGACTAGCTTTCATCTCAAGGCAAAGTCCGCCCTCCGGATAACTTCCTTAAGGAAAAACTAAAGTTATGCCGGAGGGGGCATAACTTTTTCCTCAAGGCATAATTTAGTTTTGCTCTTATTGAAAAAAAACTTTTCCTTAAGGAATTATGCCTTATGAGGCGTACTTTTTAATTAAGGTATAACCAAAAGTATGCCTTAACTAAAAGTGTGCCTTGAAAAGTTAAAAAAAAAAAAAAAAAAGTCTAAAGGCAAAGTCTGCCCCCGCCGGCATAAATTCCTTAAGGAAAAAAAAAAGTTATGCCGGAGGGGGCATAACTTTTCCTCCACCCGAGTAATAATCGATGATCGAATGCGCATCTTTGTCCCTTAAATTTGGAAGGAACTCCAAATCTACTTGAATAATATTGCACTTACCCTTTAAGATCTATAATTATATTAAGTATCATCAAGGAAGTCAAATGTTTATTTCAAGAACAAAAATGCAGATTCGAATCGATCTATGACTTGCAAACAAAGGAAATAAAAGGAGTTCACTATACAAGCCAAGGATAGTGACTATATGTTCCACATAGTGAAAGCACAAGCAAATAACACGTGATCTACTTTTATATAATTAAGCTACTACTTCGGCATTCCAATTATTCAAGGGCTATTACGTTAATGGAAAAACTATTTGGGATTGGCCGGTCACATCACGAGAGAAAAATAGATGATTTTTACCTTCTATTTCATTTCAATAGAAATAGCAACTATACAAATAGCAAGGCCCCTTCTCCGAAGTTTGTCTTGTCCGAGGCATGCTTCCTTGTCTACCAACCATGGAAAACAAGCAACTGAAAATGAACTTGTGTTTTCCATTCGACTCCATGGCTACTTCCCAAGGTTGCATTTGGAAGACATTAATCAAGCATGTAGTGTGTCCAAATTCCATCAAACTTCAAAATCGATATCAATTTACTTGAGTTAAATTTGACTAGCTTTCATCTCAAGGCAAAGTCTTAACCCTCCGCATAACTTCCTTAAGGAAAACTAAAGTTATGCCGGAGGGGGGCATAACTTTTCTCAAGGCATAATTTAGTTTTGCCTTATTTGGGCAAAACTTTTCCTTAAGGAATTATGCCTTATGGGGCGTACTTTTAATTAAGGTATAACCAAAAGTATGCCTTAACTAAAAGTGTGTGCCTTGAAAAGTTTAAAAAAAAAAAAAAAAAAGTCTCAAGGCAAAGTCCTTGCCCTCCGCATAACTTCCTTAAGGAAAAACTAAAGTTATCCGGAGGGGGCATAACTTTTCCTCAAGGCATAATTTAGTTTTGCCTTATGGGGCAAAATTTTTATCATTTACCAAACGGGGAAGGAAAGGCTTCCTTGAAAAACTTTGAATCAAAACTTAGGGCTACCATCCTTAAATTCCAATTTTAATCGATTTTAGAGTATTTATAAACAAGCTTTTCATTATAACCGAAAATGCTTTTTTAGTCAAAAGTCGAGTGCATTCTAGTGATCCACGGCCTCTCTCAAATTCACAAAATTAATTCCTCATAATTCAAGCATGCCTAGCCATATAGGGCCTCCATCTATATTTCCTCATCCCATAAATGAGAACTAGCTAAAAGCAAGGTTATTGGAAAACGAACTTGCCAACTGAAAACTAAGAAGATGGAAATGGGACTTTAAATAACAACCAAAGATAAAAATTCAATTACCAACGAAACCAATATAAAATTCAATATCAAACAGAATTGTAAGAGCTACAAAATATTATTGAAATTACCTTTCGACGAGCAACGAATTGAGGCATTTGAGAGTTGACAATGCTTCAAGCTTTCACCATGGACAACGAGTTTAGAACAAGAATAAACAAACACAAATGAGAAGCAAAAGAAAGGAAATTCCAAGAGCAAAGAAAACCTAATTTCTCGTTAGATTCTTGAGAGAAATAATCGTGTCTCACAAGCTCATTTTATACAACAAAATCGAACAATCCAACATTAGACACGGCATTAACTTTGAAAACAGTAAAGCTCACACCTTTCCGCTAGATATTTACTAAATCGAAGTAATTCCACCCAATTCTTACAACAACAAAATAAGCAAGCAGATATTGTAAAAATATTGAGACAAAAAAAAAAGGAATATCAAGAAATCAGAGCCCATACTTATTCAAAAAAAAAAAAAAAAAAATCAAAACCCATACCACAAATGATTTTATTTTAGAATTGGAAGAACATGCAAAATAAATCCAAAAAAAAGAGATGAGAGAATAGAGAAGATAACTTGGAATTGAGTAACCCGGCTACGAGATTCGAGAGCATTGATAATTAGGGTGCAAAGTGAAGTAGAAATTTGTAGAGAGAGATAGAGTGAGGTGGGTGATGAATTTAGTAGAGAGAGAGAGAGAGAGAGAGAGTTCAGTGTTTAATTTGGTTCAATACAGATTTTACGATTTTTGGCTAAAAGGAAAAATAATGTGGTCTCTCTATTAGGCGGGCTACAGTGAAAATAAGGAAAATTTGGGAGGGAATTTAAAACCGTTGCAATAGAAACAAAACTGTTGCCATATTACAACTATTGCAATGGTTAAAGAAAATCGTCCCATTAGGGACATGTATGGTGACGGTTTAGATACAATTGCAACGGTTTTAGACGCTAAAGTGTAGCTATAGCATTATCGTCCTTGTGCAACGGTATAACCGTTGGCAAGATTTCCCTCGGTTACGACAACGGTTGTATAACCGTTGCAGAGGAAGGCGTTGCCATAGCCCTAATTTCCAGTAGTGTACTTGCCATTCTACGAATGCTCTCTCCTTCATGTTCCTTATTTCCCTATTAGTGGGTAACTCCCTTACTCGAATATGGCAGTTTTCTTTATTTACTCCTTTGATGCTGTCTCAGACTACCTCTTTTCGTACTCGTTGATTTTAGATACGCACTGTATTGACCCCTTGTAGTTTATTCGTCAGACTAACGTGATTCTTTACATCCTCGTTACAATCTCTCTTATCCTAACACCCCAAATATTGTGCAACATTACTTTATCGCTACTCAATTCCTACGCTTAATGATTATGTTCCTCAAAACAATCCTTCCCAATTCCTCTCCAAGATCAGTTATGTCACGACCCAAACCGATGGACCATGACCAGTGCCCGAGCTGGACACTCGTATACGAACCTGCTAGATATAATCAGACTGAAACTAAGGACAATATGGAAATTTGTAAAAGCATACTATAGACTCATAGTGTCATATAGCAGAATGAACCTGTCTCCTGAGGAGTCACAACTAACCAAAACATAACAAAATATGCAAGTCGACAAGGCTGCCACTATATACGGGGATATCCAAAATGAACTACGTCGATAGAGCTGCCCAAAACATATATACAACCTACACATGTCTACAGACCTCTAAGTGGTCATTTGGTAGAGGGTATTAGATAGGATATGCTGGTACTAAATTTTTGGGTTAAATTAGTACCATGTTTGGTTTGAGTCATTAATTAGTACTGGTACAAAATAATACCATAAATTGGGATAATATTATCCCCTTTTCTAGTTGGTATAACTAATACCGGTACTAATATATGTTGGGATAACTTTTCCAAATGACCATCTTGCCCCTTAACCTGTTTCATATATACGTCTGTTCCAGAAATTTCTTTTCTCATCTTCACTTCTCCCACCAGAGCTTTGGGCACTCAGCTATGGGAGTGGGAGATTGATACTCCAAGAAATCCAACATATTGATACTCCAAGAAATCCATCTCTGTAAATTTGTCCTTTTATTTTCTTCTCCTTTTCTGTTACTTTACCATGTATCTACTATCATTAAAAAAGAAAATCCTTTACCATTCTACCTACAAATTGATAAGTTTTTGGTATCACAAGAAATCTTGTCCCTTCTACTTCATGTTTTCCTCCTCTTTTTTTTTAAACTTTCCTCTTCTTGTAAATTTTTATTTTTTATTAATTATTTTTTTAATTTTGTATGTTTATTGATCATTGAATAAAGTAGCAGGTCTTATTGTTTAGTTTCTCTCAGAGTAACACCATGCTAAATCGAGTTCCTCTTAGATTTCTTCGGTTGTATTCCTCTTATCGGTACTAATGTGGAGAAATGGTTAAACCTTTTTGAAAATGAGAGGAAGATTCACATTTATTTTTATGTAATCACTAATGTTGGGGTTTGGATTTTTGTTGTACTGTGGTTTTGATTTTTTTCTAGAAGCTTCAAATTTTTCAATGTTATTTTTATGTTACTAATGGAGATTTAGACGGGATATTGACGATATCCTAAAAAGATTATGGTGCATTCATATGATTCGTTTTTTTTTACCTGTCTTTTTATGGCTATTTACAACATAATGAAGACAACTAGAACTATTGTGTTTATAGATGACTATACTATTTCTAATTATCACCGATATAAAAGAGGATGTATTGATAAGCGGTGAAAAAGGACTTTCACTTATTTTTCTAGAATATTGGAGGAAATTTATTTGTACATGAGAAGAAAACCCCGAACCTTTTTATATTATGTAATATCTATGTTTCGCAGTCTATAACTCTTAACGTTCGCGCTAAAATGATTTTTCAAAAAATTTTAAAACAAATAGGTGTCTAATCCTTTCAAAATAGAAATGCTTTATCATCCTTGAAGATTTAGTCAATCATATGTTTTCTTTATTTTTTTTTATCATTTACAACAAATTTTAAGAAGACAATCTATCTCACTCGAAAATACACACCCTTTCTATCATTCTATATATTGTATGTATTGATAAGCTTAGGATGGATAGAAAGGACTTTCACATTTTAGCTTCTTTAGCCACGAATATTGGAGGATTGACAGTGTCACACCCCGACCTTACTAGGGTGTGATGGGCACCCGACCCTCCTCGCAAAGTCTCTAGGATATATAAAAATAAAACATGACATTTCAAAATGCCCGAACCTTTAGTCAATCAATTTTTATCAACCAACAACGAACATCTATAATCGATTCGCGCTCCTCGACACTCCCGCGGAAACAACTCCTAGCATATATAAATCCATGACATAAATGCCCGACTCGGCAACACTCCGAACGAAATGGAGCATGAAACAACGCAAAGTCTTCTCTTCATGCCCGAAAACGAAGAAGAGGGGGTCGATTTTATATGTACCGAGTATGTAAAGCGATTACAAATAACAACCACTCGCTCAATTTAGAAGAAAAGAAATCACAATCAAGCTCATTACCTGCCGCCCCCTCGCCGGAGGAAATATAAATGTATACATGGGGTCCTAGAACAATCCTTAAGTAAATAATACAAATGAACACACATTCCTTAAGCAAAGGATGCAACCTAACCCGTGTGTCGCTCCGACATACCAATGAAATAGTCCCTTCGGACGGCCGCTTCCGGCGCAATAATAATGATGGCCCCCGGCATTGCCGCTTCCGCATAACGATATAATGATAATAATAATAATAATAATAATAATAATAATAATAATAATAATAATAATAATAATAATAATCCCCTTCGGTGTGCCGGTCCGAAAGATACGTCTATCCCGGCCCCATCGGACATGCGGCCCCGACGTAAAATGATGGCCCCTTCGGGCATGCCGGTCCGACATACGTCTATCCCGGCCCCATCGGACATGCGGCCCCGCATCCTAGCCCCTTCGGGCATGCCACTCGTGACATACGGCTATCCCGGCCCCATCGGACATGCCACTCGTGACATACTACTAATCCCAGCCCCTTCGGGCATAATGATAATAATAATGAGATATCGCACCCCTTCGGAGTGGTTTTGAAAAGTTTAAATAATAAAATCTCACACCCCCATCGGAGTGGTTTTGTACGCACCCCTTCGGAGTGGTTTTAGAAAAGCCTTAGAAAATAATATATCACACCCCTTCGGAGTGGTTGTAGGAAAGCTTTAGAAAATAATATATCACACCCCTTCTTCGGAGTGGTTTTAAGAAAGCTTTAGAAAATAATATATCACACCCCTTCGAGTGGTTTTAGAAAATCGGACTTTATACTTTCTTTAGCTCTTTAGTGTAAAACAAGTTTCAAGGTGATTCGGTTACACTTATGCAAGTTATAGATGTTTGAACATTTTTCTCAACAAGAGGTAAGGAATCTAATTCAATTACATTGAATGAATAGCACTCAATTTCAAACTCGGATTTCCATGAACAAATAACCCCGAGGCTCAAATCCAAACTTAGTACCCCTAGGACATGCCAAAAGAAGGAAAGGGACAGCTTTACATACCTTTTTCCGCTTCTTAAGCTTCTCCAAATTCGAATCCCGTTTTCTCCAAAATCTACAAATGGTCATGTTTACCAATTGTGAGTTATGGCTTCCAAGAGTTCAACTTAAATTCATGTTTGTCTACCGAAATTTCGGCAGCATTTCCCCTATACATATAGCATCCCCGAGAATCTAACTCGCAAATTGTAATCAACAACAATCCCGGAATGCAACCCGGCCAAACCAACGATCATAACAACAATATCAATACTCAACTCACAACATGTTCAAGACATTCTAACCCAAATCTTCCAATTGCCATAAGAACTCCAACAATACATTTATTTCTTTCAAACTCATAAATTATGTCAACAATCCGCATGCTAACGATCATCATTCTCATGCACACAAGAATTTATTTTAAAATCACATTGCTCTCCAAAACAGCCCGCAACATTTCCGACTTCCATTTGAGTCGTCAAACCTTCATTTTCACCACATAATCTACAACAATCAACAACCAAAATACTATATAAAATGAGTTCATTATATTTTTCTAAAATCAGCCCCTACACGGCCCAAGTTCCAAGCTACATAATTCCATGAATTCCGTTCATTTTTACATGCCAAACATATGCAACCATCCATAACAACATCAACCAACACTAAATGAATTTTGTTCTACACGTTTATACTACACTACATATATTCGGCTACAACATAATACACCAAAATCTCATGAATTCCATTCATCTCCACACTCTACAACACACAAACCATGCATAGTATATGAAAGAGGAGATAGAATCCTTACCTTTTTCCTCCAACTTCTTTACTTGTCCCAAATGCGAAAACGATGAAACCAACGGTTTATCTTCCGAGATAATTATACCACGTCGAAGCGTCTTGAACTTAATAAGAATACAAGAGAATTACAATTTTTGGACCAAGATTGAAGGCTAGGAATTTTTTCTCTTTCCTTTTCTCTTCTCTTTCTCTTGGCTGTTTTTTCCTCTCTTTTTTTTTTTTTGCTGAATTTTCTGGGAAAGTTTTGGAACCGTTTTTGCTGAAAAAAATAAGGTTCGTCCCTTTTAAAAACTGCCAACGTCGGGATTTGTAGCTACGCATCGTAGCAAGATCGTAGCGGTACTTGTAAGCGATTACCGCGGATTCTCCTGCGTCGATAGTTCAGTTTGTAACGTCTATAATTCTCTACTCCGATGTCCTATCAATGAACGGTTTGTTGCATTACAAACTAGACTCGACGAACTTCATTTTAGGCTTTTAAAACACCTTAAAACTCCATATATACTATGAGATATGCGCCTCCATAGTTGACTTAAAAATTCGCCCAAAGATTTCCCAAATTTTCGTCGAACTTATTTTCTTCAATTTACTCGATCTCAAAATATTCCAACGCACAAAATGCGGGATATAACATCCTTCCCCCGTTTAGAACATTCGTCCTCGAATGTTCAACTAAGCGTATAGGGGCTTAAGAATCTCGATTTAAACTTTTCCTTCTTGTCATCCCCTTTACTCGACTTGTAACATTCTAGATACATTACCTCGTGTCGTCTCTTAATCTTTAACTCAAACCCTTCCTTATTCATCCCATAGCTTGTTTTTCCTTTTCACACTTACCTTTGTATTCTAGCTACATAAATCACATCATAGCCTTGGCCACTTTCTCACTAGGCCTTACTTACTTTTATGATAATCCCCGTTACATTCACATTATACCTTACAAACCGTCTTATCAATACATTCACACACATCACAATTCCTTCCCTCTGTACTCTTGTCTTGGTCATACTATTAAGGCGACTTTTCAAGTCACATCACAAACCCATACCTCATTCTCTCTTGTTAATCCTGAAGAAATTTCGCAGTTTCCTTTATATTTCTTATCGCTCAAAACCCGTACACAGAAATACCAACAATGCCTCACAAAAATAACATACATATACACATTTTATATCATATCGCAGCCACACAGGGCTCCCAATATCGTCACCAGTACACAAATAATAAACACGCCTCGTATGCCCAACTTTTACGGCACTCATTACACTTTCTTGTCTACTTTCCCCCTTTAGGCTCTAACTCGTATTTCAATCGCAACCGCAATTTCTTTCCCAACATATATCTTTCATACCTTTACTTACCTGTATACTTTGTGACTTCCAACATCATCAATCACATTCTTCTATCGCCGTCATTCCTCACCGCAATCACAAATCGTGGGTAAGAGTCCCGTCTCCTATGACTTGGCACTATGGCACGATCTCGTATATGAAAGAAGAGTAACCAACCTAAATGCCCCGTAGCCTCCTCGTTTATAAATGTGGCGCGCAACACACCATAAACAAGACTCTACTAGACACGACTTTGCGTACAACCCCTAGGATGGACTCCTTTCGATACCACTTTGTCACACCCCGACCTTACTAGGGTGTGATGGGCACCCGACCCTCCTCAGAGTCGAGCGAACCCTTAACGTTCGCGCTACTAAAACCTTCCATTTCAAAAATTTTAAAACAACATGAAACCTCTCAAAATAGAAATCACTGAACCTTTAGTCAATCACGTAATTTTTATCAACCAACAACATCTGAAAATACACACCCTTTAACATCTATAACTGATTCGCGCTCCTCGACACTCTAGCCGCAGGACACTGTCTGCAAAGTCTCTAGGATATATAAATACCATGACATAAATGCCCGACTCGGCAACACTCCGAACTGAAATGGAGCTCGCCAATCCCGCGAAACAACTCCTAGCAAAGTCTTCTTCATCTCGGGTGTACCGCGTGGCATGAAAACGCAGCCCCCGAAGAAGGAGGGTCAAGACGGATATGTACCGAGTATGTAAAGCGATTACAAATAACAACCATCGCTCAATTTAGAAGAAAAGAAATCACAATCAAGCTCATTACCCGCAGCCCTCGCCGAGGAAATATAAATGTATACATGGGGTCCTAGAACAATCCTTAAGTAAATAATACAAATGAACACACATTCCTTAAGCAAAGGATGCAACCTAACCCGTGTGTCGCCTCCGACATACCAATGAAATAGTCCTTCGGACGGCCGCTTCCGGCGCAATAATAATGATGGCCCTTCGGCATTGCCGCTTCCGCATAATGATAATGATGATAATAATAATAATAATAATAATAATAATAATAATAATAAATAATAATAATAATAATAATCCCCTTCGGGTGTGCCGGTCCCGAAAGATACGTCTATCCCGGCCCCATCGGACATGCCGGCCCCGACGTAAAATGATGGCCCCTTCGGCATGCCGGTCCGACATACGTCTATCCCGGCCCCATCGGACATGCGGCCCCGCATCCTAGCCCCTTCGGGCATGCCACTCGTGACATACGGCTATCCCGGCCCCATCGGACATGCCACTCGTGACATACTACTAATCCTAGCCCCTTCGGGCATAATGATAATAATAATGAGATATCGCACCCCTTCGGAGTGGTTTTGAAAAGTTTAAATAATAAAATCTCACACCCCCATCGGAGTGGTTTTGTACGCACCCCTTCGGAGTGGTTTTAGAAAAGCCTTAGAAAATAATATATCACACCCCTTCGGAGTGGTTGTAGGAAAGCTTTAGAAAATAATATATCACACCCCTTCGGAGTGGTTTTAAGAAAGCTTTAGAAAATAATATATCACACCCTTCGGAGTGGTTTTAGAAAATCGGACTTTATACTTTCTTTAGCTCTTTAGTGTAAAACAAGTTTCAAGGTGATTCGGTTACACTTATGCAAGTTATAGATGTTTGAACATTTTTCTCAACAAGAGGTAAGGAATCTAATTCAATTACATTGAATGAATAGCACTCAATTTCAAACTCGGATTTCCATGAAAATGTAATACCCCCGAGGCTCAAATCCAAACTTAGTACCCCTAGGACATGCCAAAAGAAGGAAAGGGACAGCTTTACATACCTTTTTCCGCTTCTTAAGCTTCTCCAAATTCGAATCCCGTTTTCTCCAAAATCTACAAATGGTCATGTTTACCAATTGTGAGTTATGGCTTCCAAGAGTTCAACTTAAATTCATGTTTGTCTACCGAAATTTCGGCAAAGATTTCCCCTATACATATAGCATCCCCGAGAATCTAACTCGGCAAATTGTAATCAACAACAATCCCGGAATGCAACCCGGCCAAACCAACGATCATAACAACAATATCAATACTCAACTCACAACATGTTCAAGACATTCTAACCCAAATCTTCCAATTGCCATAAGAACTCCAACAATACATTTATTTCTTTCAAACTCATAAATTATGTCAACAATCCGCATGCTAACGATCATCATTCTCATGCACACAAGAATTTATTTTAAAATCACATTGCTCTCCAAAACAGCCCGCAACATTTCCGACTTCCATTTGAGTCGTCAAACCTTCATTTTCACCACATAATCTACAACAATCAACAACCAAAATACTATATAAAATGAGTTCATTATATTTTTCTAAAATCAGCCCCTACACGGCCCAAGTTCCAAGCTACATAATTCCATGAATTCCGTTCATTTTTACATGCCAAACATATGCAACCATCCATAACAACATCAACCAACACTAAATGAATTTTGTTCTACACGTTTATACTACACTACATATATTCGGCTACAACATAATACACCAAAATCTCATGAATTCCATTCATCTCCACACTCTACAACACACAAACCATGCATAGTATATGAAAGAGGAGATAGAATCCTTACCTTTTTCCTCCAACTTCTTTACTTGTCCCAAATGCGAAAACGATGAAACCAACGGTTTATCTTCCGAGATAATTATACCACGTCGAAGAGCGTCTTGAACTTAATAAGAATACAAGAGAATTACAATTTTTGGACCAAGATTGAAGGCTAGGAATTTTTTTCTCTTTCCTTTTCTCTTCTCTTTCTCTTGGTCGTTCTCTCTCTCTTTTTTTTTTTTGCTGAATTTTCTGGAAAGTTTTGGAACTGTTTTTGCTGAAAAAAAATAAGGTTCTGTCCCTTTTAAAAACTGCCAACGTCGGGATCGTAGCTACGATCGTAGCAAGCATCGTAGCGGTACCGTAGCGGTACCGCGGGATTATCGTTCCTGCGTCGATAGTTCAGTTTGTAACGTCTATAATTCTCTACTCCGATGTCCTATCAATGAACGGTTTGTTGCATTACAAACTAGACTCGACGAACTTCATTTTAGGCTTTTAAAACACCTTAAAACTCCACATATACTATGAGATATGCGCCTCCATAGTTGACTTAAAAATTCGCCCAAAGATTTCCCAAATTTTCGTCGAACTTATTTTCTTCAATTTACTCGATCTCGAAATATTCCAACGCACAAAATGCGGGATATAAATGAACACACTAACAATATGTCAAGCACGAAAAGCTAGCAATGTTCTTAAATATTTTGGCTCATCACGAGAAGAACGCTATCAAAATTGATTATAATATTTTAAGGCCTTTAATGAATGTCTAAGAATTCTCAAACTAACTCTATTAACTTGTTAGTCCTAATCCAAAGGGTGAATTATGATCGATGGAAATGGTTTAAGGTAGGTAAATTTCAATATAACATTTGATCATTATCATGTTCTCAAACTAACTCTATTATTACTTGTTAGTCCTATTTTGTTAAATTTATTTTATAACATTTGATTTACTATAGAAAGATTTAAAACATTATCATGGTGTTATTGGATGGTACTTACATTCCCATTAGAGTTCGAACTATAGATAAGCCAAGATACGGACACGGAAAGGAGATATAGCAACTAATGTCTTGGGGGTTTGTGATAGAAATCTTAACTTTACTTCGTCTTACCCGATTGGGAGGATCACCGATGGTCGTGTATTGCGAGATGCTGTTGTACGAAGGAATGGTTTGAAAGTACCCGAGGGTATGCTTTATATAGAAAGACTTGTCTATTCTTATTACCTCAAAAATAGAATAATATTTTAAAGTAATTATATTATTGTTTATATTTTTTAGGCAATTATTATTTATGTGACGGAGGATATACAAATGGAAATGGTTCTCTGTCCCCTTATCGAGGATATAGATACTGGCTAAGGGATTGGCAAGGTGACAATCCACCACCTCAATGCCGAGAAGAGCTGTTTAATATGAAGCATGCTAGGGCGCGCAATGTTATTGAAAGAGCATTTGGTGTACTGAAAGAACGTTGGGGAATTCTTAGAAGTCCTTCGTGGTACTCGGTTAAGATTCATACTAGAATCATTAGTGCATGTTGTTTGTTACACAATTTCATTCGAAGAGAGATGGAAGTTGATCCGTTAGACATGGAAACAGAATTCAACATGGAACATCAACATGAACCTGAACATGGAAATATTAATACCGTTGAACCATCCGATGAGTGGACCACTTAGAGGGATGAGCTAGCTCAGTCTATGTGGAATGCAAGATCTAGCAATTAGTCTCGTAATTTTTAAGTTATGTTGTCATTTTGTGGTGCTTGTACACTTTTGGTATGGTTTTCGTCCATTGGAAGATGTAGTAGCTAGTGATATTTTGTGAAGATAAATAGTGAATATTTTTGTATGTCTTACATTGCTGTTTGTGGAGACAATTCCCCTTAATGTATATCTAACAATATCTTTTTGAAGACAAGTAGTGAATCTTTACGTATGTTTTTACTTCTTTTCTTGATATAAGCAGTGTATCTATGAGTTAGTCTCACATTATTAGTTTTCCTGAACAATTTAGTTGTATATTTTATTTTTTTTGGTGATGGATAAAATATTTATAAGTGAGTCATAAGTTAGTAAGTGACTTCACATCTTCTTGTTAAGGTTCTTAATTATTTAATTGCAAATAGCAAAATACTTGCTCATTTCTTGCTATATTGTTTATTTGATCAGCTTTGGTCAAAATCATACTGACGGAATGAGTAATCACACATCATCTTCTGACCAAGCATAAAAAAGGTCGAGCCGAGCAACACCTCAGAGCCGAAGGTCATGGACACTAGAAGAAGAACGCACTCTTATTGATGGTTTAAAGGATTTGTGTGTCAAGGGTTGGAAAGCGGATAATGGCACCTTTAGGCCCGGATACATGACGGAATTGAGCTTTATTTAAACAAAATCCATCCTAACTCGTGGATTGAAATCTCAACCACATGTTAATTCTAAAATGAAAGCATGGAAAAAAGATTACGGGACTATAGCTTTATTAAAAAGTCATAGTGGTTTGGGCTTTCAATATGGTGAAGGAAGAATTATAGTTGATGATCCAAGCAAATGGGATGAGTTTGTTAAGGTAATGAAAATTTTATTTTCTGCTCATCGAATATGTTGTTAATAAAGTTTCTTAACATGTGATTTCTATTACATATGCGAAGTAAAAGAGAGATATGGCTTTAGTAGTTTGGCTCTTTACTATGCTTGTCCTCAAATTCTAAAGTCACTAACTTAACTAAAGGAAGTAATATTGTTTTATGTCAAGACTACTGCCTTAGCTCTATGTTAGGATTGTGAACTTGACTAACTTAACTAAAGGAAGTACTATTGTTTTATGTCAAGACTATAATATCATGTCTATTCTTGGACTTATTCCTTTTACTGCATCAATTTGTATGGTTTGTGGTATTAATTTGTATACTTATAAAGTACGTATGTTGATTGAATATGTTGCTTTATCCTATTTTATTATAGGCTGATCCAAATGCCAAAGGAATGCAAAACAAGACATGGCCATTGTTCGAGGATTGGGAAGAAATATTTGGAAAAGATAGAGCAACGGGAGAGTTTGCAGAAGGGCCGGAAGATGCTTTTGAGGAAATTGTTAGGAGCCAAGGTCAAGGAGTTTCTAATGACGTGAAATTAGGATTTCTTATTGAAGTTGATGATGAAGATGATGAAGAAGATGCTAGACATGAACCTGATGTAGCCCCTGGAGAAGCGGAAAATGCTCATAGACCTAGTAGAGCTTCTTAAAGTGCAGATAGAGCTTCTGAAAGTGTAAATCCCGAACACCAACAAAACCAACAACAAGGTAAAAATACTAGAAGCTCCTCTTCTAATGTCAATGATAAAGAGAAAAGCAAAAAAAGAAAAAGAACTGTTGAATATGTTAACGAGACAGCTTTAAGGGATTTAGTTGATGTTATGAAGGAATTTACGACAAATCACAAAGAAACAACGGGTGCTTTAATTGACATGTTTTGGGGCGCATGATGAATCCGAAATTCGTGGAAAAGTTTTATATATCCTTTCATCCCCCCTCGCTTATCAAGAGTTGTATAGTCCAGATCAACAAATCAAAGCATCAATGGGGCTTACTTCTGATGTTAGAAAAATGGATTTGTTCTTACGAATGGGTGAACTTCAACGTCAAAACATTGTGTGGATGATTGTCAATGACATGTTTCCAAGTATATGATTATGATTGTAAGGGCTGGCCATGGGTTGATATTTTTGCTAAATTGACAACCTTCAAAAGGGTTAATGATTGTATCTTTTTTTGAAGCCCGGCTTATAAACTTGATATGTAGTCGGAAGAGCATGAGGATGTAGATGTCAATGTTATATGTGTGGATGGTTGTCAATGATAGGTTTCCAAGTACATAATATGATTGTACGGGCTGGCCATGGGTTGATAATTTTTTCTAAAATCATGATCTTCAAAAGGTTTAATGGTTGTATTATATTTTGATGCCTCCGCTCTATAAACTTGATATGTGACGGAGAAGAGCATGAGGATGCAAATGTAAATATTATATATGAATGCTAATCATGTATTTTGAACTTTTCTTATGGTATGGTATTTTGTGTATGTTTCTACAAATCTTAGTTTCAGTTTCTGCACTCATTTTTGTACAGTTTCTGCATCATTTTTGCACAGTTTTATGCATTTTCTGCATCATTTTTTCACAGTTTTTTCATTTTTTGCATTTTTTTGCACAGCTTTCGCATCATTTACGTCTTCTGATTTTCTCGCATCATTTTTGCCTGAGCTTCGCATTTTTTGCTTCAGTTTTTGCATTTTTTTGCATTTCTGATTTTCTCCGATCATTTTTACGCTTTCTGCATTTTCCGTGATCATTTTTGCATACGCTTCGGTGATCATTTTTGCACGGTTTCTCGCATTTTTTGCTTCACTTTTTGCATTTTTTCTGCGTCGCATCATTTTTGCATCATTTTTGCGTCATTTTTGCTTCAGCTTTTTGCATTTTCTTCAGATCATTTTTACATGGTTTCTGCATCATTTTTGCACGGTTTCTGCATTTTTGGCTTCAGTTTTTGCATTTTTCTGCACAGTTTCTGCATCATTTTTGCACATTTTCTGCATCATTTTTGCACAGTTTTTGCATTTTTTGGCTTCAGTTTTTGCATTTTTCTGCATAATTTCTGCATTTTCTGCATCATTTTTGCACTGTTTTATGCACAATTCTTGCATTTACAGCACCTAGTTTCGCCGTTTTTTTGGTTTCTAGGCAACCAATTTACTAGCTTGAGTGACTAACCAAAGTTGTAAGAAGAAAAAAAAGGAAACAAACTAGTGAGAGTTCATTATAATGGGTAATTTATAACCTATGCACCAAGTTGGATCTCTTGTATGTTTTTGCACTTATGCACAATAAGCCATTGGAATATCAAGGTTAAAATTGGAAATGAAAACTTTATCTAGGTTTATCCAACTTCAAACCAAACACATGCTTTGAATTATACATGGTATATCCCATCTTTAATCCAATGAACCAAACAAAGGACTAGTACTAAATAATCCAGGGATTATTTAGTCCCAGGACTATAATACCAGGACTATAATCCCAGTATAAATTTGTCCACGTACCAAACGACCACTAAGAGTATAACAGTAGAATATGACGGGACAGGGCCCCGCCGTACCCCTAGATATGCATAAGTCTATATCAAAGGATCTGTACCAAAATGACTCAAGCTCCGGAACAATGGAGCTCTCCAAGCAGCTGAGCAGAAGTCCTAGGCCGGAGGAAGCAGAAGTCCTAGGCTGGAGGATCACCAAACTGAGTGTCTGTACCTGCGGGCATGAAACGCAGCCCCCGAAGAAAGGGGGTCAGTACGGAAAATGTACTGAATATGTAAAGCATAAGAACATCAAGTACAGATGAATCATGAAAACCAGTCTCAATAATTGAATGCATCTGTGGCTAACATCAGAGAATATCTGCGTAACTCTATATGACTGAAACTGACTCTATGGCGTATGATAGGCATAGATTATAATATAACTGATAGTGCTGTGGAACGTACAGCCCGATCCATATATAATATAATAGTGCCGAGGAACGTACGGCCCGATCCATATATAATATAATAGTGCCGAGGAACGTACGGCCCGATCCATATATAATATAATAGTGCCGAGGAACGTACGACCCGATCCATATATAATATAATAGTGCCGAGAAACGTATGGCCCGATCCATATATAATATAATATATATAAATTCATGTATAACTCGGAAAAGGATACTCTGAACTCCTCTGGTGACACAAGAAGCTAATATGATAAGTCTCTGGGAGTTATGGACATAAAACATAGAAAGCCAAGGATACAAATATCTCTATGCTAGCTAAGAATAGAGTCTTTGGAACTCGCTTGCTCACTGTGTTCGTTCATATGAAAAGGATCATGCCAAAATGGAAGAAAGAGATAGCCTTAACATACCTTGAAGCGCGTCTATTCGTCCAAAATCTACTGCCCAAGTTTGTAATCTATAACAAGGCAATAATTACGCCACAATTAGATGAAAGTCATTCTTTAGTACTCATTATAAGCTAACAAAAAATCTAATGAAAATCCGGCAACATTCCCCTAATTTTTCTTACTCCGTCCCAACTCACCAACAACCCAAAATAATCACAACAATATCAACAACACACACAGCCACGAAAATCATACCAAACAGCCCCAAAATATCATCACAAAACAGCCACAAAAATCATACCAAACAGCCCCAAAATATCATCACAAAACAGCTACGAAAATCATACCAAACAGCCCCAAAATATCATCACAAAACAGCCCCCAACTTACAATAACATCTAAGTCTGTATATAGCTTGTACATCAACGTTTCCTTCACGTATACACCATGTTAAACCTTTAATCCAACTTAATAACATGAATAGGAGGTCGAACTTACCTTTAACAATCAGAATCTTCAAAAATCTGGTTCCTCTTTCCAGCTGCTTGCTTAACAACACAAAGAGAACGTAGGCTACAACTTCTTTTTAACTAATCTCGTGTCAAGGGGCTAGGATTTAGTTTATATGATGGCTTAATTAGAAAGGGGGTTTGGGAGAGAGCATAAGGGTTCTTGGATCTGTTTTAGGTCGTGTGAAGTGATATAGGACAAAGTGGTGACTTATATATTAAGTTTAATGGGCCTCATGGGCCGAAATATAAATGTTTGGGTCGGGTCTCAACTTGTTGCCCCACCAGCCCTACTTGCATCGTCCATAACTCCTTATCCTGATATTATTTTGACGAGCGGTTTGTTTCATTGAAAACTAGACTCGATGAACTTCATTTTAGGTATTTGAAACACCTTAAAACTCCTCATATACTAGGAGATATGCCTCCAACAATATGGGCTAAAATCGGGTCCGAGATTTTACTGAAGTTGTTCCGATTCATTTTGTTTAGATTCGTTTAACTTCTAATCCTCTTCCAACCCTCGTGTAACCTCTTATACATACATATGAATACTCATATACATCCATAACAATCCATACATGCGTCTTGAAGGGTCCGGAGAATCACAATAACCTTAAACATAACTAGAGAACTCACAAAGCTCCGACGAAACTCCAATTGCAAAAGTATATTCATATCTTTTGTACATCTTCTATATCATTACTAATAATCTCAAATACTTTAAAAGGGAACTCACATTACCTCGTATACGTACTCATAACACGATTTCAAATCCTTTAGGTTACCATGTCACCTCGGGATACTTAAGGCAACTATATATATAACGATATTCTTACAAACTCGATTAACTTTCCTTGGACTTTCTTAACTCATTCGTTCTTGTCTTGAGTCAAGTAGCACGGACTATTACTAAAGGTGTAACATCCTTCCTCTTAAAAAACATTCGTCCCCGAATGTTAAACTAGTCTATAGAGTCTTATAAAAATTTCGGTAGAGTCTCCTATAGCTATACCTATCATCCCGCATTCAAGAACCTACGTATGCCTTATAGTGGCCACAATATCATGTAGTCTCATTTACCAATTAATATATTCAAATAAATAATTAAATTACCTGTAGGTATAGGGAACAAGTAAGGATACTTATTCTTCATTTCGTCTTCGGCTTCCCGAGTCACTTCTTCCTTATTATTATTTCGCCACAATACTTTGACGGAAGCCACATCCTTAGTAAGTAACCTTCTAACCTGGCGATTAAGTATAGCTACGGCTCTCCTCATAAGACAACTCCTCTCGTTACTCTCCGGACATCATCTACAGGGAATACTATAGAAGGGTCACCAATACATTTACGCAAAGATTGATACATGAAAGACTGGATGTATCGCTTCCAAATCCGATGGTAGGTCCATCTCATAGAAAACTTTGCCTGCCCTACGAATAATCTGATAAGGCCGAATGTATCTCGGGCTGAGCTTCCCCTTCTTGCCGAATCTCATCACACCCTTCATAGGTGATACCTTTAGGAATACCCAGTCACTAATCTGAAACTCTAAGTCTTGACGTCGATTATCTGCATGACTTCTGTCGACTCGGGGTCGCCGCAATCTCTCCCCCCGAATAAGCTTCACCTTATCACCGCCATCGAATCGTGTCCGGCCTATCAACTTAGTCTCACCAACATCGAACCAACCGATAGGTGACCTGTACTTCCTCCCATATAAGGCTTCGTACGGTGCTATCTGAATACTAGAATGGTAGCTATTATTATAAGCAAACTCAATAAGTGGCAAATGATCACCCCAGCTACCTCTGAAGTCAATAATACAGGCTCGCAACATATTTTCTAGCGTCTGAATAGTACGTGTCACACCCCATTTTAACCGGGCTAAAGTAAAGTATGACATATTGGTGCTTCCTATTTGTTTATTTGTTTTAAGGAGTCGCCACCTAATTATTTATGGTGAATTAGGACACCTAAAGTTTATTAAAGTT
>NC_081342.1:35524044-35569569 GCF_029784015.1 Lycium ferocissimum | reverse complement strand
GAATTTCCTCTTGTATTATGAATGTTCCATCTTCAAGAAGACTATGAGTCATTGTTCATGAATAGCTACACGAGATAAGAGATATGCTACGATGATGATAGTGATAATGATAAGCTTAAGACTAGAGATGCTATAGCCTATATATAATATTTTGATAGCCAAAGGGCTTATGTTGATAAAAGTAATTATGTTTCGAATGATGATATATTTTTTATGAAATTGAGCAAGTATTATGAATGAGAGCATATAGATAACGGAATGAGTGGTATTCGGTGGTTAGCCCCGGATACCCGTCGCGGCCCGTGGTTCGGGTCGTGACACAAGTGTAGTACAACACTAGTACTGGTAAGCATCATAGGCCGACAATGGTTAAAAGAACATAAAATCAACAGAATATACAGATAAGCATAGTAGGCAACTAAATCAACAACACATTTCACCTACCGCTTGCCTCAACAAGTATACAACCCTTATTCTACAAAGCTCATCCTTAGAGGTTCATTCACCTGACTTAATTTATAATCCCTTCTAAAACATTTAACATACAATAAACAATTCGCTTAAGTATCACAAGTCAATTACCATTTACACTATTCACTCTTAGAATCAGGAAGTTATCTCGTCATTCTGATATTCATTGTTAACCTGAATTAGGAAGTCAATCATATACCACAGGACCAACTAGCACCAACATATAATTAATTCAACATCATAGCCTATGGTTATAGCCACTAAACCCATTTTACCAAGTCTCGGTATAGCAGTCCGAATCAGTACATCATATTAGTATCATAACAACCAACAGAAACAAAGATTCAGTGCAATGCAATAATGTATGTAGGGTGAATGCAATGCACATGCAGCTCTGTACAACATCTCCCAGATGGAATGACACCACGTCTCGGCGATCATGACCCATGGGGGACTCCCGAATTCCATGTACCACGCGCTCCAGAATATGACCTCGGACACGAGTACACTCTCACGATCATGGCAAAGACTTCGGGCATAAGACACTCTATCGTTCCCAGCAAGAAACCTCAGGCAACGAACACTCATTTCTCTTTTACACTCTCCGACAGAAACCTCGGAAGCTACACTCTCTCACACATCATCATCAGTACCAGGACCATCCATACTTCAATGTATCATGGAAATGTGTATGAATGTGATGAAATGTGATATCAACAACCAATGTGATCATAAACAGTACCATACAGGGCACACAAGTAACATGAACATTAAGGCTACGCAATAAGCCCCAATGAATCACCATTCTCATTTCACTATCGAGCAAGTAAGTATCGCAATATCGATTCCATGATATATCACTAACCATAATTATCAATGACTCAACGTGTCGAGTAAATAAATCAAAATGAGTCAACGACACCACGTCATTCCTTTATTTCCTTACGACATTAACATATGATAAATACGCTTTCTAACTCATCAAGTCAAACACTAAGGATCTAGTCTAAAATTATTCCATGTTCCATTAACACATTTACCATCTTTAATACCAATTATGATTCAATATCAATAAACGCATGGTTATATTATGCATGTCATATGGGAAATCCTCATCAACAGAACGTAATAAGACAAGTGCCATACAACTAGCCTCCTAAGTTACATAGACTCCACTATTACGCAAGGAAACTCAAGCACATGAATCTAGAGAGTCTACAGGCCACAAGCTTGAACACATAAATCACATAACAGTACCAACCTAGGTTTCCATCCCAGTCTTCGAAATCCTATGCATGCATTCTCCGTTTCATCAAATACACGTATATTTAAGTCTAACCGGAGTCTACCAAAGAAAGGAAGTCGTAGACTACCTCAGGGCCAAACAGGTGCGTGAACATCCTCTTGGAATCCATCTTCCTTCTTCGTAGCGAGCTAGTAGGTTTGGAAGGTCTAAGAACGGTGGATGCATTAGAGTGAGAGACAATTGAGGAATACCGGGGTCATAGGGGTAAAATCGTCATTTCTAACATACTCAATTTAGGGTAAATAAAACTTGCCTTAATACTACACATAAGCCATTATTTGGCTCTAACAATATAACACAGTTAGGAAAATAGAAGATTTAGGCTTTAGAACTTGCTACTTAGTCTAGGTTTGCAATAAAGAACTATCTTGAAGTTACTAATTATTCTAGGTCAATCATTACCACATTTACTCAAAGGGTCTTATAAGATTTGGGAAAGAACCCTCATTTAGTATTCTACCATAGACACAAGTGGTGCAAGAAGAAAGAGGGAGTTTAAGCAGGATTTAAATGAGGGGTTTTAAAGAGTTACCTTCCCAACATTTAAGTCTCTAGGGCTGGAATTCTCCCTTAGTGGTGGCTGCGAATTTGGGAAATGAATATTAGGTGAAGTTAATATGCGGGTTTAAATAGGGCATTAACTGCCCGTCAACCGCTGTGGTGGTCTAACAGTCGCTGTGGCGGCACCGCTTCAGCGGTAGCCCCACCCCTAGGACGGTCCATTACTAATCCTGCACCTCTACTTCAGCGGAGCTTCATGCTGCGGTGAAGCCAGCGTTGGGACGGCAGGACTATCGCTAGAGCTGCGTAACTGGGCCTAGTGGCCCAAATTTAATATTTTGACACGCAACTCCCACGACTGGTCAGATCAAGTTAGCGATTTTAAGAGCGTAAGGATCCGGAGGTATTTTTAAAGGGACAAGGTCACGAATTTCCCAGAAGTCAAATTAACGATGAACGGGTCATTACATCAGATACCAATTAAATAATTGTTCGTCCCCGAACGACATGTGCGACAAGGCGCATGGGAAGGTAAGCACATGAAATGGCCTTAGTAGTCGAACTTGCAGAAATCAAGGTATTCATACTTTGAGGAAGTAACAAGGACATAGGTACTGCAACTTACAAAATTAAGTCAGTGAAGCAGATGAAGAAATTCTTCGACTGATTTAGAATAACTTATCTGGCAGAAATTTGTGCCAGCTGTTAAATGAGGAGTATTTATTGAAAACAACTTAAATAATAGCAGGCACGAAGGAAGTAACACTCAACTTAACAACTATCAAAACACATATTACCGCTCCCATCCGGAATTTATCTGTATGAATCATCATATGCAAAATTAGTTCCGGTAGCGTACAGTTTGGGATAACTCAGCTAATATTCCAAGAGAAAATTGAAAGGGTAATAACTCAAGGAATCGGATTGGTGAAGGAATTCAAACGTCTACCAATCGCAGATATATCAGGGACATGCAAGTTCTCATTGAGAAAGAATGGGTACCGTCAAATCGTACGCGTCTCACGAAGTAACCTTGCGATTAAACTCAAGAGCAATAAGAAAAACCTCGAGTAGTTCACTACTCTTGGCACACCTGGTGCCATATGGGCGGGGTACAATGCTTGGGGTACCTTGAGATGAACAATGTAATATGATAACGGTATTCTAGTCAGAGCCGCTTCAGCGGTTTAGAATGGGCTGGAGTGGTGTCAGAGGGGCGACAAGGGGGGTCGTTACAGCGGAATGAAGATTTAGGGAGAGATCGCTCCAGCGATCCCGCACCAGCGATGAGGAACCGCTACAGCAGTCATCACTGGGTCAGAAAGTATATAAAGGGTACTTAGCTTCTTCACTTCTTACTCCCACTACTCCATCCGAAAATTTCTCCAAACTCCCTCTCCAATTCAACTTCCCATTCCCTACAAACACAAGTAAAACCTTCCCATTACTCCCACACTTCATCCTTTACCACAAAACAAACACTACCACCTCACAACTCTCTCTCAAAAGGAAGGAAAGATTTCAAAGGGCAACCGCTCAATCAACACCATTCTCGTTCAGATCTTCAAACAAAAGGTAAGAATTCATTCCCTGCAACTTGTAGATAGATAATAGAATTAGAATTTTGAATAAATATGCTTGGAAAGGCCGGATTGGTAAATCAAAAGTTTGGATTGGTGGGTTTGGGCTTGACGAAATTCATGGGTGTTGATGAAATGGAATACACAACTTGTCTAATGTTAGAATAACCCGTACATTGAATGTTCCATAGCTAGTGCCCAGATTTGGGTGGGAAAACTTAAGCATAGTAAAGAATTTCTATTTTGGAAAAAGGTATTTGGAATTCATCAATTTGGAGTTTTTTTGTTGCTAGGGATTGTTTCTCATAGGTTGTATACATCATGCATGCTTGATATCTACTCAATCTGTACATAATAACAAGTTTTTGAGTAAAAAATGGAAGTTGAAATCCTGAAATTTTTTGAGTTTTTGGGAAGAAGACGAGACCGCACAGCGACTTGCCAACCTCTACAACGACCTCGCTGTGGCGCTCAGGCCTGCGCAGAAGCAGTCCTAGGGAAATTGCGTATGATCACTGCAGCGGTCTGAGTGATCGCTACAGCGGTGCCTGCAACACCAGGCACCAAAAACTACAGCTTACATTTTTCAGATGCACTGGTCATATTGCTGAGTTATTTCCACTGCACATACTAGAATTGACATTGAACTTGGGGAACTAAAATCTAACGAGTTTCAATCTCTTTTGTAGGTAAAATGGCTCAAAACCAAGAAGAGGTATCGCAAGACGGAAAGGTTCCCACCTATTAGAAGCTTTCCACCCCTAAAAGAAAATGCCTACGCTTGAGTCAGATATATCTGCCCCTCTTTTGTTGGAATGGGGTTTTTATATGATCAATATAGAGATGTATGCTCCAGACTTTCGAGATAGATTGATAAGGATCAAGTGGACTCGCTTGGTCAGGGATCCGGGTGACTGCAATGAGACATGGGTGAGGGAGTTTTATGCTATGTTGCCCACGGTTGATTGGGATTTTCCCGAACCAGAGATCATTATAAGAGTTGTTCCAGTGAAAGTGGGGTCAACGAGGCTTAACAGGGTATATAGGCTAGATGATCATCCTAAGGAGCCTTTAGCTGTTAAGGCAACTGAGAAAGATTCGATGTGGTGGGCTTCTAACTAGTGCAGGAGGATGATGTACAGCATATTCGTTAGGTCCATGGCAAGGTTGCGATCAAAAGCACCCTTTTACCATGGTGCCGAAAAGATGGCTAAACATAGTCTCATGCCGAATCCGTTCTTCCGGGAACACTGATGATGTGACCTTCTCCCGAGCTATTGTGGTTGCTTGCATTCTTTATGACATACTGGTGAACGTGGGCTTTTAGATAATTTAGGAGTGGACGGAGTTTTTGAAGGTCGGAGGAGCAAGCTTGATGGTCTTGTCGCTGATTACTCCGGAGGGTCAAGGTTCCCAGGGAGGGTGATGATGACGGGTTGGTTTACGATGCTCCATTTAATCCACTACGGGTGAAGGGTCGGGGTACCGCTGTTAACAGTTGAAAGTGGAGGAAGATGGAAAATGCAGGCGAGGGAGGGAGTGGAGCCAGGGCCGACACTGAGGCTGGAGATGGGGCTGAGCTTGAGGCTGGGACTGAGGTCCCTTGTGTCAAGGGCTCTTTTGAATGCATGGACTCGCGCTTCGACGTGATGATCTCGATGTTCCGGATGATGTCCATACCTTCTGACGGGTCCGGTTCATCAGGTGCTGCTACTGGTTACCCCACTCAGGAGGAGATGAAGGTTATTTTGAAGCCCAGAAGAAAATGGGTAAGTCACTCACCACCCTACAGACCGCGTATACCACTCTAGCAAAGAACCACGACGATCTTCACAAGGACTTTGATAAAGACAAGGTGAAGAACAAGTCTCATGACAAGCTTCACGTCAAGTCTTGGAGGGGTATCAAGGGAGTGTAGAGGAGTATGCACCCCTATGAGCGGATGCCGGTAGAGGATGATGATGACTCAGGGCAGTATTCCATCGAGAGTGTGGCCCGTGGTGTTAGTGGCCAGGGTGGATTAGGTGATGATGGTGGTAGCTCAGATGATGATGGTGCGACTAGCATGGTGGCGGCCTAGAGACCCTTTCCCCCTCATGATTATACTTTGGTTGCCCTTATAGGGCTTTCTATTTTCAAACAATTCTATTTTGGTTTGCCTTGTTTGGTTTGGATGTTTGAACTTGTTGGTTTTCTTGTGTTTTGGATTTGTGATGTAGATTTGGATGATTTTCGCCCTTGTCGAGCTTGTTTTATATGACTGTTGGTTGTAGGATTTTGCTAGTTTGTTCTGTTTTTGGCTAAAATTATTGAACGGGAGAGTGTGATGAAAACAGGGGAAAGCTGCAGGTTCCCAGGCTCAGGTACTCCGCTTCTGCGATTTCTCAGACCACTATGGCGATCCCACTTCAGCGGTAGGGAGGTCGCAGGAGTGATCATCGAGGAACAGAGTATATCGCTAGAGAAGTGAAGTATCCATAGCAGCGGCAACGTCACAACGACTGACTAACCGCTGTGGCGCCAATCTCTGGACAGTGGCATTCACACAATGCCCGAACCACTTTTGCAACTAAGAATTAAATTGAATATTTCCCTCACACAAACTAGGTCTAATCCGTAACACAACATAATTACCTACCTAGATACCAATTGGAATCGTCTAGATACTAATTGGGCATACCGAGATACTAATTTGATAGAAGTAGCACGAATAGAATGAAAGGAGGGAATTTTTCCTAAATGTCCTATAGTCTCTCGTGGATGGGCACGAACATTTACGTACCATTCCGCAAGACTCTACTAGACATTTCTCTTGTACTTGTGAGACCGATAACCTAGGATCTGATACGAACTTGTCATGACCCATTTTAGGATCGCGCGGGCACCTACCATTCCCACCTCGGTAGGTGAACCCTTAACCCAAAACAAATCCATAACCAACTAAAGAACGAAATTCACTATCTTTCAAGATATTTTATCATCAAAACGGAAGTCAAACCAGTATGCATGTATAAATAAAATAGCAGAAGTGCTTACAACAATTGAATAAATACACAGATTCCTTTTCCCATGACCTGGTCTAGACTAGTACAAGAGCGACTAAGATTGGAATATTGAATATGACTATAAATCTAAGACTCAGTATCCATCTTAGAATGATAATAATGGAGGCTTTCTAGATAGGTACCGTGCATCTTCTGGGAAAACTTCAAATCAATCCATAACCTGAAAACTCTACACACAAAAAACATGTAGCAAGTATAGTATTAGTACAACACTAGTACTGGTAAGCATCATAGGCCGACATTAGAAGAACATAATGGCAACAAAATATACAGATAAGCATAGTAGGCAACTAAATCAACAACACACATCACCTACCATTGGCCTCAACAAGTTTACGATCCTTGTTCTACAAAGCTCATCCTTAGTGATTCATTTATCTGACTTACTTTATACTCTCATCTAACTTATTTAACATATAATAAACAATTCGCTCAAGTATCACAAGTCAATTACAATTTACACTATTCACTCTTTGAATCAGGAAGTTATCTATTCATTCTGATATTCATTGTTTACCTGAATTAGGAAGCCAATCATATACCATAGGACCAACTAGCACCAACATATAATTAATTGGAGATCATAGCCTATAGTTATAGCCACTAAACCCACTTTACCAAGTCTAAGTATAGGAGTCTGAATCAGTACATCATATTAGTATCACAACAACCAACAAAAACCAAGATTCAATGCAATGCAATAATTTATGTAGGATAAATTCAACGCACATGCAACATGGGGGACCTGGATGGAATGACTCCACGTCTTAGCAATCATGACCCATGGGGGACCCGCGAAGTCTAGTACCACTCGCTCCAGAATATGACCTCGGATCACGAGCACACTCTCACGATCCTGACAAAGACCTCGGGCATCGGACACTCTATCGGTTCAGGCAAGAAACTTCAGGCAATGAACACTCATCTTTCTTTTATGCTCTCCGACAGAAACCTCGGAGGGTACACTATTTCATATATCATCATCCGTACCAGAACCATGCATATGTTAATGTATCATGGAAATGCATATGGATATGTGAAATGTGATATCAACAACCAATGTGATCATAAATAGTACCACACAATGCACACAAGTCACATCAACAGTAAGGCCATGCAATAAGCCACAATGAATCACCATTCTCATTTTAGTATCGAGCGAGTAAGTATTGCAATATCAATTCCATGATATATCACTAACCATAATTATAAATGACTCAACGTGTCAACGAACCAATAAATAAATAGATCAAGATGATTCAATGACACCATATCATTCCATTATTTCCTTACAACATTAACATATGATAAATACTCATTCTAGCTCTTCACGTCAAACACTAAGGATCTACTCTAAAATTATTCCGTGTTCCATTAACTAATTTATCATCTTCAATACCAATTATGATTCAATATCAATAAACTCATGGCTTGATTATGCGTGCCATACGTGAAATTCTCATCAGCAGAACGTAATAAGACAAATTCCATACAACTAGCCTCCTAAGTCACATAGATTCCACTATTACGCAAGGAAACACCAACACATGAATCTAGAGAGTCTACAGGACATAAACCCGAACACATAAATCACATAACAGTACCAACCTAGGTTTCCATTCCAGTCTTCGAAATCCTATGCATGGATTCTCCGTTTCACCTAATACACGTATATGTAAGTCTAACCGGAGTCTACTAAGGAAAGGAAGAAGTACCTACCTCAGGGTCGAACAGATGCGCGAACATCCACTTGGATTCCATCTTCCATCTTCTTAGCAACCTTGTATGCCCGGAATGTCTAAAAATGATGGATGTATTCGGGTGAGAGACAATTGAGGAATACCAGGGTCATAGGGGTAAAATCGTCATTTCCAACATACTCAATATAGATTATTGCTTATGCTATTACACCTCCTTTATGGAGAACAAGATTTTACCTATATCAAATTGCCTTACTACTACACATAAGCCATTATTTTCCTCTACCAATTTAACCCATTTAGGAAAACAGAAGATTTAGGCTTTAGAACTTGCTATTTAGTCTAGGTTTGCAATAAAGAACTATCTTGAAGTTACTAATTGTTCTAGGTCAATCATTACAACATTTACTCAAAGGGTCTTATAAGATTTGGGAAATAACCCTCATTTAGTAGTCTACAATAGACACAAGTGGTGCAAGAAGAAAGAGGGAGTTTAAGCATGATTTAAATGAGGGGTTTTAGAGAGTTACCTTCCAAACATTTAAGTCTCTAGGGTTGGAATTCTCCCTTAGTGGCGGCTACGAATTTGGGAAATGAATATTAGGTGAAGTTAATATGCGGTTTTAAATAGGGCATCAGCGCCGTCAAGCTCGCCGAGGTGGTCTAACGATCATTTGTGGCGGTACCGCTTCAGCTGTAGCCTCACCGCTGGGACGGTCCATTACTAATCCTGCACCTCCTCTTTAGCGGAGCTTCATGCCGCCATGGCGCCAGCGCTAGGGCTGCGGGACTGTCGCTATAGCTATATAACTGGGCCCGGTGGCCCAAATTCAACATTTTACATGCAACTCGCATGACTAGTATGATCAAGTTAGCGATTTTAAGAGCGTAAGGATTCGAAGGTGTTTTTAAGGGGTCAAGGTCGCGAATTTCCCAGAAGTCAAAGTAACGAGAAAACGGGTCATTTTAGGAATGACATCACACGGTTGAGTATTCAGGAATAATAGATTAGAATGGGTTATGGAAGGCTTATTGTTCATTTTATAAAGATTTGGAAACAGTTTTGGTGGTTATTGGTGACATTCAGGGAATGGTGCATACCGAGTCAGGTCTGTTCCTTTAAAGCTAGGTGGCTTACGGTTATATTACTAGAAGAAGTATTGATATTATAGTAACAAATTTTTCAAGAATTGATGGATTTCAGTTCAGAATCGAGGTATGGCAGGTGTTAGAGCGTTATTAGAGCTAACAAGGTGATTTGAATTTTTTTTGTTGATGGCAGCTATATGGGAAATTCTAATGGTGTATGCAGTTACTTGATAATGTTTTGAGGAGGTACAAGTGGATATGGGAAGTCTTTGTGGTGATCAGTTGATTTTTTTACATATTGGGCACGGTAAGATAATAATAACTAGGATGATGCGCGTAGTATATTACTTGAAGGATCAAGAGGAATTGGATGATGAGTGCTGACTCAGTAGTTTTAGCTCGTCGAAATGAAACTAAGGGATTTGAAATTTGTGCAATCTGCCTTGGCTAATGTTAGTTTTTTACGAAAATTCTTGGAATTGGCTTAGTACGAGCACAAATTCTTTTTGGTTAGAGGGAATCATGATTTTGTCTTGCGGTGTGTGACAATGTATTTTCTATATATTCTTGGTACTAAAGAGGACTACTGAGGGTGTGGAAGAAAGATAAGTAGAATTAGGGTACTTTACGGGTACAGGTTTGTTAATGGGTTGTGGCTTCAGCTAAACGATTGTGGCGACTATAACGATAATTGTGGAATCAAACAATTGCAATCAAAGTTATGGTTATAATCAAAATCAGGTATTTCAAGTGGATTCGGATCAAATGTATGAGAATGACATTATTAGGGTAAGTTAAAGGAAAATTTGGCGGCTGAATAGAGCAAGCAAGTTGCTATTGACTTTGTGGTAGGATTACCATGGACTTCAAAAAAATTTTGTGATCATTTGGTTCATTATGGACCGTTTGACTAAGTTGGCTCTTCTCGTATTAGGTTAGACTGCTTACAACTCGGGTGGAGCTTACGTGTCATTTCACCCTTAGACAAATGGCTAGTCTGAGCGGACTATTCAGGTCCTTGAGGATATGATGTGGGCTTGTATGATTGACCTTCATGGTCATTGAGATTGGTTGTTGCCTTTGGCAGAGTTTTCTTACAATAATAGTTACCATTCAAGCTTTGAGATGGCACCACTTGAGATACTATATGGTAGGAGATGTCGTTATCCAGTTGTTGCCTCTGTGCATTCGAGGGTAGGCCTTAGAGTGCAGCCTTTTTGAGGGATTCTTTGGACAAGGTCAAACTGATTCAAGAAAGGCTTCTCACAGCTCAGAGCAAGCAAAAAAGTTATACGGATCGGAAGGTTCTCAAATTGGAGTTCAGGGTTGGCCAATTGGTTTTTGGTTGAAAGTTTCACCTACGATGGGTGTGATGATATTCAAAAATAAGGACAATTTGAGCCCGAGTTATATTTTTCCCTTTTGTATTATTTAGCATATTGGCGAGGTGGCCCATGAGTTAGCTTTGCCACCTGGTTTGTCAAGTGTTCGACCTGTATTTCATATTTCGATGCTCTAGAAGTACCATTCGGATGGTTCTCATGTTATTCAATGGGTTTTAGTGTTGCTTAATCTGAATTTGACTCTTGAGGAAGAGCCAGCAACCATTTTTGATAGGCAGATTCAGAAATTGAGATCCAAAGATAATGTCTAAGTGAAGGTTCAATAGAGCCTACTTAGGAGACCAAGTCGGACATGCGGTGTGGCTATCCCCAGCTTTTCGATAGTTCAGATGCCTTTCTTCTCTTTTCGTTCGAGGACGAACATGTGTTAAGTGGTGGATGATGTAACGACTCGGTCGGTCATTTTGAGAATCAATCCTCTTTTTTGCATTTCATCTATTCCAAAAGCTTCATAATAATTATTTTGACTTACTTGCAAAATTTGAAGGCAAACGGATGCCATTTGGTTAACGTTGGGAGAAGGCATCATTTTGGAAATCTCGGTATTTAATTATTTAGATTAATTGATCATTTGGGGAAAACTGTTCTGATTGGCTATCTGAAGATTTTGTTAGATTTGCAATATTATTTATAACATGTAGAAATTAACGGAGCTAATTATATAGCTCGTTTGATTGGTTTTTGACAATTAAGTCTTTTTTAGCATTTAATATGCCCCTATATGGTGAAAAGAAGGTAACGGAAAGAAATAAGAACTGGATTGGAAATTTGTTGGTTCCTTAGTTTCGTATTGATGTTTATGACTTTCGGGATGGGTGGCGCGATTCTCGAGGCTTTCAGATGAGTTTTGGGTAAGGAAAAGGATATTTTTTGAAATCCGTATGTTAAAAAATGAAGAAGTTTGACCAAAGTCAACATGGGGGCTAAATGAGTCCTTTTTGAACTTTTATCGATTCCATTAGGTCCCGAATTTAATTTATGACTTAGTTGAATAGTTGGTCCGGTTCCCGAGAGGTTTGGCTGTTATTTAGGTGGTTGGTTGAGAAACTAGCTTTTGAGAGGATTCGGAGTTGACCACAGTCATGATCTGTTCAAGACTGTCCCACTTGGATGTTTTGAAAGTTCGAGCAAGTTTGTATGATGATTTTGGATTTGTCCACCAATTTTGGTTAGATTTAATGAGTTTCACATGGGTTTGGGTTGTATGGTGCTTATTTTTTATTTTGATGTTGTTTAGAGCAAAAAGGGGACCATATTGAGAAACGATCTTTGACTTGTGTTTTCATTGAACCATTAGATCTGTATCGTAATTTCGGAACTATAGCAACAAGAATCGTCGCATTCCGACATCGTATGGGGGAGATATGGCCATTTTTTTTAATTTTGCTATTGCTTGTTTCCGGTTTTTTTTTTAAAAAAACCTAGACAGTGAATAAATTGGACAAGATCCGAAATATTATTATTTTGAGCATATTTTGAGTTCTATAGCTCCGTTTGAGGTGATTTTTGCGACATTGTTCTCGTCTCAAAGACAGGGTAAGTATCTAACCTTTATTTTGATGTTTTTCCAAGATTATTTCAATTGGTTGTTATTTTTATCCATGTTTGGTTGGAAAAAATTGTGGTTTTAAACCCAAAAGTTGTAACGTGGTAAATCATGGATTTGAGGATCAAGATGATGGATTTTGAATGGATTTTCCAGATTTAGACTAACTAAGCTATGGGTAAATAAATTTTGAAATAATATTTTAGGTTTTCCCGTGCGGGCTCGGGATACCTTTTTGGGTTCCGAATCAAAGTATAGCAATATGGGTATCATTGGACTCATTTAAACTCGTAGACTACTATTTTTAGTATATTGGACCTGATTTTTGTAACGCCCCATTAGGCCAGCTTGGCTATTTTGATAATTTTATGCCTGTTGACCCCTTTCCTACCTTCATTAGAGTATATTTGACTTGTGGGGAGGGTTGGCCCAATTCCCGAGGTATTTGGATGTGATTTGAGTGAGAAAATGGAAATGTTGAAAGTTCTTAAGTGTTTGGTTGACCAAAGTCAACATCGGGGGTAAATGGGCCTTTTTGGGAATTTCGTCGATTTCAATAGGTCTGGAATGTATATTCTAACTTAGAAGAGTAGTTGCTTCGGCTCCTGAGGGACTCCGGGCCTTTTTTGTCATTTAGTGGGAAAACTAGTTTTAAAGAGTTAGGTGTTGACCGGGTCAAGATGATCTCTTTCAAAAATTCTGAGTGCACAATGAGTTTGTAGTGTACTTTATAGGAAAGATGCATATTTGGTTTGTATCTGGGAGGTTCCGGATGAGTCTCGGGATTTTGGGTTGGTAGAGTCAAAAATTAGATTTTTTGGTTTCAGTGTTTCTGGTTTCTTTCTGCACGTTTGCAATGCATAGTGGGCTATTTCAGTCGCGTTTGCGAGCAGGGGCTCACGTGTGCATAGAAGAAATAGGGTTTGAGCCTGATCGAATAACCCATCGCGTTCGTGATGGGCTGGTCGCGTCCGCTTAGGCTTGGGCTTGGTCAATGGTCGTGTTCGCGAGGGAGCCTCGCGTTTGCGAAGAAGTTTATGCAACTAGACAGAATTAAAAGATCCCATTTTGAGTTTAAACCCCCATTCACATATTTTAAGCTCTAGACCCAGATTAAGGAGATTCTTGAGGGGATTTGCAAGGTTCATCACGTGGGTACATTCTAACCTCCCTTTTACATTCATATCATTAATTATTAGAGATTTCCATGGTAGAAATCATGAATTAATGAGGGGATTGGGGGAATATGAAACCTCTGTTAGAAATGATAAATTCTTGATTTGAGCAAGAAATTGGTGTTGGATTTCATCCACTTTTGGTATATATATACTCTATAATTCATTGTAAACTAATTTTGGGTTGAATTTCTTATTTTGTCCTTCTATGCTCGGAAATCTATTTTGGGTGACTTTTTGGGTTCGGATTTAAAGTATGTCATTATGGGTATCATTGGATTCATATCACTTCCTAGAACAATAATTTGACCTTATTGAACCCAATTTTCCTATGAAATTATAGTTTTGACCTTTAGGGTTTAGAACGAGGCTTTTGGGTTGACATTCTAGACCTGAAACTTATAAGGAAATATGGATATAGTTTGACTTGCATTCTTACGTATGATATGTATTTAAACAAATTGGGATAGTTTGGAGGCTCTATGGAAGGGAAAGGCTCTACTGCGGTTGTTGGACTTCTAAATCTAGGCATGTTGAGAGCGTGAACCTTAACTTAAGCATCATGGTTTGTTAAAATGGACTAATAAGAGGAAAATGGGGTAACTAAAGGGGGCTCCGATACTTGTGAGGTGACGAGCACTTATATTGGATACCGGTGTCATGTTAAGAGTATTTGTGTAATTTCTATTGTATAGTCTAGTCTGAATGTCAAGCTCTGGGCATTAGCTGATAGCATAGATCGATTTGTGCCTGTGATTGGGATATGAGGTCCCTTAGTTATTGCTTCTATGCTTATTACCTGTCTTATCTATTGTTGGCATAAAGCCATGTATGTAGTTTTGATGATTGACAAACTAGAGACTTGGAACAAGTAATTCAGCACAAACGACATTAAGATAGCTGGCTGAAAAGAAGAAGAGATTCCAGACAATGTGAAAAGTCTGATGAAAGCATGCAGCACAAGTAGAAAACGTCCAAATACATGTTCCATCATGAAGACACAGACAAAGATAACTCTGTGAAGGAAGCATTTCATTGAAGAAATAGAACAAGCATGCAAAACAAGTTCTATACCAAAGAGTCATTAGATACAGAGGAGGAAAGATCACAGGTCATCAAGTGCAGTAGATGAATGCCCTAGAAGCAAATACAATGTATGAAGAATAGCTTAAAGTGATCTGATATGAGTTGACCAATTGAAGACACAAAACTTACAGCTATATGAAACAGGTTTATCAACATATTCCAGCCAAGATCTCAGAAGCTACCCAACAGCAGATGAAGAATGAAAGAGATTGGTGGAACAGGTACGAGAACATATTCTATCTCAACAGTGCAGATATTCAGAGGCAGACAAACCAGGTGGATGAAACAAGTTCGTGAACATATTCCAGGGCATGTCCTACGTCAACTAGGATTTTAAGATTATGGAAAGAATTTGGCAGTCAAGTACTTAAGATTCCTTGCCGTAATTGTAGGGATTAGTAAGCCTTCTACAAGGAAAAGAAACTGACTCAACAAGGCAAGAATCCAAGTACAACACAAACCCTATGTGCGTGTCCAACTAGGAAAGGGTTTTTATTCAGTTGACCTGCAAATCATAATTTTATAAGTACCCAGGTCTTTCCAAGAGGAAGTTTTGCGCACCTACAGAGATAGAATTCAAAATATTGAGCAAGAGGAGGATTTATCCGTGACATTCAAGAATTCGGGGTTGCGTCCCTATTGCACAGAGAAGGATCGATGGAACTATTTTACTGAATAATGTTTCCCAGTTCTAAAGTCTAGATTTATGTATTAGGATGGTTTATCAAGTTGTATCTTTAACAACTTAGTTAGAAGCATTAAAATAGATACAAACAATTATAACTCCAAGTAGGAAGTTTACTACTTGAAGATAGCGTGCTAGTCAGAGATTGGGTAGCAAGGCTATTGTAGTTGGGATTAGGTTGCGGAGTTTGTAACTTAATTTGTAGTTGGCTTAGTTGTACTGAAGTTGTTGGGGAATCCTACAGGTCTGTAGGTCGTGGTTTTTATCACCTTTTGAGCCGGGTGATTTCCACATAAATATTGTGTGTCCCTTACTTATCTGCAGTTTATTATTCTGCAGAGATGCTAGCATAGAACATTTATAGCAACGTGTTTCATCATATAAGCGAAAATTGGTTACTCATAGGATAGGAAGTAAGTCGTGCAACCTAACATCTATGATTGTCTGCTCTCCTCACTCCTAACACTCGTTTAAAAGTGGAAAAGAGCTAAATTATTTACTTATCTTGGTTACTCATGTTGTCCATGGTATATTCATGCTTTACATAGTATCTCATGTGCGTTTGAGGATACAGTTGTGATGTCTGAGGGGAAATAGTTCTGGATAGAGTGATCATGGTTTTATGAGCTACACTGACTAAAGACAAGTAATGCAAGCCTAAGAGTCGAGTATTGTGATTTGGAACCTGCGAGGCTGAGTATTGTGATTTGACGCTAAATGTGGCTTAGAACCCGAAGGACAATTCGAGGTTCGTATATGGACCTCGCGAGTCTCTTTTGGGTCACGATTAATGGAATTTCAATGTGTGTGTATCGGGAGATGGAGAAAGGCCTTGCATTGCATAGAATATCATATCATTATTTACCATATTATCTTTTCTATTACTTGGTTGTTCTTTGTTGAATTAATTGCCTGATTTACCTAAGTTGTTTACTTGGAAACATGACAGACTTGTGGACTAGAAGCTTTACTTAGGATTATAACTAAGATTAATATGAGTTATTGTGATTACTATTATTCGTGGACTAATAGTGGCTTAGTGAGGGAGTAGTAATAGTACGCCAACCCTCGTTTCTATTTTTGTTAGGGTCGGTCGATGATGTTGCTGAGTACTCATTAATCTTTCTACTCACGCTACACTTGCTGCACTTTTGTTTGTGCTAATTCGATGCCTAGTATCAATGGTCTACGAGATCATCCAGCTGCACGTTGAGCAGGCTATTTCGGAGAGTTCGGGGTAAGCTACATGGCGATCCATAGATACGGATTTTCCCTCTATGCCTTTATTTTCTATCTTTTATTCGCAGATAGTATTTCATACTTGTACTTACTTAGTCCGTTCTTATCCTAGTGACACCAGATTTTTGGGGTTGTAACTCTATATAATGCTTTTATGACTATCTGTTGACACCTAATTTTCACCTCATAAAACACATATTTTAATTTTCATATTTCCCGAGTCTAAGACGGAGTAAGGATGCCCTTAAAAAAAACTAAAAATTTAAAAATCCCGAGAAAATTGCAAAAAGTTAACGTTTAATTATTATTTTCATAAAAATTAAAATTTAGCAAGAAAATTACAGGTCATTTACTTACGCAAAAGTGATTTGAAAAGAAGATACACATACCGTTCCGTCTAGCTCGGGAAAATTGTTAATTAAAAGCAATGTATGAATTACGGTACTCTTGACTACAATTTTTCACGTTTTTAAATATTGCTCGGAACTATTTCAATATTGGGCTCGTTTTAAAGCTTGCATTTTCACTTTGAGTTTTAATTTTTTTTATTTAAGATTAAATGATTGATATATTTAGCTATTAAATACATTTATAATATATAGTCTATTGCATAGGAAGAGGGGTTAATTTAAATGTTTCTAAAACTAAAGGGGGGTTTCTTTTTTTAAAAAGGGAGTGGAAGTTTATTAAAATAAAATTCCAACCCCCCCCCCCCCTATTATTTCATTTCAATCCCCCCATCGTCTTCCACCACAACAACAGCAAAACCAAACGAACCCTAACATTCCTTTCCTCAAATCTCCTATGCCGAACCCCAACTCGTACGAATCCAGCTCACAATCCAACGGCTTTGTCCTTTTTTCTGATGAATTATCTTGCTGTGAATATTCTTAGTACTACCCTTGCGAAAATTTAGGGATTTTTAGTTCGAAATGGGTACAATCTGTGGTCTTCTTCATTTTTTATTTTGAAAATTGGTTTTGAGGGGGAAACATTTGGAAAACAAGAAGTCCCCCATCGTAGGGCACAACAATTTGGGGAGTTTTTTGGGTTCTATAAATAGAAATCCCTCCCTTCATTTTCGGGGAATGAATAATGGCTTTGGGACCAAAAATCCTGATTCTCATACCATTAAATGGGTTTTTATAACCGTAAGAGTGAGAACACTCAATTTTGGGGACGTTCTCGCTCAAGTATAATTTTTGGAAATCGTTTCCATTCATTGGAAATCGATTCGAGGTGAAAGAGTGTTCATCGTCAACTCTCGTCATCCCGTCGCTGCTAAAAAAAAAGGTAATTCTCTTCTCCATCCTTTAGTTTTGTATGTTTCCATTTTTGTGTTGTCTAGCTTAGTTTCAAGTTAGATGTTAAGGTTCCTACTTTAGCATCTCATTCTGCTCCCTGTTCATTATTTATATAGCTAGATTAGTTTTAGTTTTAATCTTGGTTGAATTATAGAATATTAGTTTCTTTTAATGTTTCTCCACATGCTTAAGATATTACACTGCTCGTTTGTTTTCTTTGTGAGGTCTATATAAGGCATGTAGTGTGTTCTTGTGGAGGATTGAGTTGAGTAGAATAAAGGATTTCTGTTTTTGTTCTCCCGAGGTTTTCCCCAGCCTTATCATTCACCTAGAAGCTATGTAGTATTAATGAATGTAGTTGTTTTTCATAGTGTTTCACTTCTCAGCTATATCCATCTCAGCATAAAATAACCTTGACCAAGTTTTGTTTGAGTTGGATGCTTGGTCTTTCATGTTGAAGTATGATTTTCATGCAGAAGATTTGTTCTGTTTTAGTTCCATTTTGGAATGATTTGTCTTGCATTAGTTTATCCTTCTACACACACTTTGTTTTGATAGATGCAGAAATAGGAGTTCATGTTTACTTCCATCACTTGTTTCATGAATTTAAACACATTTTGGATCTTAAGTTTCAAACCTCTTTTTTTTTTTTTTTTTAAAGAAGAGTAACTCATTTTGATTCTGTGTTTAAGGTTTCTGTAGTTAGTTGTTGAGAACTTTCAAAACTTGCCTGCTTAGCTTATATGTTTCCTTAAAGGCTGTTTGACAAACTTAAGCTAACCATGTTCTGGCCTCTGTGAAAAGCCATTAATTTTGCAAAAACCTTAAACTTGTGCTTCTCTTTATTAAACCATGATGAGGGTGTGACCTAGAAATATTTGTAGTTTGACAAAGTGAATAGGAGCGTAACTTCAAGCATGATTGTTTGAGTAGAGGTAGCTCTGGTGTGTGTCAAGTATTGATCAAATGTTAACTTGCAAAACCTGTTTGACTGACCAAAGTATTAGAAAGATTAACTTTAGATCTGCCTGATTAAAGTGTTTTGCTCAACTAAGTTTAAATGCCCTGTTCTAGTTGTTGTTTTCTTTTTTGAAATTTCATCCACTTTCCTCTTTAAATGAGTTACTATTAAGAGCAAAGATCTTTCTCCAAAGTGTTCAGATTGTTAAATGTTTTAATCTGGCAATAGCTTTCCTAACTCAGAATAATTTTTCTAAATAAAGTGTCTTGATCATTAGCGTAATCTTTATGGGCACATGTACATTTCTCAAAACAGTCCTCCTTTCTTTTGAAATCTGTCAACATAGAATCCCTGGCTCATTCCTTTATTTAGCTTGAAAATCCAATTTACTTTGTTTGAATCTTGAATCATGGAAGCACATTAAAGAAAATTATAAGAAATTTACTTGCTGGTTTCTAGTAAAAGGCTGCAAGATAACTCATACTTGGAAGTCAGTTTATGTCCTTATTTTGTCTAAACAAAGTTTAGTTTTTGAACTTGTTTACCTCAAGTGCCATCTCAGATGTCTTTCACCAATTGGTTCAACTGTCTAAATGGTAAAATAGTTAGCTGCCTGAACAGTCTAACTGCCCATTTTCAGTTTATCTCTGAAGATTAAACCTCTTGTTTCTCTTTCATATAAGCTACATTCAAGAGTAAATAATCCCTTTCTTCAAATATATTAGGCAAACAAGCTATTGTTATGTTAGTTTTACTAGTTGAATAGACTGTTGCTCCCAGTTTTGAAATTAGAACTACGTGCATTTTGGTCGAAGCATAATTTTTCTTTGAAATCTATGTTTGTAACTCCTATATTCAGCTGCTTTGAAGTGGTTAGTTGATGATTACATTTGAGTAGTAAGTGAACTTAAACCATACATATTCCTTTTTGGTGTTGCATTATGCCATCAACTGCCTTCCTCTTCTAGAACTGGTTTTAGTGTGAAGCCTCAACATGCACTTTATCCATGTTTAGTTTCAGCATTTTTTTTTTTGTGTGTCACAAAATTCCGGTTTGGACATCAGTTGATCAAACATCACAAGTATTAGAGCTGAGTAAAAATTTGAATGTGTAAACTCCAAATGATCCTTCAAGTTTCCCATATGCATGTTTCTCTATGTGTATTATGCATGTTAGGTGTCCAGGACTTGTTTTGCCTGTAGCTTTACTAGAATCAGTTTAGGAGTTTTCGAAGACCCAGTCTTGTTTGAGTTTTCCTGGAATAATGCTAAAATCTCATTCAAAACACCTTGAGAAGCCTGAGCACAATCCAATATAATAGTCCTCTTTCCTTCCTGTTTTTCTGTGGCCATTTTAGTTCTCTGCTGAAAATTAGATTAGTGACTAAATAAACCATGTGAGAATCTGCAGTATCTTTCCCACTGATTGTTAACACCTCTTGAAATTGCATGTGTAGTTAGCATGTCGTACCTTAGAAAATTAGCTTTTGAGATGTGCTTAAAACCCTTCACAGCTGTCCCAGAGTTTTTTGCACATATTAGCCTGAGGACTGAAATTAGTCCCCACATCATTTTGGTTATCTAAAAAGAGAACAACTTTGTGGAAAAAGTGCTAAAACTATTATTCCTTAAAAAGGTAACTTAAGAATGAAAGATTAATCAAGAAGTTCATGGATGTTTTGAACCTTCCTCTACTTGTTGGACTGTGGCCACTGTATTACATCATGGAGTGATTACACATTTGTTTTAAACCTGGAAAATGTTCACTTTTTAGTTTATGAGATGATCGCCTAACCGTGAATGAGCTTGCTTTGGTTGTTAATTACATCAGGCTGCAGCTTGTTCAAACATGGGAGTATGGAATTTGTAGCTTATAAGGGTTGTTAAACATATATTGTCTTAATTCATAGGCTGCATTTTGTTCTTACAAAATCTTAATTGTTTGTGTGAAGGCCAAGGCAAGCAAAGGGATCGGTTTAGCCCCTCCAATAGCTTGCCATGCCTAAGGTTCTAGAAACCTTTTGATCTTGTGCGAAATTGGAAATTGATGGTGGTAACCCCCTTCACTGTCATGTCTTTCAAGTTTAATGTTTGACATCTGGTTTAGGATCAGTCTTGGAATTGCCCTCTTAAAATTGTGCCTAATTGAGTTGACACTGTTCCTTACAGTTACTTCCAATGGAATAAACAGTTTTAATTTGCTGAGTATTGAATTTTCCTTAACCTGCTATGCTTATCCAGTATTGTGTGTTTCATAATCTTAAATGGTTAAGAAATCTTTGTGTCAATGTGGAGAGGCAAAAGTAAACTTTGGCCTTTGAAAATTTGACTAGGAAGTGTAATAATTTAAAATAATTTGATAGTCTTTGAGTTAGGTTCTCTACATTTCCAGTTTTAAATCAAGACAGGACAATTAATGAAATGCCTCCTTTGATTCGATTTTGCTGCAACCTTTCTTTACACAAATACTCATTTCTCACCCTTCCTCTTCTTTGCATAACTTGGGGGACTTCTCCAAATCTCAAATACCCATGAGCTGCTTGAAATGGAGTGATTGTTGTTTGATTTATAAATGTGTTTGTTCTTTGTTGTTTCTCTGAGAGGTTGTAGTGGAGTTGATCATTGTTTGTTGTTCTCTGGTTACTGCTGTGTTGTTGTTATATGTCGTTGTTGTACCTTGAAGCAAATAGGGCATTTGGTCAACTGTTGCACTTTAGTTTGGAGGATCAAAAGGTCACATTTTTGGGGGAGGATCAAATCTTGCATAGTTGTTGTTGTGGCATCTTGAGCTGACTTTCATATTAGTGTGATTGAGCTGCAACGTGGTTACTTATTGCTATGACTGGACCAGGTTGCCCTTTCTGAGATAAGCTGTTGTTATTTGCTGTTTGGGGCATAGGTTGACTGTATTAGTTGACTGCTATGATTTAGGATAAACAACTGCTGGATACTGCCTACTATGGCAAATTGTCGGCACAAATAGCTATTGTTCTTAAGGAATGGCTACTGCCATGTTTGTGCGTAGAGTTGTTGTTTTATTTTACAAGGCAAGTGCTATATCTTGAGGCTTACCATGCCTACTGGTCCCTTGATAAAATGGCTAAGTTTTGAGACTCGATTTGTTACTGATGTCCTGATGAAATTGCTATCTCCCTGAGGCTGTTTATTGCTACTGCTTGTTGGTGCTTCTGATGAACTTAAAAGGAATAGATCCAACACCTAAGAATGGTTATTTTGTGGTATTTTGAGCTGAGTTTGGCCAAAATTGAAGTAAAAACTGGCTGCTAAATTTTTCTTAAGATTAGAGGCCATTTCTGCTGCTTTGCTTAGCCTACTGTTGCTGCATTTTTTTTGGCGTTGACATTTGTTGTCTTGCTTGTTCTAGAATAGCTTGTTAGTATTTTTGGTAACCTACTAAAAGAATTAAACGAACTGCCACATTTGGTGAAAAATTCAACTGATTTGAACTTGGTATGTATGCTTTCTTTTTATGCTTTTTGGTCGTGTGTGGCCATAATTTATTGCTATTGTGTTGTAGCCCCGTGAGGCGTTGTTATTGTGCGTTGTTGTGACAGGATGGTAGAGCCATGTTACAGGGGAAACTCTGGCGAAATTTTTGTAGAATTCCCGAGAACTTAACATTCGAGGACGAATGTTTTTAAAGGGGGGAAGAGTGTTACACCTCGGAAAATTTCATGTCATCGTGTGATGAATAGACAGATGCAGGGTGAGAGGTATGCGATGTTTCTACAAGTAATAAAGGTTACTTAACGGTTCCCATTAAGATTCCAAAGACGTTTGAGGCAAGAAAAGGAAGTCATTGAAGAATGTCAAGTATAAGTCGTGCTTTGAAAGAGGGTTACAAGTACCGAGCTAACGTTGATCAAATGATGCCTTGAGGAAAAGTTATAATGCTCCTTAGATTGCTAATGAAGTGTTAAACAAGTGCTAAGAAGGTTTCATAAGAATTGGTGATCAAACGAAACGACGGAATTTCGGAAAAGTGGAGTTATACAACCACTTATACGGTCCGTATAACTTTATACGGTCCGTATAAGGGTTCGTATAACCCAACAGGAAGGATGTTTTCCATGATGGTAAGCCACAGTCACTTATACGGACCGTACAATGTTATACAGACCGTATAAGTGTCCGTATAACACCGGACGGGCTGAAAATTTTTCAAGTATAAAATGATGTTCCCACTTCTAATTTCTCATTCTTTCACTTCTCCACTTCTTTCAAGACCTCTAGAAGGTTCTACATATTTCATTTTCAAGAATCCAAAGGAAATCAAAGATCAATATCATTAATCCAAGGGAATCAAGTGTAAGGGAGTCCCTAGGGTTGCTTGGAGTCAAGAAATCTCTTTGAATTGAAGCTAGGGTTTTCTTCAAGTGAACCATCTCCATCCAAAACCCATTTCTACACAATCAAAGGTAAGCTTTATGATCATTTCATGTTATTTGGATTATTGAAGGGTTGAAAGACTTGGATTATGGAAGAAAATAGAAAATGGAGCTCAAATGTGAAAATAATGGTATTCTTGAATAGTAGTTGACATGAATCATGACTCTTGATGTGTTATGAATAGAATCTTGTTATGAATGATATTAAGAATGTTGAAGAAGCATTATGTGTTGACGAATATGATATAGTGTAGTAATTTGGTTATGAATGATTTGGAATGGGATTTGGAGGATTGAATAATGTATAGTTTGATGAAGATTGTTGATTGCGATATTTTGGGTGTTATTGGTGATGTTTGAAAGTTGTTATATGATATGGAGGAAGTTGTAGAAACAAAGGAAATGCTGCCCAATTTTCGTTAGCTTTAACTTAAGCTTAAGTACGTTTCCGATTATGTAATCTTAACACGAATTCCTTAGAATGTAGAATTACGAACTTGGAAGGAAGTGTTTAGTCGGCAGGTTAGAACGGCAAAAAGGTATGTGAGGCTAGTCCCTTCTTTTCTAAGGCATGAATCCTATGACCTGATTTTCTTTATCCTCCATGACCTTCTTACATTCCGGGAACTATGATTCTATATTTATAAAGAGCTTCTTATAAGATAAATACAAGAGATATGTTACGAATATGATAATGATGATGATGAGACTAAGTCTAAAGATTCTAAAACTCATGATTTGATAGTCCCACGAAGCTAATGATCCTTTGATGTGGCTCATTGTTGTTACACTCACCTTATAATGTTAGTTCTTTCAAGGTGAGGCATGATGATTATGATTACTCCATAATGAAATCGGGCGTTCTCGACCTTACGTCACCCCGATAGAGCTACAGTTCGTCTTTGAGGTCTTATGCATGCTTTATGAGATGTATATGATTATGAGATTACACCATGCCTATATGGCCGGGCAGACACCGCTAAGGCGGGCGGCATATACACCATGTCGAAAGGGCATGGGCAGACACCACTAGTGGGCGGCATGAGATGTTTACCCCAGACGCGAGCTAATGATGATTAGACCGTACCTATATAGTCGGGAAGTTTATATAAGCATACATGATATGATGATGTTTATGATGTAAGTTAGCATGCATTATTCCGTCTTAAGTGCCATTCAGTCACAGGTTGTTCTTTACTTGATGTCTCCCTATTTGATCAATATTTTGTTATTGTTTATTCCTTACATACTCAGTACAATGTTTGTACTGACGTTCTTTCTTTTTGGACGCTGTGTTCATGCCCACAGGTCGACAGGGAGGTGGCCCAGATTCATAGAAGTTTATCAGCAGACTTATAGGAGCACTCCATTACTTCAGAGGTTCCATTTGATATATTATTTTTGTGTACATATATGGGCACGATGGGGTCTTGTCCCGTCCTTATGTCTAGCACTCTAGTAGAGGTTCGTAGATACGTACGTGTGGGTAGTTGATGTCCCATGATGATCACATTGTATTTTTGTATATCATTTTGTAGCCGTGAGGGCTTATGTACATAGATATGTGTTGCTTTGGAGATTATGTGTTCAGGATAAGTATGGAGATTGGCATAATGAGTGGTGCTCGATAGTCAGCTCCGGGTACCCGTCATGGCCCCTAGTCTGGTCGTGACACCAGCAACCAGCTGGATTCATTGCTACTCCTATTCTTCAAGACACCCTGGTGCACATCTTGAGTTTCTTTGAGGGCATGCACAGGCGGGCTTACTTCTAGCTACTCCAGAGGGTTCCAGACCATTTGGTGCTCAGACTCTTGATCCGATGGTTGCTGTAGGGAATAAAACCCTAAGGACATAACTAGTTGCTGATATGGATCCTCAATTTTACGGTTTCCCAATTTCAAGTATTGCCATTTGCCAAGTTGCCCAGGCTACTATGAAAAATGAGGAGCAGAAGTGGTGGGATAAGTTTTAGAAGATAAAGCCACCACAGTATGATGGGCGTCTTGATGATAACGCATATGAGTTTCTAGTTAGTTGTCATGAGTGCATGCACAATTTAGGGTTGGTTGAGTCCAACAGAGTTGATTTTATGGCGATGCAGATGATTGTCCCCACCAAGTAGTGGTTGTGGATTTTGGTTGGGACTAGACCAGCTAGGTCACCTCCGGTTACTTGGGCCGAGTTTTCTCGCGTGTTTCTTGTGAAGTGGGTTCCTTGTAGCTTAAGGGACGTGAGGCACGAGCAGTTTGATTGGTTGGAGTAGCGTGGGATGTCTATGACCGAGTAGGAGATGATGTTCCACTCATTGACTCTCCATGCTTTGACCGTTCTACCTGATGAGACCGAGAGGATTAGGAAGTTCATCAGAGGGTTTTTTTATCCCCTTCGACTCGTAGCGACACATGTGGCTGTGTAGGGAGGTACCTTTTTAGCAAGTGGTGGATGTCGCTAGGAGTATTGAGTCTATCAAGGGATGAGTTTGGGGACATATCAGTCTAGAAGCCCGTAGTTTTTATTGTTCTGGAGGTACCTCATCTAGAGGTAGAAGTCATCATTGTAAGAGTTACCGCCCCGGTTCAGTAGACCCGTTTAGGTAGCAATGCATACTTCAACAGGTGGTTTTTTGAGTCATGGTGCCCATGGTTCGTCGTATAGTTCTCAGGGTTCTTATTCCCGACTTAGAGGTCGAGGTGGTCCTTCTAGTTATTCTAAATCTCCCCCAGCAGCCCATGGCCTGTTGAGGTTGCTATGAGTGTGGTGACTTAGGGCATTTCGCCAGTTAGTGCCCCATACTTAGGCAGAGTGGTCCACACTCTGGTTTTCAGGGTTTAGCTTCTAGAGCTGTGGCGCAGCCGGCTAAATACGGTGCACAGAGTGGTATAGGTTGTTCATCTGGTATAGGTGGTGCTCAGACAGGCCGCGGTGGTAGTTGTGGAGGTTCTTAGGCCGACAGTGGCCATGCTCAGTGCTATGCATTCCTTGGTAGGCCAGAGGCAGAGGCTTCTGATGTAGTTATTACAAGTACTATTTTGGTTTGTCGCTGGTCGGCTGCGACATTATTTGATCTAGGCTCTACATATTCTTATGTGTCAACTTATTTTGCTTCGGGTTTGGATATGATATGTGAGTCTCTTGATTTCCCTGTTAATGGTTCGACTCCTGTTGGGAATTCCGTCATGGTGGATCAGGTGTACTGATCTTATCTTGTGACTTTGATGTGGTATGACACATGGGTGGATTTGCTGATTCTAGTTAGGTAGATTTTGACATTATTCTTGGTATAAGTTGGTTGTGTCTGTATCATGCGATCTTAGATTGTCATACCAAGATAGTTACCTTAGCTATGCCAGGTGTCCCTAGCTTGGAGTAAAAGGGTGATTCTAGTCGTGCGCTGAAGAACGTGGTACTTTTCCTTAAGGCTCGTCGGATGGCGGAGAAGGGATGTTTAGCGTATTTGGCCTATATTCGTGATACTAGTGCCGATACTCCTCCACTTCAGGTTGTACCAATGGTGGAGCTTCCCGAGGTGTTTCTGATAGATTTATCGACTTTTGTATCGATTTGGAGCTTGGTATCGAGCCCATTTCTATTCTGGCATATCGGATGGCACCAGCAGAGTTAAAGGAATTGAAGGAACAGTTACAAGATATGTTGAGTAAGGGGTTCTTTAGACCTAGTGTCTCCCCTTAAGGTGCTCCAGTATTGTTTATGAAGAAGAAGGATGGGCCAATGCGTATGTGTATCGACTATCGGCAGTTGAACAAGGTTACCATTAAGACAAAGTATCCCATTGCTCGAATTGATTATTTTTTTGATCAGCTTCAGGGTGCATTGGTCTTCTTCAAGATCGATTTGAGATCCGGTTACCACAAATTGAAGATTAGGGCGGGCAGGAGATATCCCTAAGACAGCCTTTAGAATGCGTTATGGTCACTATGAGTTCCTAGTTATGTCTTTTGGGCTGACCAATGGCCCAACAACCTCTATGGATTTGATGAACAAAGTTTTCATCTATTGCATCCCCTTTGACCAGATTAACTCAGAAGAATATACCATTTCAATGGTCAGATGAGTGTGAGGTGAGTTTTCAAAAGCTCAAGACTTTGTTGAGTACAACCTCGATTCTGACTCTGTCCATGGAGGGTGAGGGCTTTATGATACATTGTGATGCTTCACGGGTTTTCCTTGGTTGTGTTCTGATGGAAAAATGGAAATTGATAGCCTATGCTTCCAGGAAATTGAAGGTGCATGAGAATAACAGCCTCACTCATGACTTAGAGTTGGTGGTCAGATGAGTGTGAGGTGAGTTTTCAAAAGCTCAAGACTTTGTTGAGTACAACCCCGATTCTGACTCTGTCCATGGAGGGTAAGGGCTTTACGATATATTGTGATGCTTCATGGGTTTTCCTTGGTTGTGTTCTAATGGAAAAATGGAAATTGATAGCCTATGCTTACAGGAAATTGAAGGTGCACGAGAAGAACAGCCCCACTCATGACTTAGAGTTGGTGGCGATAGTTTTTGCATTGAAGATTTGGAGGCACTACTTTTATGGTGCTCATTGTGAGGTGTTTATCGATCATATGAGTCTTCAGCATATTTTCAATCAGATGGATCTTAATTTTAGGAATTAAAGGTTGTTAGAGATGCTCAATGATTATGATATGTCGATCCTTTATCATCCGGGCAAGGCCAATGTAGTGGCGGATGCCTTTAGTCGCAAGGCGGAGAGTATAGGTAGCCCAACATATTTACAGATTGGGGAGCTGCCTTTGGCTATAGATGTTCAATATTTGGCTGACAGTATAGTTAGACTTGATATTTCGGAACTTGGGAAGGTTCTGGCTTGTGTGGAGGCATGGTCTTCCTTATTAGAGCAGATTAGAGCATAGTAGTTTGATGATCCAAAGGTGTTCGAGATAATGTGTTGAAAGGAATGGCAAGAGAGGCGATTCTTGATGATGAGGGGGTTTTGAGGACCAAGGGTCATGTATGTGTACCCCGAGTTAGTGATTTGACTAGATTGATCATGGAGGAAGCTCATAGTTCGAGGAACTCTATTCATCCGGGGGCTACAAAGCTGTATCGGGGTAGAAGCAATATTATTGGTGGTGTAGTATGAAAAGGGATATCGCAGAATTTGCGGTTAAGTGTTTGAATTGTTAACACTTTAATGTAGGTAGCCAGCAAGGGCACAATTCTAGCATAGACAAAGGCCCCGCAAGGGCACAAAACCATCATCCAAAAGTTAAAAACAACGAAGAAAGTACGTAACATCCAAGGTTACAACACCAAAACAAAAGCAAATGAAATGTCTGAAAAAACACAAAGAAGACTAAAACAAATATGCAGAAGAGCTCAATCATGCGGGGCCGAACTCTGGGCCTCATCCTCCTTATCCGTACTGCTACCACCCTTACCGGGCTCACCCTCATTCTTCGATAAGAAGGAGTAGTTTTCCTTGTCATCCTCATCCTCCGTCGGAAACCTCTTCTTCAAATTGCCCAACTCGATCATTGCCTTGATGCCCCTCCATATCTTCACTAGAAGCTTGATCTTCGACTTGCTCTTTTACTTTTCCTTATCGAAGTCCCGATGAAGATCGTGATGTGCCTTGGCCGTGGTACCATAGGCTAACTCGAGTATACAGACAGACTCCATAAGCTTTTTGTACGAATATGCCTGCTCCTTCTGTGCCTCCAAGTATGCCTGCATCTCGGTCCGGGTGAACTAGCTCGGACCGGCCTTTGAGGCCCCAATGCAGCTCCTCAATAGACTGCAAATAGGAATCTAGTGCCGCAAAAGGTCCCTCGGGCTGCAAAGGGGAATCATCATCAATGTTACCTCGACCTTCCTCTTCTTACTCCACACCGCACTACCCTCTCCGGTAACCTTCAATGGGTGAAATTCCTTATCTGCATCTACCCAGTGATCCGAAGGACACTCAAGAACCCAAACATTCCTGCATAACTTTGTAATCGAAGAAGGAAACATCAGGCTTGGGCTGTTTTGGTGCAGGTCCTCTTCCGACTCCCGGATGATATAATGCCAACATTCACTGGAATTCCATCCAGAATGCAAGCAATCATCAGAGCACGAGTATACGTGCAGTTCGAAGTGTTCCCCGTAGGGGATACCCAGTGAGTAGTAATGTACTTTCACATTTTTGCCTCCGCGGTAAAGTCTATAGACTTGATCCCTTTCTTTCGGTCACCCCAGTGAATATCCTCTCCCTTTCTCTCTGGGCACAACTTCAATACCAGCCAGTCCCTATTTTCACAAGTGTCCTTCACCTACATTGGCCCTACGGGATGGTTGGGCAAGTTTTAATAAGCATTAATTTCCTAAGCACCAAACTTCACTACCTGACCCTGGATAATAATCTCCAGCTTATTAAACCTCGCGCATTTCAGATTCGCATAGAACTCCCTCACCCATTCCTCATTTTCCTTACATGGAGTGGGAGCAAAGATTGTTCAACCAGTGGCCTAAACACGACCATAAAATTTCGGTAGAAGTTTGGGTACTTTCACAAAATCAATCCCTTTTTCGGGCAAAAACTTCTTATCCAGCAGATTTGCATAGTAGCAGTGATGCCAATCATGGGACATGAATCTAGAAGCATCATACTATTCTCCCGTAGTCCCTTTAGAATTTTCTTTGCCTTGTGCAACGTTCTCATTCTTATTTTTGTCCATTTTTCACCATTTTAGCACATGCATTGATCAAAACCAAGTTAGTCTGGTGACAAATTCATGTCCAGCAATTTAAAACTCATTAAACAAGCAAAATAAACCAAAAAAACAGACACTCGTAGAACCGGTTGCGAAGCTACTGGTTTGGCTATTATATGCAGGTGTCGCATTTGCAAAAGAAATGCCACAGAAGCGAGGCTACTTCTGTAGAATAGCTTCTGCATATGCGGAAGAACTCTTTTCCCGCAGTCAGTGTACCTGCGCAAGATGATGCGCAGATGCGAGGACGGTTCTGCTAAACTTGTTCCGCATATGCGAAGTTCGTCTTCAACCCCAAGGACCCGGCATGGTCCGAACTTCCCCCATATATTTTGGACCCAAAAGTCTCAATTTTTGCTCTTAAATCTTCAACCATTCAAGCATGCATGATGACTAGACTCAATTGATTACAATTTCAAGCGACAAACGCCCCATAATTCTAAAATCCCATGAACCCCCACTCGATTTTGTTCTAAAATTTCAACCAAATTTTGAATCGTTACATTGTTTAAACAGTGGAAATCATGATCTCAAGATAAACAACGCCAAAACAAGTAATTCCACCACAAACCCATAAAAACCCAAACCAAAACTTTTCAAGATTTCTACCAAAATTCTAAACACATAGTCATATCAAGCCGTAATAAACAAGTACAAATTCATCCTAGAGTAAAGGAAGAGCAAAAGAACATATCTTGTAGTAGAGATTGAAATAAAGGAGTGTGTTTGAAAACCCTTTTTCCTTTGAAATTTGCCCAAAATTTTGGTCCTTTACCTTGTGTATTTATGATTTGGGGTACAAAATTTATGGGAAGGGGATAATTAAGGGTTGTAATGGTTGGGAGTGGGGTAGTGGGATTTGGGTATGGAGAGTGTGTGATGAGTTGGATAAAAACTCCTCATTTTCCTAATTTGAACTGCCCGACTTTCGCATATGCTGTGTAAGTTCCACATCTGCGGACTCACTCCTGCACCCTTTTGTCCACATCTGCGGAACTGAGTAGTTTTAGCCTGATCGCATCTACGAGAATCTATTCACCTCTGGGAATCGCCTCTGCATAAACCCTTTCCCCTCTGCGGAATTTCCCCTCCTCGGCATATTTTGCCTCTGTTTAATATTGTCCGTATCTGTATTTTCACATCTGCGAAGGTATTCCGCAGATATGGCCACTGCATCAAGTTTCCAAAATATCTAGGCGGTCACTATTGACTTATAATCCAGCACCTCAGCCCTTATAAAGGTCCCCAGGAGATATTTTTTAGACCATCGTAATTGTTATCGTATGTCCGACAAGCGAGGTATTAATTCAAGACAGCATAGGTGGACAGAGTTATTCAGATTCAACAATATTGATCTTTATTGTCCGGGAAAGGTAAGCGATCCTCAATAACGAGTGTCTGGCAGATAAGGATACACAATGGATTTTGTATAGAAAGAGTTCACCATCTACACATTTCATCTCTTCCGGCACTGAAAAGGTGTATAGTGATTTTCGGCAGCATTACCAATAGGAAGAGGATAGCCATGAGTATTATGACAGAGTCCCCGAATATTTGGGCAACTCGAGGCTATTGGGACATAATGGATATGACTAACCAAGACTACGTTATACTTTCTGGATTAGATTGTCTACAAATTGAAGAAGATAGTAAAGACCTATGTTGGGTAGTTTACCCGATAGTATGGAGTACTCGTTCCTACTATTCGAGCTGGGATTTTCCATTCATTTCAAATCTTAGAGTTACAATTTCGGCTTGCTTATTCAATTTGGGCGGTTCCGAGGAACCGTACTGACCGTGGTAGAGGTTACTCCCAATGGAAATTATTACATAGATAGGAGTGTGACGCCTTTGGGGTTAGGTTCTATAGGAGAAGTTGTCCTTTGGTTGGTCGGTTCGCTACTCTTGAGAGAGAGGATTACGGAGAGACCAAGGTTGACCAACATGGCAAGTGTTCTTTACTCTCCACTGATTTATGTTCCTTCCCTCCACTTCCTTTCAACGGTTGTTTAATTGGTATCTCATGCAATGACCTGCTTGGTCATATGGGCATCTTTCTTTTTTCCAAAATATCCTTCATAGGGATTCACTTTGGTAGTATTTAACTCATGGGGATGGGTAATGTGGTTCTCGAGGTAATTAAGTGAGTCTTGATTTTGTTCCGAGGATTGAAGAATTTTCTACGTAGAGTTAACGGGTAAGGCTGATCAATAGTCGATTTCTGGAAGTAAGTGAAAAACCTAGTATTTTTAGGTACAGGTGCCTCGCACTTGCAAACGGCAGGCCGCATCTGCGTGATTGCCTCCACTTCTGTGAAATTCTATGGGTTTAATGAGGTCACATCAGCGAAATTTTTTTCGCAGATGCAGCGTCGCGTTTGCGGGAAGTTGCTCGCATCTGCGCAATCGGTGGAAAAGATTTGGTATTTAGTTCCCCACTTTGGGATTTTCCCTAATTTTGACCCCACCAAATATTCTAGAGTTTGTTTTTGAGGAATTTTAGAGGGTCCCATGGTTCTTGGAGAGGGTGAGCTCTAGCCCTTATTTCATTACTCCTTTTTAATCCTTTAGCTTCCGTTAGTTTAATTCGTGCTTGGCTTTGGGATATTGGGGAATTTTTATTACTTGAAAAACCCTAGGGGGTAAATGGTCGTCTTAACTAAAATTAAGGTTTGTTTTAGAAGGTTAGCGTATTGTTTATCTTGGGTAGGTTATTTTCCAACACCAATTTATATTTCTAAAATTGATTTTTCAAGTGGGTTAATTTATGGTTTCCACGGAATTTGGGGGTTTTGGTAGATTAGACGAATTAAAGCTCATTTGGATTAGTAATGCGTGAGACTTAGGATGTGGATTGTTTGAACTTTGGGTGGATCAATTTTATTAAAAACTCCGATTTTGCCCTTGTGTGTTACACCCCGTACTTTCGGAGAAGCACTTATCAAGTTTGAACATAAGCATGTTGAACTATGGCTAAGTAAAACTACTTTCGAGTATAAGGAGCGAAGCATTATTAAGTATATTTTATGAGTGAAGGATGCATATAAGGAATTCCGAAAGGTCATATAAGGAAATGAGTGGAAGAAGTTGAGTTAGTATGACTTTGGAAGAAGATGAGCGCTACTTTGAACGACAAGAATGAGCCAATTTGGGGAAAGAATATCTTTTAGCATATAAAGAGTTTTGAAGCAAAGTAAAAGCCTAAAATGAAGTTCATGAAGTCCAGTTTCCAACGCAACAAACTGCTCGTCGATATGATAGCGGAGCAGGGATTACTCTGTGCGAATGCTCCAGCACAGTGCACGAACGCGCAGAGCGCGCCCAGCTACAGTGCGTGAATGCGCCAGCGCAGTGCGCCAACGCGCTGAGGAAAATCCTAGGTCGGTGCAACCGAAATCTAGAAGCTATTTAAGGACCAAATTTGACCCTAAACCTCATTTTCTCTACTCCTCTTCACCCAAAAACACTTGAGAGACTCTTGAAACATTAAGGGATCATTTTGTAAGCGGATTAAAGTGACGGGACTATATACGAGGCTCGGGAAGCGTATAAGGTCATGGAGTCTTTTTTCTAAATATCGAATCTCGATGAATCAAAGGAGGTCATTGAAGATAAATAAGATTTCAAGCTCTTCCAACTTTGATTGACGTAAGGATATTCTTTATTATTAATATTATGAATCGTATTATGGAGATTTAGTTGATAAAGCTTTGTAAAGTCGATTGATTGGTTGAGAAATTAGGTAAACATCGTGTGGGATGTTTTATAAAGTGTTTTGGTATTGATGATGATGTTGTTGATGTTACTGTTGTTGTTGTTGTTATTGGTTGTTGGTATTGTGATTTCGGGCTAGGGATATAAAAAGGGGAGATGCTGCCCGAATTTCGACAAATTCTAAAAGCATTTAATTTGAAGGCTTAAGACAAGTATATGACGATAATCCTAACAATAGTATGAATTCTCTTGAATGTAGATTTGCGAGCATGGGAGGATAAGCGTTAAGTAGTTAAGGAAACCAAAAAGGTATGTTAAGGCTAATCCCTTTCTTTCTAAAGGCATGACTCTTTTCTTATGAATTCATACATGCTTTCCATAATGTCCTTACTTCCAAAAAGCTAGAAGTTCATGATTCTGAAGTTCTTGCGATGCATATGATAGATGATTTCTATGATGATGATGATTCCATTTCTAGAGATTCCAAAGCTTATTGTTTTGATGCTATTATGAGATTATCAAGCTTATTCCCTGATTTTCTTGATTTTATTCATTGTTGTTCATCTCACCTTATGATCATTGTTCCTTCAAGGTGAGATATAGAGAGGGTGATGATTCCATAATGATACGTCGGACGCTACGACCTTACGTCACTGAGATAGAGTAGAAATGTTTGATTGGGCTTTCATGCATGCAATATGTATTTCTTTATGTATAACACTAGCCTAATAGCTGGGTAGGATACAATATATATATATATATATATATATATATATATATATATATATAACACCTAACCTTTCTATGGTCGGGTACTTAGAGTACTGATTCTATATATAGCCGGGTACGGTATTGTATAGGTATGTATGTGGGTATACAAAATGTCACTTCTAGAGAAAGGTTAAGTAGGAACGACAAATGTCTTAAGAGGTATCACAAAGTGTAAACAGTTCTTTTATCTTACGCTATTCTTCATGCTTTTATCATGTTACTATTCATGCCTTACATACTCAGTACATTGTTCGTACTGACGTCCTTTCTTGTGGACGCTGCGTTCATGCCTGCAGGAAAGTAAGGAGATGGGTCAGGTCGTCAGAGCTCTTACTGCTGGGCTTCAGGAGCCGCCTCCATTTGGTTTCGGCCTGTGGTTTATTGGTATTACTCTTTTGTGTACTTACATGGGCAAGGCGGAGTCATGCCCATCCGTATGAATTCATGTATTCTATATAGAGACTCATAGGAAGATGTATGTAGCTAAATGTCCCATAACCTTATCAGTCCATATTGTTGTATAATATTTTGGTAGCCTTGTCGGCTTATGACGATGGGCATAGTTGTTGATGATTATATATAGATGTGTCGTTATCTTGTGATATATGCCCTTACAGAGTATGAAGCCCATGGGCTAGCTTTGTGCCCCGCTAGAACAAATTATTAGATGTATGTTCAGAGGTGCTCGGTAGGTTAGCCCGGGTGCCCGTCATGGCCCTCTGGTTGGGTCGTGACAAAAGTCGTATCAGAGCAGTTCGTCCTAAGGTGTGTCTACGAGTCGTGTCCAGTAGAGTCTTATTTATGGGTGTGAAGCGCACCATACTTATAAACAGGAGGCTGCGGGGTATTTAGGAATGACTGACCTTTTCTTTCTTATCTTAGATCGTGCGATATAGCTATGTTATCAGGATTCCTCTTTTTCTAATCGTGTATCATGATTTCAGTGATACCTGTGAAAAGGAAAGTTACAGCAACCCAAAAGGGCAAGACAGTGATAGGAAGACGGACTGAACGGGAGCCACCGATAGATATAGAGGAGGGTGAGTCCCATAATACATATCCATCTCGGACCTCTCATACTCCACCCATTTCAGAGGAGTAAGAAGGGGCCTCAGTTCCTGCTCTAGTACCCCCCAGTTCCTCCACCAGATGCCTCAGGCCAGCAGATGAGAGAGGCCATCCAGTTGCTGCCTAAGGCCAGCGGCAGGGTGTGGGCCAGGGTGATAGAGCGGTCAGTGCGTGATTTTACTAGCTTGAACCCTCCAGAATTCTTTGGGTCAAAACTGGATGAGGACCCACAAAGCTTTATAGATGAGATGTCAAGGACACTGCGGATAATGCATGCTTTTGATGTTGAGTCAGTAGAGTTGGCCTCTTACATATTGCGAGATATGGCTGTTCATTGGTATATGGTTTGGATGTCCTCTAGAGGAGTCAACGCACCTCCCCCGGTATGGCAAGAGTTTGTAGATGCTTTTCTCCGACATTACTTGCCACCAGAGGATCGATGGGCCAGAGCTGATCAATTTTTGAATCTTAGATAAGGAAATATGAGTGCTCGAGAGTACAGCCTTTTCTTTAATTCCTTGGGTAGGTATGCTCCATCTATGGTAGTCGCTATGGGAGACCGCGTACACCCGTTCGTGAGTGGGTTGGGGCCATGTTTAGTTAAGGAGTGCTTGACAACCTCACTTCAGGATGGCATGGATATTTCTCGTATTCAGGCCCATGCCAGAGTCTGGAAAAACAACAGCAGCCACAAGGGGGTGAGCGTGATTATGATAAAGGTTATAGTAAGAGGGCCAGATCTTCGATTGCTGTCGGTGAGTTCGAAGGGTCGGAGAACGGATTCTAGGCACTCAGGCCATTCAGTGGCTAGTGCACCTCCTCAATTAGCAGGCAAGAGATTAGATCATCCTAATTATTTCAGACCGGGTCAGAGCTCCAAAGTTTTGGGTTCGCAGTATAGATGTGAATCCGGTCAGATGAGACCACCTTTACCACGATGCAATCAATGTGGTAAGCCATATTTTGGACCGTGTTGCTTGGGTTCAGATGTTTGCTATGCCTGTGGTCAGCCAGGCCATATTATGCGTGAGTATCCATTTCTAGGTGGTCGAAGTAGGGTTCAGCCCACAGGATCAGCAGTCGGTTCTTCATCATTGGTACACCTTATGGGGCAGGGTTCGTAGGTGCCGGCAAGTCGTGGTAGAGGTAGAGAGGGAGCATCCAATTCAAGTAGTCCTCAGAACCGTATTTACGCATTGACTGGTTGACAGGACTTGGAGTCTTCACCCGATGTTGTTACAGGTATATTTTTAATATTTTCTCATAATGTGTATGCATTGATTTATCCGAGTTCTACATTGTTATATATTACTCCTTATATTGCCGGTCAGACTGGGGAGAAACTTGAGTCGATTAAACCTTGCAAAGTGTTTCATTAATGAGACGTCAATATGATTAGATGGGAGTTGTAACTTCTTCTTAAAGTAAGAAGTGGAAGGGATAAGTATATGTTCTGCATGAGCCTTGAATATAAATATGCTAATGATTTATGAGTACAAAGGGGTAGAAGAGATAAGAGAACGACGTACATTCCTAAAAGAGCCAGATATCGACAAGGACCTTTTTATCGTATAAAATATAGTGGCAAGGATGTTGTACGAAGGTATGAGTATAAGGATATATGAATATAAGACAAAAGTAGGACTAAGGTACAAAAAAATTCTCTTGTCACAAGATTATTGAGTTAGTAATACAAGGCTGAATAGCTAGTGAAGGATGTGAATGATGTGTTCAAGGAATTAGTTGTATGATGGTAGATGAATGAGTTTGAAGTCGTGAGTTGATATAAGATGTGACTTCATTAATGAGATGAATTCGTAGTTTAAGAGAGGCTCATCTAAAGACTGAGTGTTTATGTAGCGAAGAAAAGGAGGAATATTAACATTCAAGGAAGATTTTGAGAATAAAATTTGCGCTAGATACCATCATGGTGATAAAGTGGGAAAGCGAGTAATAGGAAAACGGTGATTTTGGAAGGATAGTAAAGAAACTATGAAGATCCTTTTGATAAAAGATTAGGCCCATCAAGGGCCAATACATCTACAAGAAGATGTGACTTGTTACAAATCTGTGCAACTGATTAGATATATTCAGACGATGAATAGTCACAACTAAGGTTAGTTACGGATTCGCTGAGAGTATGTACTTGCAAGAAAAAGGGGAACTAAGGAAATGTTAAATATAGAATAATGGGCTAACACCCTAAGGGGGGAAGATGAGACAAACAAGTATTGGATCAGGAGTATGCCTCGTTAGAAGCTGGAAAGATAGCAACAAAAAAAAAAATAGGGAACTACCTCAAAAGGGATAAGTTTAGGAGATAAAATTCCGAGAAAAGTCTTACTTGAAGTTCCAAGACAAAGATATTACGTAAGGTCTAGTAATGAAGAAACAACGAAGGATTGAGTATGACAACATGGAAGCAAAAGCTTATAGATAATACGAGAATCTTAGGTACACAAGATCCAGGATGTAAAGGAAATAAAGTCACGTTGCAAGTAAGATGGAACCAGATAGACCTAAATGAGGAACCAAAGGCTGGTAGTGGTGATGAAAAAGGATAACTATGAATAACTTTGCATAAAATGACTTGGTAGTATTAAGAAGAACAAGGATAAATCTAGCACCAAGATGGATACGTTCATTCTGGGAAGTAATAGAACTGTATAGAATTATGTATCATAGAGATGATACAAGTATATAAGAAGCTTGCCAAGATTATTATAGAGCTTATACTGGTGAAGCGTAGCATAGTAGAGGATAGTAATGGCAAATAATATGATGTAAGTCAAAAACTTGAGTAAAGATATACTATCCTAGATATGGCATATCTCTTAAACCGAAGCTTGAAAGGGTATTCAGGAAAGAGTATCTCAGTAAGGTGGATTCCTAAGATATCAAGGCCGAACCTATATCAAGTGTAGCAAAGGTAGATGATCTATTCAGAGGCAATAAAGATGTATCGTGGTCTTGGAGAATAAAAAAAAATAGGGAAAGAGATTACAGAGTTCATAGTCCGATAATAAATAAACAGAAAGCCTGAAAGACGTAGGAAAACATTTGGATATGTCGTTGAGAAATGAAGGACTGATCAGTATGGATTTTATAACTATGAGGAAGTTGGGATAACCAGTTAGTATGTTCGATTCACCATTCCAATATTCAGATGACTTGTATGAAATCTTATAAAAATGGAGGAGTATCAAACAGTTTGGGATTTGCAAGTTCATTCTGAAGGGATTTATGAAAGTTGATAAGGAAGACAAATTACCCTTGATACTTTAGACTTCATGAGATTATGCACAGGATGGGCCAAATTCAAATTGGAAATCTGTACATCCAGTCTTTCATATGTCCATGCCTTGTAAATGTTTTGGGAATTCTTTTAGAATTGCGCTAGTTGATGATTTTTAGGTTTCAGAATAATTTTCGTTCGAGAAAGTTTCTACTACCTTATCAGATCCCCAAGTTGCAGATTCAGGGATTGAGAACTAGAGATGTAACACCAGTAAGAGTATTATGAAGGAAAGTGAATATACAGAAAATGACTTGAGTAGTTGAGGAAGACAGGAGATTCCGATATCCGCATTTGTTCTGCCAAGAGGGGACCCAGACTAAAACATTACAGCCTTCAGGTACGTATTGTTCCATTTCTTGTGCTTACTGGTCGTGTGAGGCCATTTTTGTTATTGATTGTTGTGGCCCTGTATAGCATTGTATGGTTTGGTTTGCGGTGTGACAGGTTGGTAGTAGTGTAGTTACAGAGGAAACTCTGCCAAAATCTTAATAGAATTCCTGGGAGTTAACATTCGAGGACGAATGTTTTAAGGGGGGAAGGATGTTACACCCCGTACTTTCGAAGAAGCATTTATCAAGTTTGAACATAAGTATGTTGAACTATGGCTAAGTAAAACAACTTTGGACTATAAGGAGCGAAGCATTATTAAGTATATTTTATGAGTGAAGGATGCATATAAGGAATTCCGGAATATCCTATAAGGAAATAAGTGGAAGAAGTTGAGTTAGTATGACTTTGGAAGAAGATGAGCGCTACTTTGAACGACAAGAATGAGCCAATTTGGGGAGAGAATATCTTTTAGCATATGAAGAGTTTTGAAGTAAAGCAAAAGCCTAAAATAAAGTTCATGAAATCTAGTTTCCAATGCAACAAACCACTCATCGATATGACATTGGAGGAGAGCGTTATGGACGTTATAACTTAGGCCGGCCGAGCAGGGATTACTCTGTGCGAACGCGCCAGCACAATGCGCGAACGCGCAGAGGCGCACCCAGCTACAGCGTGCGAACGCACCAGCGCAGTGCGCGAACGCGCTGAGGAAAATCCTAGGTCGGTGCAACCGATATCTAAAAGCTATTTAAGGACCAAATCTGACCCTAAACCTCATTTTCTCCACTCCTCTTCACCCAAAAACACTTGAGAGACTCTTGAAACATTGAGGGATCATTTTGTAAGCGGATTAAAGTGACGGGACTATATACGAGGCTCGGGAAGCATATAAGGTCTTGGAGTCCTTATTCTAAATCTTGAATCTCAATGAATCAAAGGAGGTCATTGAAGATAAATAAGATTTCAAGCTCTTCCAACTTTGATTGAGGTAAGGATGTTCTTTATTATTGATATTATGAATCGTATTATGGAGATTTAGTTGGCAAAGCTTCATAAAGTCGATTGGTTGGTTGAGAAATTGGGTAAACATCGTGTGGGATGTTTTATGGAGAATTTTGGTGTTGATGATGATGTTGTTGATGTTAGTGTTGTTGTTGTTGTTGGTTGTTGGTATTGTGATTTCGGGCTAGGGATATAAATAGGGGAGATGCTGCCCGAATTTCAGCAGATTCTAAAAGGATTTAATATGACGATAAGCCTACAATAGTATGAAATCTCTTAAATGTAGATTTATGAGCTTGGGAGGATAAGCGTTAAGTGATTAAGGAGACCAAAAAGGTATGTTAAGGCTAATCCCTTTCTTTCTAAAGGCATGATTCTTTTCTTATGAATCCATACATGCTTTCCATAACACTCTTATTTCCAAAAATCTAGAAGTTCATGATTCTCAAGTTCTTGCGATGCTTAAGATAGATTTTTTCTATAAAGATAACAATGATGATGATGATTCCATTTCTAGAGATTCCAAATCTTATGGTGTTGATGCTATTATGAGATTATCGAGCTTATTCCCTGATTTTCTTAATTTTATTCATTGTTGTTGATTTCAACTTATGTTCATTGTTCCTTCAAGGTAAGATATAGCGAGGGTGATGATTCCATAATGATACGTCGGAGGCTACTAACCTTACGTCACTCCGATAGAGTAGAAATGTTTGATTGGGCTTTCATGCGTGCAATATGTATTTGTATATGTATAACACCGAGCCTTAATGGCTGGGTAGGACACTATATATATATATGTATATATATAATACCGAGCTTATATGGCCGGGTATGATATCTATTGCGCGCATGCCACTGCAGTTGGGTAAGAATATTAACGTGCCTTATTATGGCCATGTATAGATATTATCGAACCTTACTGTGGTTGGATACGGAGAATACCGAGTCTATATGGCTGGGTACGGTATTGTATAGGTATGTATGTGGGTATATAAAATGTCTCTTCTAGAGAAAAGTTAAGTAGGCACGACGAATTTCTTAAGAGGTATCACGAGGTATAAACGGTTTTTTATCTTACGCTATTCTTCATGCTTTTATAATGTTACTATTCATGCCTTACATACTCAGTACAACTTTCGTACTGACATCCTTTCTTGTGGACGCTGCATTCATAACCGCAGGAAAGCAGGGAGATGGGTCAGGTCCTTAGGAGCTTCATCAGTGGAGTTTCAGGAGCGCTCCATTTGCTTCAGAGCTGCAGTTCATTGGTATTACTCTTTTGTGTACTTACATGGGCAAGGCGGAGTCCTGCCCATCCGTATGAATTCCTGTATTCTATATAGAGGCTCGTAGGCAGATGTATGTAGCTAGATGTCCCATAACCTTATCTGTCCATACTGTTGTATAATATTTTGGAAGCCTTGTCGGCTTGTGATGATAGGCATAGTTGTTGATGATTATATAGAGATGTATCTTGTGATATATGCCTTTACAGAGTATGACGCCCATGGGCTAGCTTTGTGGCCCACCTTGAACTGATTATGAGACGTATGTTCAGAGGTGCTTGGTAGGTTAGCCCGGGTGCCCGTCATGGCCCTCCGGTTGGGTCGTGACATTGTGCGCCCGTGGTAATTTTCTAAAGGTCATTTTTGAGTCCTTCTAGGGGTACGGTCATTTGGGTATTGATAGACTCGTTTCTAATATGATATACTTATTTGATAAGACCTAGTTTCATTCAGATGCATACCAAAGAGGGAAGAAGATCGAGATGGATGGTTCATGGCTCCTGTTCGGCATCGTGGTAAGTTATGGCTTACTTGAGTTTAGACTTTGATTACGGACACGTATGTAGATAGTAGTTTTTGATGGAGAAAGAATAGGCCTTCGGGCATGGCGTGGAGTTGAATTCCAATTAGGTTGGTATTGTCAACTTTTATGTGGGCTTGTCGCCATATTTGCTTGTGTTTATGACTAGGATTTTTGATAACTAATTTTTGACCTCCTATAATTTATTTCAATCACTCAGAGTCCTTAGATAATAAATAAAATGAGTTGTGCATCTTGAAAGATTTAAATGATTTTTATAAATTGTCCAAGTCTATATTTCACTCCCTTAGATTGATAAAAAGGGATTTGCATGGCATCATAAATTTATTTAGACATTAATGGGTACTTTTATGATATTTTATGAGATGCTTGTTAAATTTAATATAAAAGAGAGAGAGAGAGATAGAAAAAGGGTCTTTTGTTTAGAAGATAATCAGTTATTTAATTGTTTAAAATTTGTCAAGAAATTAAAATTTTGCAAATACTTTATTCCTTTTTAATCCATGAAGTTTGAGTACTCTAACTAATTTGAGTAATTAACCATTTAACCCTTTAAATGTCTAACTTTTTATATAATTGCATGATTTGTCAAAAAATATGCATAATTCCCCATAAATGTTTTAATTAGGCTAATTAGTTAATTAAATGATAATTATTGCAAATTGATATATATATATATATATATATATATATATATATATGTATATATATATATATATATATATATATATATATATATATATTATTGTCTAAATATTTTGTCATGGCCACAATTAAATTAATCAGTTCATGATTTAAAGAAATTTGGGCCATTTTTTGTAAAATTAGCCTCTTAATGGTTTTATTTGAAATAACCAGTTCATTGGTTCAAATCTATTAAAGTCATTAATTTAATTTAATTTCAAAATTTGCTAATTACGCCAAACAAGGCCATAATTGAAATGAACAGTCAGTTTAGAATTAATTAAGGCCATGTTCATAATTTTAAGCCCATTAACACAATTTGATCAATTTTTAAAACTATTTTAGTGAAATTGTTATGCCCTAATTTTTTCCTATAATTAAAATTTCATCAATTTTGATATTTATTAAATTGTTCATTTTTTTATGTGTACCAGGTATACATATATATATACACACCAAGTATACACACACACACACACGCACACACACATATATATATGTATGTATAGGGGGCCCTTTTTAACACTTTAAATTCGGACCGAGTCCAACCCAGGCCAGGCTGAGACCCGGCCTAATTCCATTTAACAGATAAGATGGGGCATACCCCCCCCCCCCTTTATTTAATTTCCCCTTTCTGCAAAATAACACCCCCCTCCCCCCCCCCCCCCATTATTTCATTTCCCCTTTCCCGTCTCTCTCGCTTCCCCCTTTGGTGTTAAACCTAGCCGCCGCCTCGAGATTCTATCCTCTCTTTCCACCAAAAATGGCAAGGTTGCAGAGAATAGCTGATGAATACAGCTATTGCATGCTCATTATGGTGAAACCATTTAATATCTCACTCGATTTCATAATTTTTAATCCAAACACGGTAAAAGATCTTTATGTTTTACTCATTTTTCAGATTTCCAGTCAACTTGTGATTTTCTTTTGCTTTTAGGTCGTATTGTTTATTATTCTTCGCAATTTCCTATTCGTCCTTGGCTGTTGAATCCGATCGACCCAAGAAGGGTTAGATCTGACTGCATGTGTTGTTATACCTTTAGATCTGGGTCGTTAATTTCATTTTGCTGAGTGTTTGGTTCTGAAAATGGATTTGTCCCACATCGTCTATTTGAAACTTAAGACGATTTTTAGGGTCTATAAATAGAACCCCAACACCCTTTACAAAAGAAAAGGTTTTGAAAAGTTAGACAAGAGGCTTTTGAAAAGAAAGTCTGAGTTTTGAAGTTAAATTTTTTTAACAGAGTTTCAGAGGTCAGAAAAAATTTGGAGAAATTCAAAGAAAGCTAAAAAACTTCGAATTTTAAGTCTCTATGAGTAAAAATGTTAAGACTTTACTAGTGTGAGGTCTTTCTGAGTTAAAAAATTTATTTTTCTCTTTTGTTTTAGTCTGTGTGGCTGAGTTGTGGGTTTTGGAAGCACTTAAGGCTTTCAAATTCATTTCTGACTAGAGCTACACCATAAAAAGGTAATATTCTATCCTATTAACTTGTTTTGGTATTACTTAGTAGTTAGTCTATATGATAATAGTTGATTGATGTTAGATGGTTGTTGTTTTGCATGTGTTTTAGTTAAGTTAATGTATTGATTGTGTACTTATTATGTTGCATTAGCTTGTTTTAGATGTGGAGGTTACTCCCTTTATTCTTAAAGCACATGTATGACATTAGTAAGTAGTTTCTTGAGGTAGACTGAGTGTGTATGCTCAAATAATGCATTGTTTGCTTAAATATGATTGAAATATATTTCATGTGTTCTGTTAGATGTTGAGGGTTCCTATCTTTGTTGTTCAATGCTTTAATCTGATAAGGATATGATCACATAAGTCATGATAGTAGTTTGATGAAATTTTAAGTTGATGCTAATCCTGTTGAATGTAGTAGAACATTAAAGTACTGTGATATCTATCTGAAGCATTTGAGGAAATTGTCTTTTTTTTTTTTTTGAATAAGAATATGAATTTTGGTTTTTTTCTGAATGTGTTCTTTTATGGGCCTGCATATTTGTCTGGTGTCAGCTCAGTGACATGAGCTATGATTGGGATAAAACATAGAAAGGGTCATGATTAGGTTAAAACAGAGCTTAAGGAACCTAGACATGTCTATAAAAGTCTTTGGTAAGTGTCTAAGGCATTTAGAGTTAGGAGGTCTGCTTGCATTTGGGTGATTTTGAATTTTTTCAAGTCGACTTGGATGTGCTTAAGTTAGTCAAATAATTTTGAATAGTTGCATGATTATGCATTAAGGAAAACTTTAAAGTAGCAATGTCCTTGATTAGGATAAAGAAGTCTAAAAATGATGTTTTTGGGATTCAAATGTTACACCTCTCGTTTTATTGCAAGAAGATTTTGGCTTATTGGTAGTGTACACCTTCAGTTTGGTAGTCCGCACCAGAGCTTTGGTCACGAGATATTTTACTTTGTATGTGTGCAGGAGTATAAGTATGTATTCTTGACATTATGAGGGAATTAGAAGTGAAACGAATCGAATCGGAGCAAAAACGGAGCAAATTTCGTAAAACCGGCCGAAATCCGGGGCCGTCGACGGCCCATGGGGACGGATCGACGACACGTCGA
>NC_081342.1:35460612-35523944 GCF_029784015.1 Lycium ferocissimum | reverse complement strand
TGGGCCTCAATTTCTTTTACTATTTTGAGCCCAATTTTCCATAGATCGTACTTTGCAATTCTCGAAATAAATTTTCAAAATTCTAATTTTGCCCTTAGGCCTTCTCCAATGCTCTCATATCAATATTTTCCATAAGTAGCAACATACACACCTCATAAAGTCAAAGCATGGCCTTATTCTTACAAATCACAATTATGTCCAAATTTCCCGAATATACGAAAACACGGGATATAACATTAATTTCCTATAATCCATGCAGACATGCCATCCAGTAACTGTACGAGCGGGAATCAGCTCTGTTATATCCCTCATTTTTGTACGTCGGGACATTCCGAGCTATTGGTGGAAAGTTAAGGACAAGGCTATTCCGGGGTACAAGATTGAGACTTTTGACCCTCGATTTTATTTCAAGGCATAAGTTGTTTATGAAATTATTGGTATGGAATATTAAGGGCAAAATTGGAATTAGGAAATTAATTAGTCATGCACCACAAAAGCCACATTTGGCCGTGTGGCATATGTGGGGGAGCCACCCATGAGTGGCCAAATAAAATTCATCCGAGAATAGGTGGGCCATGGTACACTTGGATTAAAATCACATGGGTATAATAAGATGACCAAGCAAGTTATTAAGTCATCTTTTATATCTCTAGAAAGATGAAGAAACATGGAGAAAAGAAAAAAAAAGAGGAGAGGGGCTGTTCGGCCATGGCTGGCCGAACCTATGCTCTTGGAAAGTTGATCACAAAATTATTTTCTTCTATGTTTTCCACTCTTTGGAAGGTGCTAAACAACATGAAGTAGTAGTTGAATCAAGCAAAGCTCTTGTTCTTGAAAAACCTCACCTTGGCCGAATGAAGAAGTGAAAGGAAGAAGGTAAGTTTTAATCCTCTTTTCATGTGTTATGAAGGATTTATGCATGTCGTAGTAAGTGGAAATGGATGAAATTCATGCAAATATGGAAGTTGGTATGTGGCCGTGCATATGTGTTGTTTGTAGAATATGATGAACTAATTTTATTTAGTATGTTTTGGTTGTTGTTGTATGGATTCTATGGTGAAAATGATGATTTAATGGTCCAAGTTGAAGTAGAGAACGTTTATGGGCTGTTTTGAAGATAATGTAAATTTAGTGTAATTTCTCGTATTTATAAAAATGAAGTTGTTAACGTGTAGATTATTGGTGTAGTGTAAGAACTTGGAAGGAAGAAATGTATTGTAATTGTTCTTGTTGAAGTTAGAAGGGTTCGGGTTTTGTAGTGCAAGGATTGGGTTGTTTTGAATATTTTGCGGATCGTTTGAAATGTTCTTGAATCTCGTTGAAAGGTTTCGGACTAGTATTCGAATGTATGAGCATTGATGTTGGCATTGATCTTATGCGGTTAATTTGAACGCAATGGAATGTTGTCGAAATATGTAGAAAAGAGTTATTGACGTTAGAATGCCTTTTAAATTAATTGTCGATGTTGCTAGAATGGTTGTTGGTATTGTTGTTGAAGATTTAGCCGAGTTGAAATCTCGGGGATGTTGAATTTACAGGGGAAATGCTGCCCAAATTTCTGTAAAACTAAGTGCTAGTCGAAATTGGAGTTTTAAGAATCTATGGCTAATGTTTTATACCAAATGATGTTATTGTAGATTTTGGAGAAGCCGAGACGTAAGTTTGGATTAATTTAGGAAGCGGACGAGGTATGTAAAGCTAACCTTTCTTTCTTGTGGCATGTCTTAGTCGTAAGTAGATTGTGATACGAGCCTCGGGGTGACTCCATTCTCAAGATCCGAGCTTGGGTGCGATTCTTGTTCATCTCTTAATGTTGCCTCTCTTAATACAATAATCATGATCCTTATGTTTTTATATGAGTTGATTTCAAATATTTCATAAAGACTTTTATTTCAAAACGGTTCCGTAACTACGAACGATCGTAACTTTCAAAGACGAGCTCGGATCGCTTCGAAACGTTCGCGGGAGATTCCATAATGGATAAGGTCTCCAACTTTCATAAATGGACCCGGATTGGTTCGATACTCATCCGTGGGCCCCGAGACTCTCCTTTGCGTGGTACTAACGACTTTTGAAAGGATTTGGTGTAATGATCGCCTTAACCCTCGCGCGGCGATTACTTATTTCTCTATCGAGTTATAATGACGATTATGCCCTAAGTTCCATAAATTACCTCATATAGTTTAATACGTATTTATGAGTCCCAAAGTTCGATTTGATATGCCTTCGAACGACATTCGGAAGAAACCTGAATTGACCATCGCCTTTGTTTTTAAATAAGGGTTCATTTTGACTAATCTGTCGATTCTTTTGAAAATGTTTTAAACTGCATATAGTTGCTCACGACTCTGCTCGTGCATTATGTTACTACATCCTTCACCGAGTCCCGGGCCGGTTATGTGTCGTGCGCACTTTGATAAATTTCGAAGTATGATGTGTTACGGTTCACCGAGCTCCTCGTTAGAGGGCCGGGTTCCGTTTGGTGTTATGCTGTGTTATTATGATGTGATATGATGTGTGACGGGGATACGGAGATATGAAACCTTCTGGAGTATGATGTGGCGTGGCGCCAACGACAGGCGGGCGACCACCGTTCTAAGAGCCCTATGCATGATTTGTATTTTTATGAGTAAGCATTTTGATATTTTGAATATTGCATTTACTTTCCGTACTTCGGTTTTGATTATGATCTTGTTCACTATATTTCATGCTTTGCATACTCAAGACATATTCTCCGTACTGACCCTTTCTTCGGGGGCTGCGTTTCATGCCGCGCAGGTACAGATACTTATTTGGAGGATCCACCAGCTTAGGATTCCTGTTCAGCCGTTTTGGAGCGCTCCCTTGTTCTGGAGCCTATACTTGATCCAGCTTTTGTTATTATATATATATATATATGCATATGTTTGTTCACGGGTACGGCGGGGCCCTGTCCCGTCATATGATTCTGTCATTATTCGTAGAGGTCTGTAGACATATATGTGTGGGTTATGGGTATTCTCTGTTCAGTCGTGTCTATGTGATTTGTGACTTGGACGTCCCCCTATACTATGCCAGCCTCAATGGCTTACATGTGATATTATTTGTTGGATTATGATAGCGATATGTATATCTGTACATTTGTGACAGCTTCGGGGCGATGTACCACTTTTCTGTAAATATACGTTATTTGTACACGGTATAAGTTATTCGTACGCTATTTCTGATTTGGGATACTGGGTACGTACGAGTGCCCAATTCGGGCACGAGTCGCAGCCTACGGGGTTGGGTCGTGACAAGCTCATTCTTTGCATTAGGCACCACAATGATGCCTCCTTTCTTTGGTACACATGGAACAGGACTTATGTCACGACCCAACTCCGTAGGCCGCGACACGTGCCCTAGTTGGGCACTCGTACGTACCTTAACCTAAGTTAGCAAAATATTACAAATAAGCGGAAACAATAATTTAACAAGGACAAGTGGGCATGCCGCACGAAGGCCGATAAGGCCGTCACAAAACATAAATAAACTCTAAACGTACGCACATCTCACGAAACATATACAGAACCCACACCACATGTCTACAGACCTCTACAGAACAAAACATAATCATATGACGGGACAGGGCCCCGCCGTACCCAGAATAAATACGTACATATGCAGCAGAAAAATCTTATACCAAAATACGGGCTCCGGACAAAGGAGTACTTCGAAATTGAGCGATAACCTAAGCAACGGACCCACAAATCGCTCATCCGTACCGCGCGGCACGAAACGCAATTTCGAAGAAAGGGGGTCGCACGGAAAATGTACTGAATATGTAAAGCAGAGACGGTAATAAATAAAACAAAAATCAGAACAGAATGTACGGAAAACGAACGAGATGCATAGATAATCAAAAATGCGTATCAGAATCCATAAGTGATGCATGCAGAAAACATATGCAAAAGCCGGCCCCGCGCGGGACTCGGTGAACAACAGGGCAGGCGCTCCCTTCCGTCCCGCGCCAAAACACAAGATACTTCGTAGTAGGAATATCTCTCCGAAACAAATCGAACATACCAAGTGGCCACATCGATCACATAATCGTATATCGTAACGAGCGTACATGGCACATCATACACCACAACCCATGCACGTATATACCACGCCCTCACACCGGGCGCGGCGAACGATGCAGACATACGCTTGAGAACATATCCTGCCCGGCTCGGGGTGGGAAACATTGAGGCATCCACGAGTGGAGTAGTGAGAAACTAATGCAATCAAAATAACAAATATATATATCCAGACTCGATGAGTGCGTATCAAATGACAAATCGTATCAATGAAATCGACGAGTCATAGTACGTACCTTTCGACATCACCGTAGATTAGGTCGTGGTAACATTCGGAGTCAAAATACGTATCAAAACGTTTCATAGGACTTATTAGAATATTTAAAATGATTTTTGTTTAGTAGCTAAAACATTTCTTAAAGGCGCTCGAAGACAAACCGTAAGTACAAAAGAGTAAAATCGAAATAGGGGCCCACCTCGGGCAATTGAGGTGGCGGGCGTAAATTACACATGTTAGACTTCATAATATCACTTATGAGGGTTTTAAGGTAATCGGGTTTTGTTTACAAAAGTTGGGAGGATTTAGGTTACTTCCTAGTCATTTACAACCTAACTAATTCAATTCTATTGCAAGAAGAAAAGGGCAAATTCTCGAGTGCAGATTCCGAAGAGTCGAATTGTCCCCGAGGTCCGAATTCAAACCTAGTACATCTAGGACGTGCCAAAGAAAGAATAGGGTTAGCTTTACATACCTTTCGCGCTGTTAAGCTCGTCGAATCTCCGATCCCGTTTCGCCAAAAATCTGCGAATGGTCATCCTTACCAGCTTACTATTCATGCAAGCTAACATTTCAATCTTTGGTTTTCTATTTGGCTACCGAAATTTCGGAAAGACTTCGCCTATAATTGTGACACCCCCGAGATCCAACTCGGCTCAAAACAACAAACAACAACCCAACGACAACATCAATAACATCAACAATCATAGCAAAACACAACATGGCATAACTAACCAACTTTCCAACATAATACCATAACTTCCATTCCGACTCCACACGTCCAAATCAATACCATCATATTCACATTCATTACTAACTAAAGTCATTACAATGCCATTCGGAAGCATTTAATACCATTTTTACGATGTATACACAAATTACACAAAATACACAACTTTCCACCAAAGTCATAATTCGTCCAAAACTTCCATTTTTCGACAAACATATTCATATCATATTTCCATCTTCCAAATTCATTAACAATCATCATAATCCACACCTTAACAACTCCATTATCATAAGAACGTAAAATCATAAAAATACGACATAAGTTCCTACATTCCACTTCAATGCAAACTTACATCATTTTACTTCCATTTACATTGCAAGGATCACAATAACACAATTGACATACTAAACAACATTAAACCATCTCCATTTCCTCATACATAACCTCACGGCCAACATGAAATTTCCCTAGCTTCCACCAAACTCATCCAACTTTCACTTCCAATATCAATTCCATCATAGTCACAACAAAAATTCAACATAAAATTCAACACAACTACACTACACAATATCACATGCATTCGGCCACATACACCTTCCCATGCAAACTTCCATATTTTCATGATTTCTACCCATTTACATATGCTACAACACAAACAAACCTTCAAAACATAATTAGAATGGATGAATTCTTACCTTCCTCCTCAAGTTTCTTCACTCCACTACCTTGTCCAAACGACAAAACCAATGGGTTATCTTCCGAAATAATTGCACCACGTTGTAGAGGGACCTTGAATTGGTAGGAATATAGCAAGAAAATAATTTTTGGGAAGAGATTTCATGGGGACAATTTCCCCATGTCATGGCCGAATAGGCCTTCAAGTTTTCTCTTGTTTTTCTCTTGTTTCTCTCCTTCTCAATTTGTCTTGAATTTTCTAGAGATTTTCATGAATATTGCCCTTTATATTATTAAATCACATGACCATGCACATGACTAATTAACTTGGGCTTGCATCATTTTTTTTTCTCTAATTTTCCAAGCATGGCCGGCCACCCTATGGGTTGGGCCAAGCTTGCTCCTTATTTTTTTTTTTTTTTTCTTTTCCAAGTCCAATTTCCTTAGCCCATACTTTGGTAATTCATGAAACTATTTTCCGACATTCCAATTTTGCCCTTAGTCTTTTCCGATATTTCCACATCTACATTTTTCCATAGCCAACTTATGAACCAAACAAAATCAATACATTCCAACATCCTTAACCTTCCTTAATATTTCCGCGTCAATATTTCCTTAAACATCCCGTGTACACTAAGTAGAATCCAATTAGAGCCTTAATTCCTACCATTCGGACTTGTTTCCAATTTTTCCGAATACGCATAAAATGCGAGGTCCAACCAATAGCACGTCTGTACTCGCACCAAATCTTCACTAAATGCTCAATCTGTTCCTCAGTCAATAATGCTAAAATTATCACTGGCAATGTCTTGTTCGGACCAAGGAACTCATATCTCAAGGGTGCTGGGAGCTTCTTAAGCTTAAGCTTTGGAGGCACAACACTAGAAGGCTTAGCTGGTGGAGTAGTTCTGTTACACCTCGAATAATTTTTCGTTGATGCACAGCGAATAGACTAATGAAGAGTACGAAGTATACGGTATTGCAATGAGTAAGGAATGACATTTGATGACCCTAAGTAAGATTTCAAAGACATTCGAGGTTAGACGAGAAAGGTTGCCAAGAGAAGGCAAGGCATATGATGTGTAACGGAAAGGATTTACGAGTAACGAGTTAATGGTGATTTAATGATGCTTTGGAGAAGAGTTATAACATCCCTTAGATTGCTAATGAGGTGATAAACAAGTGACAAGAAGGTTCCATAAGGATTGGAGATCAAACGAGTCGACGAGAACGAGGTCGGAATGACTGGGCATTATACGGCCAAACATACTGGCCGTATAAAACATACGGGCCGTATGTCCAACCGTATAATCAGCACAGATTAGCACCCCTCTAATTATACGGACCAAATCTACGGACACGACATATGTTGGAGGGTAATTTATACGGACCGTATGTTGGTCCGTAGAAACTGGTCGGGACAGATTTTGTGTATTTAATAAGGGACCAAGTTTCATTTCATTTTATTTCCCTTTCACACCCCTTCTCTCTAGAACTCTCTAGAACACTTCTCCCACAAGAATTCAAGATATATTAGTGTTCAACTTCATCAAACCAAGTGAATCAAGTGTAAGAAACCCATTAAAGTTCATCCAAGACAAGAATCCAAGTGAAGGAGAAACTAGGGTTTTGCTCAAGTGAGGTGTTTCCACCCAAGGGTCATTCCTACACCATCTAAGGTAAGTTTTATGGTATCTCCATGTTATTTAAGGTATTGAAAAGTTGAAACACTTGGATTATAGAAGGAAATAGAAAATGGGTCATAAATGTGGGAATAGTGTCACTTTTGAGTAATAGTTGGATTGAGTCATGATTCTTGATATGTTATGATTATAATTTTGTTATAAATGATATTGAAACATGGGATAGACGTTGTATATGAATGAACGTAATCGTGTGTTATTACCATGAATATGGATGATTGGAAGTGAATTGAGAAGTAAGGATAATGTAGGTGAATAAAGGCTATTGTTATAATGTTGTGAATGTTATTATTGATGTTTGGGAGTTAATATATGATATGGAGGAAATCGTATAAATAAAGGAGATGCTGCCCAACTTTCTCTAGCTTTAGTCATGTATGCTAAGCTATCGATTTTCTAATGATGGTATAACTCTAATGAAGGTAGAAACGTGAGCATTGAAGGAGAACGTGCAAGTGATAGAATAATTGAATGGAAAGGTATGTAAGTCTAACCCTTCTTTCATAAGGCATGGTTCTTTGGCCAAATATCTATTCTTCTATGAGCCTATGATATCCTCCAATGATTCTATCTCTAAAAGCTACTAAGCTCATGATCCTCGATATGTTACGATTGTACTAAATTCCTTATATGATGAGTAATCCTCTAGGGATAGATGTAATGAATGACGATAGTAATGATGTTAAGGATGCTTATGATCTTTCATGTATATGTGCCTATGTATGGCTACTATGAAACCCCGAGCTTATATGGCCGGGTAGAATATGTAAATATATATATATATATATATATATATATATATATATATATATATATATATATATATATATATCCTTGGTAGGGCCAAGTATGTATGACCCTGAGCCTTGGTAGGGCCAGTATGTGAAAGACCAAACCTTAATGGTCGGGTATGCTATGTATTTGTATGTATATGATATGTATATGATATGAATATGAGTATGAATGGAAATATGACTACGAATACGAAAATGGATACGAAATGTAAATGAGTACCGATACGAATATGGGTACGGATATGGATGTATGTACACGGATAGTCAATAGAAATGGAATGTCCCTATGAAAAGCAAGTAAATATTATGACGATGATACTATTATCTCCCATCCTATGCTATTTCATATGTTGTCTATTATGCTTTCATATTGATGTTGATCATGTTTTACATACTCAGTACATTCTTCGTACTGACGTCCTTTTGTTTGTGGATGCGCGTGCCGCCCGGGTGGCTAAGGAGAGAGGCTTGATCCATAGCCTAATTACTCAGGGACTACATAGCAGAGCTCCATTTCATTCGGAGCTACAGTTTTTGGTACTTATTTTTTGTGTATATATTTATGGGCATGGCGGGGTCCTGTCCCGCCTATATGATATGACATACTCTCCTTAGAGGCTCGTAGACATGTGTATATGGTTAGATGTGTTTGGCCTTGTCGACCTATATTTTGGATATCATTTTGTTAGCCTTGTCGTCTTATGTACATTGATATGGGCATTGTGATTGATGATGATACATACGGATTGTTGCCCAATGGAATTAGTATGAATGATGGATGCAAAGTATGATCTAGTTATATGGCTCACCTAGATATAAATGCGAAAGTATGTTAAGAGGTGCCCGGGTGCGTTAGCATCGGGTGCCCGTCGCGGCCCTCCGATTAGGTCGTGACAAAAGTGGTATCGAGCTAGGTTGTCGATTGTCCTAGGGTGTGTCTACGAGTCGTGTTCAGTAGAGTCTTGGTTATAGGTGTGTTACGCACCACACTTATAAACAAGAGGCTACGGGCATTTTATGAATGAATGACCTTCTTTCTTCGTAATATCGTGCGATAGAGCTATGATATAAGAACTTCCTTCTCCTTAACCGTGTGTTATGTATGTCAGAGATGCCTGTAAAGAGAGAGGCTATGGCAGCCCAAAAGGGCAAGAGAGCTGCAGAAAAGCGACTGAAAGAGCACCGCTAACAATAGTAGAGGAAAGTGAGCCCCAGAATGCGGCTCAATCTCAGTCTTCTCATTTAGTGCCTATTTCTGAGGAGCGTGAGGGAGCCTCGGCCCCAGCTCCAGCACCTCCACTGGATGCTTCAGGCCAAGATGTAAAAGAGGCCATTCATTTGGTTACTCGATTGGTTGCTGCTCAGACTCAGCGACAAAGTACAACGCAAGGTGATAGGGCTGTTAGTGCAAGGGCCCGTGATTTTATTAGCTTGAACCCTCCAGAATTCTTTGGATCAAAGCCGGATGAGGACCCTCAGAACTTTATTGATGGTATGTTGAGGAAACTTCGGTTGATACATGTTTCGGACACCGAATCAGTGGAGTTAGCATCCTATAGATTGAGGGATGTTGCGGTTCATTGGTACACGGTTTGGATGGCTTCACAGGGAGCTAATGCGCCTCCCCCGGTATGGCAAGAATTTGTAGATGCTTTCCTCTGACATTATTTGCCTCCAGAAGTTCGGCGAGCTAGAGCCGATAAGTTCTTAAATTTGAGGTAAGGAAGCATGAGTGCTCTAAGTATAGTCTCCGCTTCAATTCTTTGGCTAGGTATGCTTCGGCCATGGTAGCGGATATGGGTGACCGTGTGCACCGATTTGTGAAAGGCCTAGGGCCACATTTGATGGATAGGTGCTAGACTACGTCCCTTCAGGACAACATGGATATTTCACGCATCCAAGCCCATGCTCAAAATTTAGAAGAATGGCAATAATGTAATTCACATGATTGAGAGAGAATAAGACTGGGTCGCAGGAAGACCCACAATTCGCGATTCTATGAAAGTACTTTAACGCACAGTCGCATCACTGTCCCTACAGGAATGCCCGCAATTCAAGGTATTGATCCCTGCACCAGTGACAGCACACATTGCTTAGGTGACTCCGATGCCGCCTCGAAAGGAGTTTGTAGTCCAAGTGGCCGCCGCGCATGGTATCATAAGATCAGGGAGATGCAATACTCCTGAAGACCTAGCCCGAGGGCACCCGGAGGAGGTAACCGAAAGGACTATCACTGAAGGTGAAGCTGAAGATTTTTGGTGCAGAATGCAGCCGAAAGAATACTCCATTATTGAGCAGCTAAAGAAAATGCCAGCCCAAATATCGGTGCTGGCATTGGTGCAAAGTTCACCTCAACACCGCCTGGCTCTGATGAAGGTGTTGGAGGAAGCTCATGTCCCAGCTGGAACAAATAGCGAAAACCTAGCTGAAATGGTGGCTCATGTTATGGAGGAACATCCAATCGCCTTCACAGAGAAAGATTTTCCCAAGGAAGGCATAAATTACAACAAAGCATTACACATCACTATCATATGCCACAACAAAGTGGTAACCTAGTTTTTAATTGACAATGGGGCAGTACTTAACATTTGCCTCGAATCTACCTTGACTCAGCTAGGGTATGACCTCGAAAAGGTTCATCAAAGCCACACTAACAAAAGAGTAGTTGATGGATGACGTTGTGACGCCACTGGAGTAGTTGATTTGGATATTCAAATAGGACCTGCTGAGTTCACCGTGAATTCCAAGTCATGAAAATACTAGCCAATTACAATTTGCTTCTAGGAAGACCATGGATCCATATGGCAGGGGTAGTACCATCCTCGCTCCATCATTCTGTAAAATTTGTCTAGAAATGAGAAGAAGTGGTGATCCACGGAGAAGCTAGCATGCACAATTATCCGAACAATTTTGTACCTGTCATTGAAGCCACACCCAAAGGAACGGATTTCCATATCGTGGAGTTGGTGAGAGCGACCAAAAATAGACTCCTGGAAACTCACCTTTTATAGGCGGTTTTATAAAATGATTCCTTCCTGGCACCGACGATCTTTGAATGGGTTCGAACCCGGAAAGGGTTTAGGGAAGAATTTACAGGGCATCACTGAGCCTATTCCTATCCTTCAAGACAATTTTCACTTTGGGCTTGGTTACATCCCCATAGAGGAAGAGATACCCACCAAGACGAGATAAGAGGTTGTTGATCTCTGCAAACCCATTCCAAATCTATACCACTCGTTCCCCCACAAAATGTCTATGCTTGACGATGCTGACATTGAAGAAGGGATAAGGATGCTATTCAAGAGAGAATATTGCTCATGATTCTAGAAGAATGTCTTAGAAACAACCGGTATCAAAGAGGCGGAAACCGCGACGGCGGCAGCGGCATTTGGACCTCTACCCACCGTTCTTGGCTCTTCCGTAGAGAAAGATGAATTTATTTTAAAAGTGGGGAGAATCGGTCGAGGCTCGATTTATCACCCTCTTTATCGATTACATACCTCCTAATGTTTTTAAAAACGAAAATAGCTTGACCTAAGCCAGGACCACAGTTTGTACTCCTAATATTTTTTAATTAATGAAAGCCCCGGTTTATGAAAACTGTTTATTTGTTGCATGCATGTTTTATACTAAAATATTTCACCTTAAATTTCTTTTCAGTAATAAAAAAAATAAAGCAACCTTAAATGTCATGACATATTGCGAAACGAATGAGTCGGACAGCGTAAATGAAGAAGAATATGAGGAATATGATGAAGCCACAATGCTACCCGAGGGTCTCACAGAGGAAGTAGAACAATTGGAGAATGAGAAGAAGCCAAACATGGATGAAATAGAAGCCATAAATCTAAGTGATGAAAAGGATGTCAAAGAGACGAGGATAAGTGCACACCTAGATACCCCTCTCAAAGAAGAATTGATAAGTTTGCTAGGGGTTTACGTGGATGTCTTCGCATGGTCATACGCTGACATGCCAAGGCTAAGTGACGACGTGGTGTCTCACGAGTGCCCGTCAATGAGGTTTTGCTCAGTAAAGCGAGCTTGAGCAATTCAAACTTCGGATCTTAGTATCGAATCAAAGATGAGGTGGAGCAACAAATTGAGTACGGGTAGCGGAAGTGACATCTGCCCCACATGGCTGGCTTGATATAGTCACGATGCCCCGAAAAGATGGCAAGATAAAAAATTTCGTGGATTACCGAGATCTAAACAAGGCTAGCCCTAAGGATAATTTTTCACTCCCGAACATCCATATACTCATAGATAATTGTGCCAAGCATGAGCTACAATCATTTGTAGATTGTTTTGCCGGCTACCACCAGATCTTAATGGATAGAGAGGACGCCGAGAAGACAACTTTCATGACTCTATAGGGAGTGTACCATTACAGGGTAATGCCCTTTGGCCTCAAAAATGCCGGCGCAATATACATGAGGCCGATGACTACCATTTTCCATGACATGATCCATAGAGAGATTGAAGTCTATATTGACGACGTTATTATCAAGTAAACAGAAAGCTCAGAGCATACCACACAGACTCCGAAAGTTTAATTTGAAATTGAGCCCGGCCAAATTTGCGTTACGATGTGCTTAGAAAGAAAATTGCCGAGATTTATAATCGGCGAAGGGCATGAGCTAGACCTGACAAAGATCAAAAGCAATCGAGAGTTGCCTGCATCCCCAGACAGAAAGAGGTCATGAGTTTCCTGGAAGGCTAAATTACATCGGGTGGTTCATAGCTCAATCCACCATCGTTGTGGAGCCCATCTTCAAGCTTTTGAAAAAGGACGCTCCTACAAAATGGATGGGGGAATGCCAAGAGGCATTTTACACTATCAAAAGGTACTTGTCCAACCCGCCAGTCCTGGTGCCACCAAGGCCTGGGAGTCCTTTGCTGTTGTACTTGTCAGTTGCCGAAAAGACATTCGGATACGTGTTAGGACAAAATGATAAAGAAGGGAAAAAGGAGCGTGCCATTTATTATCAGAGCAAAATGTTCACAGCCTGCGAGGCCAGATATACGATAGTGGAAAAAACTTGATGTGCTCTAACTGGGGTAGCTCAGAAATTGAGGCATTATTTGTCTTCGTATACCACTCACCTCACATCCAAGATGGATCCATTAAGGTACATATTTCGTCAGCCCATGCCCATTGGGAAGTTGGCCAAATGGCAGATGCTGTTGAGTGAATTCGACATTGAATACATAGCCTAGAAAGCCGTCAAAGGATAGGCTTTGACTAACTTACTGGCCACCAGCCCGGTGGATGAAGCACTTGAAACACTTAGTACCCATTACCCAGACGAAGGGGTGTTTGCTATAGAAGAAGGAGCAGCAGAATCCTACACTGGCTGGGAACTGTTCTTTGACGGAGCAGTGAATTATGAAGGTTCCGAAATAGGAGCGGTATTGATATTAGAAAATGGGTAACACTACCCCATGGCTGCTAAGCTAAATTTTCGCTATACCAACAACATGGCTGAATACAAAACTTGCATACTAGGCCTCAGAATGGCGCTAGATATGGCAAGCCCACTGTTGCCATGTAGAAGCCGAGCCACATGGCAAGCCATGGTACAGTGACATCAAAATGTATCTGGAAGGACGAGAATACCCCAAAGGCATTACAAATAAACAAAAGAAGACCATCCGAAGAATGGCGAACGGTTTCTTCCTAAATAAAGTGCTATACAAACAGACACCGAATTTGGGTGCCTTAGATGTGTAGACGTCGGCGAAGCCACCAGACTTCTAGAAAAAGTACATGCGGGAACATGTGAAGCCCACATGAATGGATTCGTACCAGCAAAGAAGATTCTACAAGCTGGATATTATTGGATGACTATGGATAGTGACTGCTGCAAGTATGTGCAAAGGTGCCATCAATGCTAGATCCACGGTGATCTGATTAAAGTCCCTTTAAGTGAGCTTAACGCTATGAGCTCACCATGGCCTTTCGTCGCTTAGGGCATGGATGTTATTGGACCTATTGAACCCGTAGCCTCGAATGGCCACAGGTTCATTTTGGTTGCCATTGACTATTTCACTAAGTGGGTAGAAGCAAAGTCTCACAAATTCATAACAAAGAAAGTGGTGGAAGACTTTGTGTGAAACCACATCATATGAAGATTCGGTGTGCTCGAGTCCATCATAACAAACACTGGAGCAAATCTGAATAGCCACCTAATGAAAAATATTTGTGAGCAATTCAAGATCACCCATCGAAATTAGATAGCTTACCGGTTGCAAATGAACGAAGCCATAGAAGCAGTCAACATGAATATCAAGAGGATATTGAGGAAAATGACTGATAATCATGAGGGTTTGTACGAGAAGTTTCCTTATGCTCTACTAGGCTACCGTACTGCAACCAACATTTCAACGAAGGCAACTCCATACCTGATTTGGTCTATGGGCCCAAGTAGTCATACCCGCTGAAGTTGAGATACCTTCCCTGAGAATGATTCAGGAAGCAGAGTTAGACGATGCTGAATGGGTTCAAGCTCGTTATGAGCAATTTGCTCTAATTGAAGAGAAAAGGATGGTCACTGTATGTCACGAACAATTGTACTCGTAGAGAATGGCAAGAGCTTTCAACAAGCGAGTCAGAACCAGACTCTTTCAGATCGGAAAACTAGTGCTCAAGAGGATTTTTCCACATCAAGGTGAATATAAAGGGAAGTTTGCTCCCAACTGAAAAGGGCCTTAAGTGATTTGTAAAGTACTCTCCGGAGGAGCGGTAGTACTGGCAGAAATCGACGGTCAAGAGTGGCCGAAACTGATCAACTCAAATACAATCAAGCGCTACTATGCATAAAGAAGGAGCTTCTCAGTTTTTAATATTACTCGTTCCTTGTATTTGTTTTTCTATTTTTCTTGTATTAGTTACTTCCTTTTTCTTGTAATAGTTTTTGTAACAAATAGGCTAAACAAAACACCTTTTGTAATATGAACTACGCAATGTCCTGACTTCCCTACAGTGTGATACGTAGGTAGTCCATTACCTGGCCGCTTTATTAGTAAAACCAAAAAATCCATTATTTTGTTTCTGAACTACGTTCGACCTGAATTCTTGCTACTTCAGGATACGTAGGCGCCTTTTGAGCTCGGTCACATCAAACAAAACCCAAGAAACCCCTAGGGAGCCTCAGATATAGGACTTTACAAAGAAACATGGACTGCTGCACACCCAACTGGGGCAGAATTTTTGAGAGGATCTCAAAAATTCGCGCCGACAAGCCTTTACAGGATATTCAGCTAATGCTGAACTCTAAACTGGGGCAGAAATTTTGAGGAGACCTCAAAATTTCCTAGAATATTTGGCATAAGAATTGATAGATCGAGATTTAAACTGAGGCAGAATTTTTGAGAAAACGTCTCAAAAATTTCGCATAAGGAAATGAAGCCCCAGCCATGAAAGAAGGGAACTCCCTCATTCAAAACGCATGTCATGACAATTGAAAATGCTTTCATTTTTCCAAAATAGATATCCTTGTAGTAGCATTACAAAAATAATTTCTCTGCATAATGAAAATAGGTTTATCTTTCGAATACCGAAGCCAAAGGGGTTTTCAGGTCCAGAAAACTAAAGATGTGACAGCACAGGCAACACGGATCAACTTAAAATAGGAGAAAACTAACCCATTTCTGATGCAGGTCACCAGGACATCAGAAGATGATCCCTTTTTCTAACCTTGCTTCATGTGCAGGAAACGTTTCGCTAAAGAATGTCCAGACCGCTGTTGAGATTCGACTTTCAGAGTATATGTCCAGCCACGAGGGCTGTGAAAAGTTTAACTATCACCAAGAACAAAAACCACAAAGGCTAAGAAAATCAGAATACCGTGAGGGTTAAGTATCTAGCCACGAGGGCTATAAAAGATCAAAGGCCAAAAGGGCAAATATCTAGCCATAAGAGCTATAAAAGACTTCGAATTGCAAAAAGGGCAAAATATTGAGCCCCAATTACTGTGGAATGCTTGGGAATTACCACATTGGCAAATGACTGGCCAAAAGGGTCATGGTAAAATAATACGGCACATCCGACCAAAAGGGTCACAGCCGGGACAAAGGATGAAAAAAATTCACGTAAGTGTTCAACCCACTTCATGAGACCGTAGTATTCGCTAAAAGGGAAAGATGATGTAAATCCGGTCAGATGGCTGCAGTATTCGTCATAAAAAAATCAATGTTACTTAGCAGATGGAAGCAGATTGGTCGCCGCCAAGGAGCAGGCAAAATCATATCAAATCCATACAAATTGTGGAGCAAATGTGGAACTTTCTCTTATGCAACCGGTCGAGACGAGGTGCCCATTAGAGTGAAGCTCTTCGGCCAGGACTTGGAAGATCATCCCTCACTACACTCAGCCACACAAGATTGTTTATTGCTTATGTGCTTTGTTTGTTTTTATTATTCCGCGACCGGTCGGACACACACCGGAACACATAAAGGCATTCCCGCATAAGGGATATCCTTTTCCTCCGATTGAGTTGAACTACAAGTGACTTGATTCTCAAGAACAGGGATATGTAGGCAGACTCAATGCCAGAAAGTCAATCACACTCTCACCAATCACACCGGACTTCCCAGCTTGACAGCCGAAAAATCTGAGAATTTGCTTTAATTTGCATTTAGAAGTCATAATCATGTCGAACTACAAATAGCCTGAATTCTCATGAAACCCGAGATATGTAAGAATCCCAGAAATCATGGTTCGGCCATCTATTGTGAAAAATTGCATGAAAATGAGGGGCAATATGACTTGGGTCAGTCAAAAATAAGGGTTAGTCAAATTTCGTCGCTCGGGAATGGTCCCGCCATCCCCGAACACCGAAGGGGCATTTGTTGACTCCTAATTTTTTACCTCTCATAATTTATTTTAATTGCTTAAAGTGCCTGAATATTAAATGGGGTGATAATTTTTTTTTTTTTAGTAAAAATCAAGATGATTTTATAGACTATGCACATAATGTTTTACCTTTAGTGTTTGGTAAAATAATTTCTATAATAAATCTTTTGGAAATTATTTCACAATAACTAATAAAGCATTTTACTAAAAATAGTGTGGAGTAGCTATTTATTTAATTATGCAAATATCAGAATTTTAATTAGCAAATATTTACCCCCCATTTTATTTTAAGGAAATTGAGTAATTTAAATAAATAAACATTTTACCCCAAAATTTTAATTCTCTGCATAATCAATTTATGTGGAAAATTCTCAAATTAATTATAATTGATTTAGATAAATTAAATATGATTATATTAGTAAATTTCCTATTATGTGTTTAATTATGTCTATAATTGAAATAATCAATTAGATTAACCAAATGGGGCCAAAATTGAAAATAGCAAATTCATGCTTTAATTCAATTAAGGCCATCCCTGTAAATTTAATATTTTTGTGAAAATAAGTCATGTTTTTAAATTAATTTTTTTTAGTTCAATTTAATAGCAAATTAATCTGTTAAATTGTCTTTTTCAATTTATTATTTATTATTTTTTTGTACCCATTAATTCTTTCCCTTTTGTTCTGTTAGTATATGTATATGTAATGCATCTATATATATATACATATATATAGGATATGTACATATGATATATACATATATACATATAGTATATATATGTGTAATACATATATACATATGATATATATATATATATATATATATATATATAGGATATAGCGTACGATATATACAAAGTATATATATAGGATATACACGTACGAAATAAATACATACATATATATATATATATATATATATATATATATATATATATATATATATATATATATATATATATATATAAGATTTGGGCTGCCCATTTTAAAAGGACCGAGTCCAGTCCAACAAGGGCCAAACTCGGCCCAAGTCATGATTTAAGAGAAGGGGCCAAAGCCCTTATATCCTTTTTTCTGCTCGTCCAAACAAGCCCCATCTCTTCTTTCCCTCTTCTCTCCCCCTTTAACCCTAGCGCCGCTGAGAGAGATTCTCTCTCCCTTACGTCACGCTCCTTATTTTAGCATGTTTACAGAGTGGTTTTGTGATTCCTTCAAGTCTGTGTGGCCATTTGAAGTAAGCTAATTAATACTCTTTGCCATTTTTGTTTTAAATCGTCCAAACAAGCTATTATTTTGCTTTTGTTCTACTTTTTGTATCTTCAAAGCTCAAAAACCAGTAAAGCCTTAATGAATTTTGTTGGCATATGTTTGAAATGCTGAGTTTTGATTGGTTTTTGGTAAAACCACTGGATCGATCTGTTGTTGACTTAAACTGGACCGTTGATGGTTTTTCTATGAAATCTCAACCCTACAATATGGAATTGTGAGGAGGGAACCTCAAATTTGTGGTTCATCCCACATCAAAACTTTAGGGTTTGGGAAACATGGGGGATTCTATAAATAGGGTCTCCATTTTCATTTGTTAGGCACGGAAGAACAGAATCTCACTTGCAAAAAAAAAAAAAAAAAATGAATACCTGGGGTTTCTAAGTGTTTTACACTCGAGACCTTTAATTTTCTATTTAGTTTAAATTTTTTAAATGTTTGGTTTACTTTTTGTGTTGGCTGAGTTGGGAAATTGAGAATGAAAACGTTCTTCGAGTTCAAATCTCGACTAAGGGATGCACTCAAAAGAGTTAATCCCCTATCCTTTATTTTATTATTTTTTGTGTATTTTATAGCCTCTTTGTTTTCATATTGTTTGGCTCTCTTCTTTTCTTTATGGTGTTGATTTTTGTTTAGTTAGTTGTAGCTTAGTTGGTCATAGTATCCAAATTTTTATTCATTATTAATGTTTGATTTTCCCTCTTGCTTTCTTATCTAGTCTTACCCTTTTTGGTCATGCTCTGTTGAGTTTAGTGTCACCCTATTAATCATAGGCCTAAAATTGTTGTTTCCTGTCTAGCTGATACTATGATCAACATTGTTGTTTGATGTCCCTTTCTTGTTTAGTTGATCCTACCTTGTTGGCTGTGGTATTTTGATGTTTGCGTAGTTTAGTGCCATCTTGCTAGTAACAGTACTCAAATTCCTATTTTAGTTAACATTATGTTCAACATTGGTGTTTGATTTCCCTTTCTTGTTTAGCCAGTCTTACCCTATTGATTGTGGTATTTGATGTTGTATGTAGTTTGTGTCATAATGCTAGTTATGATCTTCAAGTGCTTATTCCCTATTTAGGCTCGGCTGCTATCATGTTTTGTTTCCCTTTTTGGTTTAATTTGAGTGTGTCCTGTTATTCATGGTACTTGATCTCTAGTTCCTTGTTCGATTGGTTTGTCTTGCCTAGTGAAAGGGTTTTTGTTACACCTCGAAAAATTTCATGTTGTTGTGCGGTAAATAGACTAACGCAGGGTAAGATGCAGATGTCCCTACAAGTAAGAAGGGGTACTTAATGATTCTAATTAAGATTCCAAAGATATTGGAGGCAAGAGAAGAAAGTTCGTTGAGGGAGGCAAAGTATAAGTGGTGTTTTGGAAGGGTTTTGCAAAATACTGAGCTAAGGTTGATTTCGTAATGTCTGAAGGAGAAGCTATCAGGCTCCTTAGATGGTTAGTGATGTATTAAACAAGTGTTAAGAAGGTTCCATAAGGATTGGAAGTTAAACGAAACAATGGAAGCAATTTCGGAAATTGTGAGCTATACGGCAACTTATACGGCCCATATAACTTATATGGTCCGTATAAGGGATCATATAACCAATCTAGAGAGGGGTCTTTCACTGGAGGCATTATACGGTCACTTATACGGACTGTATAAGTTATACGGACCGTATAAGTTATACGGACCGTATAAGGGTCCGTATAATCCTCGTCGAGCAGCTTTTAATTTTTATAAAAAGAGACCCCCAAGTCTTCATTTTTCATTTCATTCATTCTCCACACCTCTCAAGAGCTCTAGAACATTCCATACACCATACCAACATAAATTCAAGGGGAAGCAAAGATCAAACACCAATAATCAAGGAAATCAAGTGTTTGGATGTTCCTTAGGGTTGCTAGGAGCTAAGCATCTCTCCAAGTAAAGTATTGCCATCTAAAGCTCATTCCTACACTATTAAAGGTGAGTTTTGTATTCATTTCATATTATTAAGAGTATTGAATGGTTGAATAATTTGGATTGAGGAAGAAAGTAGAATATGGAGTTTAAATATGGAAATAGTGGTATTCTTGAATAGTGACTTGACTTGAATGATAGTTCTTTACATGTTATGGGTATAATCTTGCTATGAATGATATTAAGGATGTTGAAGAAGCATTATACGTGAATGAGTACAATGTTGGGTGATAACTATGGTTATGGATGATTTTGATAGGGAATGTTGAGGATTGAATAATGTCTAGCTTGATGAAGTTATTGATTATGATATTGTGAATGTTATTATTGATGTTTGGGAGTTGTTATATTATATGGGGAAAGTGGTAGAAACAAAGGAAGTGCTGCCCAATTTTCGTTAGCCCTTAGTCGCCTTAGCATAGCTCCAACAATGTTTTCGGTTATCTAATCTTAGTACGAATTCTTTTGGATGTAGAATCGTGAACTTGGAAGGATGTGTTTAGTCGGCAAAGTTAGAGAGACGTAAAGGTATGTAAGGCTAGTCCCTCTCTATCAAGGCATGACTCTTATTTTGTGATTCCTTTCCTATATTCCCATGATTTTCTTACATCCCAAAAGATAAAAGTTAGAGATTCTTGAGAGCTTCTTATGAACTAAAGATGAGATATGTTCTATGATAATGATGCTATGATGAGCTTGATATTCTTATTCTTATGCTTCCATTGATGTCATTTCTTGTTGATACCTCACCTCATGATATTAGTTCCTTCAAGGTGAGACGTAGCGATGAGAGTCATTCCCTAATGTAATCGGAGGCTCCATCCCTTATGTCACTCTAATAAAGTTAAAGCTTTTACTTGAGCTCTTATGCATGCTTTAGATTATGTATATGTAAGACTATACCGTGCCTAGTTGGCCAGGCAGACACCACTACGATAGGTGTAGTGGACAGCTATGACGATGATTACACCGTGCCATATGGCCGGGCAGACACCACTAGTGGGCGGCTTGGGATGTTTATTCCGGACGCAGGAGGCCGGACGCAAGCTAATGATGATCACATCGTAACTATATGGACGGTTTATATATATATATATATATATATATATATATATATATATATATATATATATATATATATATATATATATATACACACACACATATATATGTTTGCATACATGATAAGATGTTGTTTAATATGAAAGTTAGCAAGCATGATTACGCCTTAAGAGGCAATCGATTCTGAGTTATCTCTTCATCTCATGTTTTCCTACTTCTTGATTATGTTGACATACATGCCTTACATACTCAGTACATTTTTCGTAAATGCGACGTCCTTTTCTTTATGGATGCTGTGTTCATGCCCACAGGTCGACAAGGAGACAGTGCAGATGCTTATGAGCTTGTACAGCGAGTTTGCAGGAGCACTCCACTACTCCGGAGTCGCCATTCCTTAGTATATTCTCTTGTGTACATATTGGGGCATGGCGGGGTCCTGTCCCGCCCTCATGATTTCAGTACTTCAGTTAGAGGCTCGTAGATACTTATGTGTGGGTTGTAGATGCTATGTGACCCATTCATTGTAGATTTTGGACATCATTTTTGTAGCCTTATGGGCCTATGCTTCTACGTGTTTTGAGAGATGTTTGGAGATTGTTTCATGATAAGTTTGTGTTGAGAATGATATATGCCCAGGTTGAGTATGATAGTCAGCAAGATAAGTGGTCCTCGGTAGTCATCTCCGGGTACCCGTCGTGGCCCCTAGCTGGGTCGTGACAGTTTTGATGTGTTGCCTCTATTCAACAGTCCTATTGAGTTCTTTCTGAGCTTTTTTATCTTGTGAAAGATAAATCCTATCATATTTAGTCTATGGTTGTTTAGACTCTTATTTCTGGGTTTAGTTTTGGATCATCTTGTTAGATTACAGTGTTAAATGGCTCAGTTTAAGTTCGTCACGCTAATTAGAAATGTTAGCTGGTCCTATTTGTTTGTTTAGATCACCATGTTTAATTATGATGTTTTGCTTCTTTTCTTGTTCGGTTAGGTTGCGAGCATATTGTGCCTTGATTATGTATACGTGTGTATATCTAGAGTATGCTTTGGTTAGTACACTTGTGGGGATGTTAGTTGGGTTATTGCGAATCAATCTTGAACCCTCTCCGATGTTAGCCATGCCTGGGATTCTTGGAAATCCCTTGGAACTTGTGCAACATCGGGAAGACGAGGGCAAAATCTTTCCAAAATTAACCCTCCAAATATCCTTGTGGATGTATATGCACGAGGTATAGTCAAAATATACATCAAGTATACATAAGCCATTTGTTTGTTTTGAATTTTGAAACTGCTCTGTTACGAGGCCTTAACCCATTCTTGTCTTGAACTGAATTGTCAAGTTTGTGTATTTTTGAAAATGGGCCTATATGAGATATTAATCCTTATTTTTCTTTTGTGATGATACACCCTTTGCATTTGGACTCCTCTGCATCAAACATAAGGACTGGGCTTCTATTTTGGGTTTGATTTTTGCGTATTGGAAATGGAAGCTAATATTTACTGAAGGCCCAGCTATGGGTAAAAATAGCACTAATGGGGCGGGTAACCCATTAGTATTCTAAATTCTTCTCCCTTTCCTCCTATGCTTACTTACTTGTATATTTAATTTCTTGTAAAGTTAAACTTCATTATTAGTGGAACCCTATGGGATGTAGATACTAGGATTATCACCTAGTTAATTTGGTAGTTAAGATAAAAGAAGCGCAAATCTTTTCAAAACTTTTGAGTTTAAAACCAATTTTACGAAAAATTAGACATGCATTTAAGAAAAAGGTGGATTTTGGATCAAGTAATGGACTGATTTTATGAGGGATAGCCGTGGTATTTTAAAACGCCAAGTTGTTAAAATTTAAAAACGCGGATTTTCATACAATTTGGTCATCATAGAATCTGGTAAATTTTTATGAGCAAACCTGATCTAAAGAAGTAAAAAATAAAAGGAGAAGCAGCATGTAAATAAAACCCCTTTTGAAAATAAGGAGTAAAATTGTGTTAACACTGATTTAGACCCGGAAGTCTGCTAAAATTTGACTAAAGTAGCATGTTTTGGGATTGAAATGGGTATATTTCAATTGGGTCGCATTTGGACAAAAAGAACAGATTTGAATTTGGCATTTAAAGGATTTGGGCTGAAGTTTGGCTCGGCCCATGATGCAGGGACTAAATGAATTTGGAAGATCAGCCCGTTTTTGTGTCATTGAATTAAACATTTGAAATTTGTTGGACTAAATTGGGCCTGTTGGACCGTGAGTTCATTTTGGGCTAGATTGAGTTTGGCGAACAGGATATATAGGCTATGGTCTTGACCTGTTGGGCTTCACTAAAAATTTTCTTCATTTGATAAAGTATATATATATATATATATATATATATATATATATATATATATATATATAAGTATAAAACCCGTAGGTACTAAACACATTTTCGTTAGGACTAGAATAGTAGCGACTCTACTGGGGAGCGATCCCGGGTGTGTCCTAGTCCGGAAACGAAGTGGGTTGAACACTTACATGGATTTTTCTAAACCAAAACCCTTTATTTATAAGGGGATTTTTTTGCCGAATTTTTTTCTAAAAAGGGAGATGATGATGCAAACATAAAAATGCTATACTTTTTTTTTTTTTGCGGAAAACTTTAACACATAAACAGATAAACAAACCTTACAGTGAAGCTCGTAGGTCAACCGTATTCTACGGATCCTTAATAACAGGGTGCTTAAAACCTTCTCTGGGGGATCACCAGAACCCTTACCTCAAACTATGGTCCAAAAAGACTTTTTTCTAGATCTGAAAAACTCTTTTAACCCGGTTTTCCTAATTTTCCTTTTGAATAAATTAGGTGGAAACTGTAAAACACTAACTATCCAATTTAGAGCCAACAATCTCGTAGTAACTTTTATGCCTTACCCGCGTAAAAGCAAGCCGTAGCACCATGTATCAAATAGTATCATAAGTTCAACAAGTAGATTATATTAACTTCTTCACTAATTTCACATCACTTTCCATCATGTATGAATGCATAAATTAGTGTAAACAGGGTAAAACAATGCAAACAAAATAACAATGAAGGTACAAGTCACAAAGCCACAAGTCATATCAAGACTTAGATAAATCAGCTCAACCATGAAATGAATCATACCAACCATCTCAACCAACATAAGGGTCTATGTCCCTCTTTACTTCCCAACATAACACGTACACCTCCTAACTAAGTCTTGTATCACAAAGGTGTTCCATTATCTCATATGTCATCATCAACACCAAGTCATAATTCAATATTAGTATGCGTATGAATGAGAATGTATGCCATGCATGATATCGTTATCAACAGTAAATCATAATCAAGATTTCATCTGTGTACTATCATAAGTCTATATCACGATTCAGGTCTAAGCTCATTATCCTTCCTTTCTCCGAAGATGTGTGTCATAATAATAGAGAGTTGACTACAACATGTGTCACAATAACAACAATCAAGGTAACAGCCTAATCATACTAATAGGGCAGCAAGCCACAATCAACATCACGAGTATACATTAACTCCTTTCTTCCCATATAACCACAAGTACACTTCCTATTCAATACATAAAGTAATGGCGACAAGCCCGCATAGTTAGAAGTCATACCAACCTAGATAATATCCAACCCAAACCATGTCCGATGACCTAATCATGCTTTCTGCCATAAACTCTACACAATATATACATTTCGCTAATCAAAGTTTAAGTAAAGTAAACCGTAACCTACCTCGAATGCAGAACAAGACCCGCGAACTACTCCACTCGAGCCTTCTATTTTTGAAGAGCCTCAGAATGGTCAAAGTCTAATAATATGATGCTAAGTAAGCAACAAACCATGTATTTAAACAAGAACAATAATTTGTGGAAGAAGACCCACTTACTTCTACCCTTTTCAATGGATGAAACCTTCCTTTAGTGGTGAATTTATCATAATTTCTATCTCTACAATCATTAACCTTCAATTCATGGGCTTCTAATAAATTTTACCCTTTGAAACAGATTTTAGGAGAAAGTTTCCATTTTTATTAGAACCCTAAGTCTCAACATGCAATTTCAACCATAAGAAATCAAATTCCCTTCCTAGAAAGTGATCATCTATACTCCTAGACGATTAATCAATGACAAAATCATCAACCCATCAATTATTTAAGCGTTTACTAATTCTAGGGTTCTAGGATTTTCACCCACCATTGACTTATCATGGAACTTGAAGAAGAAAGGAAAAGGAACAAATAAAAGTGGGGACTTACCCTCCAAGATGCTTTCACCAATGAATGGAATGAAGTTTTCCTCTTTCTCTCTTGAAAACTGACTTTGGGGTCTTGTGGGTAATGGTTCGGAGTTGGAATATAAAAATAGGGTTTTCTGCCCCCTTGAGTCCGCTATAGGGGACCTGCTGGAACAGTCCGCACAAAAATGGTCATAATTTCCTCATACAGAGGCGAAACACGACGATTCTTTTTTCTATAGCTTTGTAATTACAATACAGATCTAATAGTTCAATCCTCATACAAAACAAAAGTCGTTTGATAAATATGGATCCCTTTCTAGCTAAATACCTACGGCGAAAATATCGAATACGAGCGCGACAAAACCCAAGCCCATCTGAAACTTTTCGGAACCTCACCAAAACTTGTGGACAAGTTGAAAATCATCATATCAACTTGTTCGAACTTCCAAAACATTGATACGGGTTCATCCTAACCCGATGTTGACCGTGGTCAACTCTAACTCGTTAACTTAACTAGTTTCTCCATCAATGACTCAATTTACACTCGAACCTGCGGGACCCAACCCAATGACTTCATTAAGTCATAGATCATACTAACGAGACTTGGGGAAGGTTCAACAAGGGTAAATGGGTCAAAAACACTATAACGACCAGGAGGATCCTTACAGAGTCAGTAACAACATTCCCCTTACCAAGGTGATATAGAATATTCAAGTCATAATCTTTCAACAACTCTAACCATCTTCTATGTCTGAGAGTCAACTCTCATTTCTAGAAATATATTGCAAGCTCTTGTGATATGTTCAGACATCAAAGTGCTCCCTATATAAGTAATGATGCCAAATCTTCAAAGCTAAAACAACACTAGCTAACTCCAAATCATGAGTCGAATAATTCTTGTCATTCTTGTTCAACTGTTTGCGATTCTACATCAACACACAACCCAAAAAAATTCTGGAGGCATCATAATAGACTACATTATCCCTTGATCCTGAAAGTAGAGTTAGAATAGGAGTAGAAGTCAATCTCGCTTTAAGCTGTTAAAAGCTCTTTTCTCACACTTCAGACCACTGAAACTTAGCAGTCTTCTGAGTCAATTTCATAAGTGGTACAGAAATAGATGAGAATCCTTCCACAAATTTTTTGTAGTAACCATCAACCCTAAGAAGCTACGAATTTATGTCGCTTCAGTGGGCCTCGGCCAGTTCTTGACTACTTCAGTCTTCTGAGGATCAACTTTGATACCGTCACTAGACACCACATGAACTAAGAATTCCATAAAGTTAAAGAAAGGACTCGCAATTCGTAAATTTTACATAAATCCTATTCTCCTTAAGCATTTGCAAGGTTATTCTCAAGTGACGTGCATGCTCCTCACGACTCTTTGAATACACCAAAATATTGTGAATAAATACAATATTGAAATGATCAAGGAAAGTATTGAATATACAATTCATCAAGTCCATAAATACACAGGTTAATTAGTCAGACCAAAAGACATTACCAAAAATTCAAAATGCCCATAACGAGTATGAAAATGTGTTTTCAAAATATCCTTCTCCTTTATCTTCAGCTGATGATACGCAGACCTCATGTCAATCTTTGAAAAGAATTTATCACTATAAAGCTGGTCAAACAAATCTTCTATCCTAGGAAAAGGATACTTATTCTTCATGGTCATCTTATTAAGTTGATAATAATCAACACACATCCTAAGAGAACCATCTTTCATTCTGACAAACAGGACCGGAGAACCCTAAGGTGAGATACTTGATCTAGTAAAGCCTTTATCAAACAAGTCCTTCAATTGATCCTTCAATTCATGTAGTTTTGCCGGAGCCATGCGATACAGCGGAATAGAGATTGGTTGAGTATTGGGAATAACATTAATCCCAAAATCAATAACTTTGTCTGGTGGAATACTTGGGATATCCTCAGGAAACACTTAGCAAAATTCATTGACCACAAGTACAAATTCAAAATTCTAGAACTATTGCCTGAGTGTCATTAACGGCAACTAGGTGATAAATACACCCCTTCAAGATCATCTTGTGAGTCTTAACATACAAAATAATCTACCTCGAGGTTTAGCAATATCACCTCTCCATTTTGTAATAGGTTAATCAAGAAATTCAAGCCTAACTATTTTGGATCGGTAAGCTAGAGTTGCATAACACTTGGAAACCAGTTCAGTCCTATAATCATATCAAAGTCTACCCTGTCTAATTCAGGTAAGTCATTCACGATTTCTCTACCTTGGAATACAATCATATACTCAACATGTATCCATTTAAACATGTCACCTCTTGTTTCCTTGATGCAACGAATGTCTCAAGCACCCTCTCTTAATACTTCATCAACCGTACTTGATATTAGATGAGTGTAAACCCTTTTTTATTAGTTGAGGGTGTGTCTATCACATTTGTAACCTTATCTATCTTAACAAGTCTCTTAGTGCTACCAAAATTTTGGCAGAGTTTCTCATGTAATTAGGAAAAATGCAATTTTCATACCTATTTCAAAATTTTGGCAGAGTTTCTCAAGTAATTAGGACAAATGTACAATCACCAAATATACACCAAACACCATCTATAGAATTCCATCAAACATTGTAACATCCATCACGGTATACATCAATACCAATGTGCTCTCCATTGCATCATTGTTCACTTGGTTGGCATTTGCAGCACGAGTAAAAGGCATACATGTCATGCATAAGTGACGAATACAATGGAACTATCCTAAAGAAGCTCTACAACATAATCTAGAGTCAAGAAGAAAGAGAAACACCTATAAATGTCCAGGTAGTCTTTTAATCATGCAGTTGATCAGGCTACACGAGGAATACACAACTAGATACAGCTCCACAGATAGAAACAAATCCTAAGAAACTTCTAAACCTAGGCTCTAATACCAAGCTTTTCATGACTCGAAACCCATCATGGCACAACAAGCATGCGTTGCAATGTAACCACATCTAAAGAACCTTTTTAAGTAAAGTAAAAACTTGTCTCAATTAAATTATTGGTCCGTTATGAATAAATCGAATAAGACAATGAATATAAGTAAAAGTCTTAATTAAGATAATCATGAAACGTGGCAAAAACGCCCCAAAGAGTTAAACTGTGTCTTCAACAACTACCCACAGTAATCACACCTATCCATGGAGCTTCTAAGAAAAATAATAAATATTCTAACTTCGGGATGCAACCCTAAAACAAAAAAGCAATAATATCTAAGATAAATAGGGTCTTACGAAAAAGCAAGTGGGCTCACAAATAAACCATGAAATCAATTAGTTCACCTACTCTGTACTATCGTCATGGAACTGCACTTCTGTGTTACCTAACATGCCATAACACAACAAGGTATACCGGAGTACTGGGCTTAGTGAATGTCTATAGGATAATAGTTAATATCAAAAATTATACAAATCATTTAGCATAATCAAAAACAGTGTTAAGAAACAGTTCAAAATGAATGATAACACATCAAGAATGTAAATAAAAGTCGATGATGAGAAGTAATAACTTTGAATCATTAAGTCGATCTCATTACTTTAAGTTATTTCAATTAGATTCAAGTTCATCGCATGACAACTCATGGAAAACCAAAATCATGCCAATACAGGCCTAAATCACTAAAAACAAATAGATGACCACTTTAGGTTCCCTAAACCGTATAAACGCACCACATCAGAGCTATCAACCTACAATGGTTACCTTTCCTCCCGAAAAGTTAGGAAAAGACCACACTGGGGCTACCAACCCTCGACGGCCACTCTTCCACCCGAATGGATAAGCTTACCCCAAGAGGATCCATAGTGACTACCATTCCTCCTAAGTAACTAGCCAAACACAACAATAGAAATTATGGCATATTAGTTGAATCACTAATTATGGCATGGAATTAGCCAAATAATTCATTATGGATTATGTTCTTCATCCCATTAATAGGGGTATATCAAGTTTCATTAATCAATTTAGAAACAAAGTTCAAATCATTAATCAATTTCAATTCAACGAAATTTGTTAGTAGGGCAACACACATTAAATATCAAAGCTTTTGAAGCAAGTTTAAAATATCCCTTATTGGGGCAAATCATATCCAATGATGAAAGATTTATAACTTAGTTTCAATCATCCCTTGATATGGAAAATTTTAGGGAATATAATACACATAAGGTTCAATGTGGGTTTGTCCCTCACACACACGTACCCTTGCCAAAGAAACCATTCTCAAGGTTCAAAAGTATGTTCGAAAAAAGGCATACCTCAATTCCCGCTAAAAATGCTACCAATGTATTTCCCCACATTCAACAATAACTCTATAATCGATTTTGATGATAAGGATTAGAACTTTAAACTATTCTCTTGAGTTCCCACCCTTTTTGAAAACTAGGGCTTTTTATGCCAAAATTCATGCTCTTGATATCATATGATTCACCCATGGATTCTAAAATAATTCAAAATATATATGTAGCCAAAAATAACCCCATAATGATTCATGAATCAATAAAACTTATCTGACGAAGATTTTCTAACGATTGTTCTGTTCAACCGTTCTTCAATCGATTTCTCACAATATATGGAATAGATGGTGATTCTAGGGTTAATCCTTGTTAAATTGATGTTATAACCATGGGCTTTGAGTAAGAACTCACCTTATTTGTATCACAACCCAACCGGAAGGCCATGACGGGAACCCGGATATCGAGCACCACAAGACATACATGCATTACATAACCATACCTTAGTGTGGGCCATTATACTGACTAATATATATCATAAGCTGCAAGGGACACCAAGCCTAAATGATATATATATACGTAATCATACTGAACCCAAGTGTGCAAGCCGACTAGGCTATCGAAGGTAATGATACAACAAAAGGAGAACTAAGATGGCCATAGAACATCTAACTATGCATATCTATCTACGAGCCTCTACTGGAGTGCATAACATAATGAGGACGGGACAGGACCCTACCATGCCCAAATGTACACAAAAGAATCATACCAAGCTGAACTGCGACTCCGGAACAAGTGGAGTGCTCTAATGTCCGGTGAACAACAACCTAAGGGGGTGGATCACCAAGCTGTTTATCTGTACCTGCGGGCATGAAATGCAGCGCCCCCGTAAAAGGGCAGTACGGACAAAGTATTGAGTAAGTAAGGCATGAGACTAACATAGGAGAGACATAAGAAAACATGGGGTAAATGAATGCAACCTCGTACGTTTGAGCCCTTTGCGAGTCAATGGTATACATAAATGCTGGGCATGAATGCATGAGGTCATACATACATACATATATATATATATATATATATATATATATATATATATATATATATATATATATATACGTACGTTTGAACTGCCCCTGTGAGTCAATGGTATACATAAATGCTGGGCATGAATGCATGAGGTCATATATATATATATGTATATATATATATATATATATATGCGTATATAATATAATGCACATGTGGGCATCCCATCATATCGTATTAGCCTCTGTAGGCATCATCATCTTCATCATCGTTTTCATCATGTGACTAGCTGATCAGGTGATACTAAGTATATAATGCCATCACCTTTCCCATACCCTATATATATATACGCATAAATACTGCCTGAGGGGTCACAGGTTTGTATTTGCATATATATAAAAATGAAATGCAGTGCATAAACATGATAAGAGTACAAGTAACTCTAGAGACCATAATGGATCTAAAGAAAGACTTTCTGAAGATAACATTATGAAACATGAATCAAATGGATCATCCCTAACTCTAAGAGTAGAACCATTATGGATTAACGTTACGTGTAAGTCTTGTTCATAAGGATCATGCCAAAAAAAAAAGGAAAGGGGCAGCTTAACATACCTTGTCATCTACTTAACCACTCAACGTCTATCTTCTCGAGCTTGCAAATATAAAATTCACACCATGGTTAAGTCATTCAATTACTTATAATATCAGATTAAACTAATAGGCCAGCTAACGAAATTTGGGCAGCATTTTTCCTATATTACCTACTTCCACCAAACATCAAAAAAACACCAAAACATCAATAACAACATCAACAATACCATAGACAAAAGATTACATTCAAATTAGACTCAAATCAGTCCAAAACTTCCTTTCAAATTCCATCCATAGCAAACAACTATAACACAATACTTTATGACTATTTTACCATGATTCTCTTCACCTTTAAGACTTGTTAAACCTTAAAATCAACTCAACATAAGTAATGAAGTGAAGAACATACCTTATACTTAAAGAACGTTCCACACACAACTTGCTCCAAGACCTAGTCACCACCACTCCAACTAGAAGCAAGAACACACACTTCTATAAACTAGTTGAGGATTTTAGAGCTTGATCTTCTCTTAATATGATTTGGGATACTTATGGGTGTTTGAGAGAGCTTATAGGGTCAATAGGGATCTGTTTTGATGAAAATAATGAGCCCCAAGTCGTGCTACCTAATTTATAACAAAGGAGAAAATTTCCACCGCCTTAATTCCACGGTTCCTTTCACGGGCCATGAAAGTGGCCATGAAACTGTTCCAAAGGGTTCCTCTCCACTTCCACCAATTCACAGTGGTTGCTGCCCCCTTTTCACGGCCATGGAATATTCTATGGATCATGAAACCAACTGTGGAATTGCCCTATTTCAATTTTTCCGACGAAACGTATTCTTTTCGATTCGTTTAATGTCTAAACTTTGTTCTCATTTCCAAACATGTTAAGAACTTATATATCTCCAAAATGTACCCATAGTCTTCATACACAACTTCCCAATTAGTTCTCAATACGAACCTTCAACAACCGACTTAAGACAAAACTTTAACATATGTGAAAGGCGAAGTGTAACATTCTTCTCCCCTTAAGAACATTCGTCCTCAAATGTTAAATTTCGAGGGGTATTATAAAAATTTCAGTAGAGTTTCCATATAACTGTGCCAATACCAACCAGACACAACAAGCCAAAGTATGCAATGCCACATAGGGCCACAACAAGCAATAATAGTAAGGGCCTCACACGACCAGTAATCATAAAAATGAAACAATACACACCTGATGGTAATGGTGTCTCTGTCTGGACTTCCTCTGGGAGTGGAAATAAGTGCGGATACTTGGATCCCATATCCTCCTCAGCTTCCCAAGTCATCTTCTCAATATTCTTATTCCTCTAAATGACTTTAACTGAAGCTATATCCTTAGTCCTCAATCTCTGAACCTGTCTATCTAGCATAACAATGGGAACCTCTTTATATGATAATTGTTCGATAACCTGAACATCATAAACGAGTACGAATCTGGAAGGATCTCTGATACATTTACAAAGCATCAACACATGGAAGATAGGATGGACTGATTCTAACTTTGAAGATAGATCTAACTCATAGGCCACCTGGGCCACTCTACGTACAATCCTGTAAGGCTCAATGTACTAAGGGCTAAGCTTACCCTTCTTACCAATCTCACAACGCCTTTCATAAGGGATACCTTTAAGAGCACCCAATCATCAACCTAGAATACTAAATCTCGTCGGAGATTATCTGCATAAGACTTCTGGCGAACTCTGAGTTTCCAGTAATCGATCCTGAAAGAGTTTGACCTTCTCCACCGCTTGCTGGATCAAATCTATCCCTGCTAACTTAGTTTCCCTACTTCGAACCATCGAATAGGTGACCTACACTTCCGCTCATATAAAGCCTTATAAGGGACCATCTGGATACTGGAATGATAACTATTATTATACGCAAACTCAATAAGCGACAAATGATCATCCCAGCTACCTCTGAATTCTATCATACATGCCTGTAGCATATCCTCGAGGGTCTGAATGGTACGCTCAGCCTGTCTGTCTGTCTGAGGGTGAAATGCGGTACTAAGACTCACTTGAGTCCCAAATCCTTTCATAAAGGACCTCCAGAATTTAGCTGTGAACTAGGCTCCCCTATCGAAAATAATGGATACCAAAAAACCATGAAGTCATACGATCTCCTTAATATAAAGCTTCGCATAATCCTCGGCTGAGTAAGTAGTCCTGACAGGCAGAAAATGGGCCGATTGTGTAAGTCTATCAAACCCATATGGAATCAAACTTATGCTGAGAACAGGGTAAGCCTATAATGAAATTCATATTAATTTCTTCCCACTTCCAAGTCAGAATCTAAATAGCCTGCAATAATCCACCATGCTTCTGATGTTCAATCTTCACCTGTTGATAATTAGGACACTGGACTACGAATTCTGCTATTTCTTTCTTCATTCCATCCCATTAATAAACTTCCCTAATTTCATGATACATTTTCGTTGTCCCTGGGTGAATAGAGTGGCGTGAGTAATGAGCTTCTTTCATAATCTGACGATGTAATCCTGCAACATTAGGAACACATAATCTACCTCGATATCTGAGAACTCCATATTTAGAAATCTCATATGGTGACTTCTTCTTCTGAGAGGCAGTGTCTCTATAATGAACTAACATAGGATCCTCGTATTAGCGCTCCTTCACCTCAGCTACTTAAGATGAGACTGCCGAATCCTGAATAGGAATCCCTCCATCGCCTGAGTCTAATAATCGAACTCTTAGGCTAGCTAACTGATGAAGCTCATAATCTAATTGTCATTTCTTTGGCCGCAAATAAGATAGACTACCCATGGATTTGCGACTAAGAGCATCAGGTACTACGTTCGCCTTCCCAGGATGGGGCAAGATATTGACATCATAGTTCTTCAATAGTTCCAGCCATAGCCTCTGACGCAAAGTCAACTCCTTTTACTTGAAAATATACTGAAGGCTCTCATAGCCTGTATAGATATCAACATGAATTCCATACAAGTAGTGCCTCCACATCTTCAATGCATGAATCACTGCGGCTAGCTCTAGATCATGGGTCGGGTAATTCTTCTCATGTTTCCTCAACTGCCTTGAAGCATAAGAAATAACTTTACCGTATTGTATTAACACACACCCTAACCCAACTCCTGAAGCAACACAATATATAACATAGCCTTCCGATCCATCTGGAAGTGCCAGAACTGGTGTCGAAGTCAACCCGTTCTTCTACTCATGAAAACGACGCTCACAAGAATCAATCCACTGGAGCTTAGCTGATTTCTAAGTAAACTTTTTCAATGGTCTAGAAATGGAAGAAAAACCTTCTACAAATCTTCTGTTATAACCTGCCAAACACAGAAAACTATGAACCTCCATTGGTGTTGTGGTTTTTGGCCAAGTCCTCACAACTTTAATTCTTGGGTATCCCTAATACCGTCATTTGAGATAATATGGCCAGAAAAGTCACAGAGTTCAGCCAGAACTCACACTGAGAGAACTTTGCATACAATTTCTGAGCTTGAAGCACTTTAAGGACAACACGTAAATGATCTGCATACTCTTCTTCTGATCGAGAGTATACCAGAATATCATCAATAAACATAATCACAAATAGATCTAAAAAGGGCCTAAATACACTGTTCATTTAAATCCATAAATAGTCATCCCGAACGACATTACACGAAACTCAAAGTGTCCATATCTAGTTTTGAAAGCTGTCTTTGGAATATCTTTTTCTCTAACCCTCACCTGATGATACCTTGATCTTAAATCCATCTACGAGAACTATTTAGCACCTTGCAACTGATCAAATAAATCATCAATCCTCCGGAGTGGATACTTATTCTTTATTATCACCTTATTCAACTGCCTATAATCAATGCACATCTGCAAGGAGCCGTTTTTATTCTCGTGCTCCCCACGGTGATGTATTAGGCCATATAAAGCCTTTCTTAAGCAAGAAATTTGCCAGATGCCCTTCTATAAGGAAGAATCGATATCGACTGGGTATCTGATAATACATAAATGGCAAAATCAATCTCTCGCTCTGGTGGAAGACCTGGAAGCTCGTCTGGGAATACATCTGAAAACTCATTAACTACTGGAACAAACTGAAGAGTTGGTGGCTTTGCTTTTGTATCCTGGACCTGGACTAAATGATAAATACAACCCTTGGCAATCATCTTCCTTACCTTGAGATAGAAAATAAACCTAACTCTCGGTGATACTATATTACCCTTCCACTCTAAAACTGGCTCTCCTAGAAACTGAAATCAAACCATCTTTGTTCTACAATCAACATTAGCATAAGAAGAGGCCAACTAATCCATACTCATATTAAAATTAAAATCTACTATATCTAACTCAATTAAATCTTTCATAGTATGACGATCACAAACTATAACAACACAATCTCTATTTACTCGTCTAGCTATCACTGGATCACCAATGGGTGTAGAAACCACAAAGGGTTGGATCGACTCAGGTTTCACCCCAAACTGGCCAACAATAAGAGGAGTAATATATGAAAATGTAGAACCTGGATCTATCAATGCATATTAATTATGGGAAGATACTGTTAGTATGCCTGTAACAACATCAGGCAAAGACTCGAGATCTTGTCGACCAGCCAATGTAAAATTGCGATTTTGAGGACCGCTCAAACAGGACACTTCATCTCTACGTCTACCACAATAGGCTGGTGTTTGAGAAGCCTACCCTGGAGGGCGTAACTATGTCGAAGAGCCAGCTTCAGACCCTTCCGGCTAAACTATACCTCCACTACCTCTCAAAGGACAGTCTCGCATAATGTGGCCTAGCCGACCATAGGTATAACAAACATCCGAGCCTAAGCGGCACTGCCCAGCATATAACTTCCCATACTGAATACATCATGGTAGATATGGCTTCATATGACTAGAGACACTCCTGATCTAGAAACTGGAAGCCCTAGAACTCTGGGCCAGCTCAAAATGAGTGGGTCTAACAAACCTTGGTCCTAGGAACTGTGAAGGTGCACTAGCCGTTGAATAGGCTGAACGCCTAAAGAACTGCTACCTCTGACCACCTCTAGACTCACTAACAAAACCTGAAGATCTAGCTCTCTTACTCTGACCCCTATCGTACTCACGCTGGGCCCTCCACTGCTGCTTATGCTCCTCAAGGTTCTGAGCATGTGCCTGGATGTTAGAAATATCTATACCTGTCTGAAGAGAAGCCATCATGCAGTCATCAATCAAGTGTGGCCCTAATCCACTCATAAACTGGTAAATATGATCTCCCATCTCAGCTAAAACAGCTGGAGCATATCTAGCCAATGAATTAAAATGAAGACTGCACTCCAAAATACTCATGTTCCCCTGTCTAATGTTCATGAACCTATCGACGGGCCCGTCGAATCTTTACCGGTAAATAATGCCGAAGAAAGGCCTTTGTAAACTCCTACCAAATGGGTGGTGGGCCGTTAATCCCTCTATAAGACATCCAAGTCTCATACCAATGAGCAGCAACATGGTGTAATCTATAGGAAACCAATTCAACTGACTCAGTGTGTCTGAAGCATGCATCACCCGTAACGTCCTTAACATCCTATCTATAAACTTTTGCGGGTCCTCATCTGGCTTCGACCCAAAGAATTTTAGAGGGTCTAAATTAATAAAATCTCGAACTCTGTCACTAACAGCCAAGTCACCATAAACCGTACCCTGACACTGGCCTGAGCGGCCACTAACTGTGTCAACAACTGAATGGCCTCTGTGTCTCTTCGCCAAAGGCATCATGTGGAGTAACTGGGGGTGCTGGAACTGGAGCTGGGGCTCTTCTATCCTTTTCTAGAGCGGGCAGAGTATGAGACGTCCGAGAAGGAAAGGAACAGCCTGAACATACGTTGTCGTCTACTAAATCACTCAACGTCTATCTTCCCGATCTTGATAATCTACTTTTAAAGATGATTCACACTAAGATTAAGTCATTCAAATACTTATAAGATCAAATTAAACTAATAGATGAGCTAATGAAATTTGGGAAGCATTTCCCCTATATTACCTACTTCCACCAAACTTGTTAAACCTCCAAATCAACTCAACATAAGTAATAGAGTAAAGAACATACCTTATACTTGAAGAACTTTGGCTACACACAACTTGCTCCAAGACCTAGTTACCACCACTCGAACTAGAAGCAAGAACACACACTTCTATGAACTAGTTGAGGATTTTAGAGCTTGATCTTCTCTTAATATGATTTGTGATGCTTATGGGTGTTTCAGAGAGCTTAGAGGGTCAATAGGGATCAGTTTTGATGAAAATAAAGAGCCCCAAGTCGTGCTACCTAATTCACAACAAAAGAGAAAAATTCCACTGCCTCAATTTCACGGTTCCTTTCACAGACCGTTAATTAATTCACGGGCCATGAAAGTGGCCGTGAAACTATTCTAGTGATTCCTCTCAACTTCCACCAATTCACAATTCACAGTTGTTGCTGCCCCTTTTTCATGGCCGTAGAATATTCCACAGACCGTGAAACCAACCGTGGAGTTGTCCTATTTTGACTTTTCAGATGAAACGTATTCATTTTGATTCATTTAATGTCCAACCTTTGTACTCTTTTCCAAACATGTTTAAGAATTATATATCTCCGAAATGCACCCATTGTCGTCAGACACAACTTCCCAATTAGTTCTCAATACGAGCAGGACAACCGACTTAAGACGAAACTTTAATGTATGTGATAGGCGAAGTGTAACATTTTGTTTTGGGGAATCCCTAGGGTGTTTTATCTCCAAAATGAAATCTACAAACTGTGTAGTTTCGCCACCATTCCGTTGCAAGGGTGCCGCAAAAGGCAAAAGAAGCATTGGATCTTTGCCTCGCTAAGTCACCCTTGTGTTTCAAGGGTGCCGCGAGAGTCAATTATTTTTTTCGGAACACTAATTGTCTTGTGCAAGCCTGCAACAACTACTATCTTCCTTTAGTAAAATGTGCATAACTCTTTGGACATAGCTCTGATTGACATGATATTTATATGGTTGGAAAGATATTTCAACGGGCTACAGCTTTCATGTTTTGTGTTTTCCCAAATTCTTAATTGATCTTTGAGTTATACTCACTTGAATTCATGTCCAGCGTAAACTTATTTGATACTTTTGACTCCTATGTACTCCACCATTCGTCTTGATCTTAAGTCAACATTCACTTCTAAACTTACTTCGATACAAATTTATATAGCTAAGACATCACTTAATCAGCCTCTTAATAAATTCAAATCTAGCCTGAATTCACAGAGGGTTATAGACATTGTATCCAAGTCTTTTTCCTCTATGATGGCATTAACTTTGCTCTTCCAGAATTCTGGGAGAATATCGAGCAGTTTTTCAATTCTTTTTTATTGAGGGATATCCACACCAAGAGAGTCCAATCCATTGGTTATATTAGTGGACCTACTGAACATCTCCTGGATGGATTCCACTTCGTTCATCCTAAATAGCTCATACTTTATATTTAATATGGAGATTTCTAATTTTTTACCTGAATGGATCCTTCGTCTTTGGTCTGTACGATGTCGCATACTTCTTTGGCCATTTTGAAGAGGAGATTGTGCTAAATTCTTTAGGTTCAATGCCACAAATAAGTATTTTCTTTGCATTGGCATTCTTTTGGATGGCCTGAAAATCTTTTTCTGTATAGTCCTTCTTCTCTTCTAAGGAGGAAATTGTTCCTTTATTGTTCGTGATCATGGAGTAAGTGGGCCCTTCTGAATAATCTCTCATAGTTCTGGATCTTCACTTGTTATGTAGTCCATTAATCTTGCTTGCCACCAGTCATAATAAATTCCCTTAAAGCATGGTGGTCTTGTGGTTGATTGTCCTTCTTGTACTCTAGGAGGTGCCTCCATATTTCAAGATGCTAGCCTTTGTACAAAGATCTAGCTCTGATACCACTTGTTAGGATCGAGCTAATCCTATTCACTCTGAGAATCAGGTTCGCAGAGTAACTATGCAAGAAGGAAAGGCAACAGAATTAGTAAATCAATACAAGAATTTTAATGTGGAAAACTCCTTTCGCAAGGGAGTAAAAACCCACGATCTATCTTCTTCAGGACTTTTCTCAAACTTCACTATATGAGCCGTTTAAATGTTTATAATCTTCCTTGTAATACCTAACGGACCTGTTTCTTCAACAGTCAGCCTCTACCTTTACTTATAACTAAATAACCAATGAAACACCTACTACACAATACTTGAAAAGGTAAATAGATTGTACTACAACAGAACCTAACTAAGACAAATAAAAAACTTAACAATAAATCTTGATAAGCTTCGGTTCTTCCTTGACTTGAAAGTTTGCTCTCTTAAGCCTAAGTGTTGACTGCGCTGACTTTGCCTCTTGTTGGAATGTTGTGATTATGGTTAAGCTCCAAGCTTGCTCGTGCCGTGTTTATATGGAAGTAGTTGTCGCCTTGAATGTTAAATCAAACCAAGTTTTGGTTTCATAATTATACCCGAAAACCAAACCTTATTTGACTTAGATCTTCCTTATTTCCTTTTATGTGCATTAACAATGTTCTTCTACTTCAATACGAGTTCCATGGTGATCAACTTATGGTAATATTTCCATAACATGAAATCCAACCTTTCATAGAATAAGAATCAGTAAATATTCCATGTTCTCAATGTTGGCATTGAATAGTTGTTCGGACTCCAGTGTGGCGTCACAGTGAGGATCAGTTCCTTTGTAGATAAGACTGCTTCACTGAATTGTTTGGAGATTTGTTATTCCTTCTTTATGTCGACCTTGATTGTCATTGGGTACATTGTTTCTCAAATCGTCAAAACTTCAATTTAAGCTCATCATCTATCATTGAGCCAGTAGGTACTAAACAACAACACAAGTCACCTCCTCATCTATCTTGTCACGCCAGTCATTTGAAATATGCCCCTTAACAATTACCAACTTTTAAATCGCCATGGCACTGGTCATAACACTTAGCTAAATTGTTCGTAGACTTCCTTCTTCAACCATACTCTACACCCCATCTGAATGATGCAAGATAAAATGACCATAACTTTTACCTGACTCATGTGATTCTATTGCTTTAAATTTAAATCCCTTTTTCTGAACATGAACGTTATTTTCAATTTCAATATTCCATTCACAATCACATCAACTATTATTAAACGAAAAACATCCAAACCTACTTAAGAGTTGTATCGAATGTCATAATTCTATAAAATAGCCAAGCCAATCATTGAGGTAGTAGTAAACCATAAGCTTGAGCATATGAGAGTTTCCCTTGGCTCCCTTGTAAATAAAGAGTCTGAATGACAACCCCACTAAACTGAGTCATCTAGTCATAGTTGCAATCTAAACTTGGTCATGGATCCTTCTCACAGTGACACATCTCATACTATATCGTGCGACGTCATATCAAGCCACTTGTGTGTGAATTTAAGAACATGTCTTCACCATCCGTAAGGGAATGAAATAAATATATTTAGACCATAAATCGGATAATATATGTACGATAAGGAATGAAAGAATGGATTTTTTCTAAGTATCCCATAACCTCTAGAAGCTAAGTACATATGTCTCTGTACTGATCCGCAAGACTCTAATAGACATTGCTCTTGTACTTATCAGATCGGTGAACCTAGGGCTTTGATACCCAATTGTTATGACTAAAAGTTGCAATGACACTTAACCTTTCCCGGTAAGTAAGCCAAAACCATTTTACAACCAATTAGTTAAGTTACTTAAGTAGAAAGTAAAGCAGAAACACAATAAATCCATTATCAAATCTATATAATAATCAAAATATGGAAGAAAAAAAAACAAATAAATATACCCCCAAAGAGTGGTGTCATGTGTACGAAAACATCTACAAGTACTAATACAAGTTTCAATGACCAAAATACACTGTCTGGGAATATAAGTAAAGATAAAAATACATAAAAGGGATAAAGGGAGAATGGCACTGCGGATCAGCCAAACAGCTCACCCACAATCTCCGAAAGTGATGGCCTCGAACTCATAAGGCACTCTGTATGGAATCTGAACCACAAAGAGTGCAACTAGTGTAGTATGAGTACGAGAAGCAGGTGTACTCAGTGTATCTCATAGACCGACACCAAAAGAAGTAGTGGTAAAGTATTGTAAAAAGTCCTTTTAACCTTACCAGTTATTTAATTTCGAACCAATCTATTAACCAGATAAAGAAAAGGTTAAAGAACCAAGTAAGCCACGTTCTCACGTAAATTGATAATCAGAGAATCACATAATCAGCCAATCAGATAAGAAGTGAATAATTAATGCATGCAATACCATATGCTCCCATGTACACACAAACCCCCCATGAGACTATACGAGATATGTTACCCAAGGGGGACCACTAAATAAATATACCACCCAGAATACACATCTCCCAGATCACATCGGAAAACTGACCTTATAATTATTGTCATTGTGGACTAATCACAGTTAAGTGTGGAAGTAAGCATTCGAAAGACCAATCCTCGTCATTATTTGATATCCCGTACTCACTTTGCACTTACCACACTTGAGGCGTCATTGCCCGTTAAGGAGAATTCTTGGATGATTCGGGGTGAGATGTTGGCTGATTCGTGGAACAAGATTCTTCTTCCTTACTTATTTCTATCTTTTTTATATCAGACAAAGATAGTTGGCTATTATTCCAGACTTGTATTTCTATTCTAGTAGTTCTTGTACTAGTGACACCAAGTTTTGGGGATTTTTATCACTTGTTCCTTATTATTACAATTATGAGACTTAATTATGACTTGAAATTTCTTTGTTTAGCTACTTCTGCAAGTTATAATTTTAAAATTACTTTAATCAGTTGTGGATGGCTCATCTTCCGGGTGGGCGCAGGTGCCTTCACTACTTTAGAAATTGGGTCGTGACAAGGTTATTTTAAACTCAATTTTGTTAGTAAGCCCCTATGTTGGTGAATACATATATCCATTGTTGGTACTCTTTTTATTCAATTTTGTCCCCCCTCTTAATCATCCTTGTGCCTGTCTTTCTTCATACTTGCTGACTTTATTTTGAGTAAGTCTATTTTTTTCTTTTTATACTCTTGATTGAGAACTTACCTCTATTTAATCCCTTCACCTACTAAACACTAACTCTTCCAATGCTTCTCCATGCTCAGTATGTCCGTTTTCTTTTTCAAAACTCTCACTTCTGTCCTTTCCTCATTGGTTAGTGCTTGTGTTCGATAGTAACAATTTCTTTTTCTTTTAGCATATGTAACTTTGGGAGTTTTCTATTGATGATCATCTGATATGGGTTGAGGTGTCTACTGACCAATAGATATGAACTTGCAAACAAGGGAGGGACTTTGTGAACTAGGGTATTAGTATAGGGAAACTGAAGTAGGTTTCTTTCTGGAGGAGATTTTTATTACTAACTGGGATGGATTGGCAATATAGACATATTTATGTAACGTTCAATCATAAAGGAGTTGCATACCGGATAGTCGTGAGAACCAAGTTCTTTGACTATTTTTCGTGTACTATCTGTTGTCTGTGCTCGATTGTCCGTGCCACGAGTGCATCCCTGTAAAGGTATAAGACTTGTTAAGACATTGCTCCACTGAGATCCGTCTTTGCTACTGTAATGACCCATTCCGTCGTTACGGTGACTTTTGAAATATTCGTGACACCGACTACCGAACACATGCTTGAGCCTTCCCTTGCAACTTGGGGACCATCAACTTGAAAGGGAAATCATATGAGTTGCGCGTAAAGAATTAGATGGGGGCCCACGAGCCCAGTATGAAAGCTTCAGCGGCATTCACGTCGCCCCAGTAGTGCCACAATAGCAGCTTGTATGCCGCAAAAGCGGCTGGGTAAAGAATTCCATTCGACCGCCCCAGCGCCACCTTTGACGCCGAAGCGGTACAACCGAAGTGGCACCACCGAAGCGGTGACGGGACCGCCCCAGTGGTCATGAGTAGTGAATCCACCTATTTAAGTGACATTTCGGGAATTGGCTTCATTTCTCAAAACCCTAGAGGGTCTAGCCGTCTCTAAAGTAATTTCTGAGCAAAAAATGGTACTTCCTTGGGAAAGATTATCCCCCTAACCTCTTCCATCCATTCTCCCAACATTGATTCTCATTAAGGATCTTTGTCTAGAATCACAAATGGGTAGCTCAAATCTCTTGAACTCCAAGATAATAAGCCCTTGTCCTTCTTGATATAAAAGTCGTTGGAATATTTTCCTATGCTCATCATCCTAACATGATTCCCAACCCCAGCCTAATCCTTCACCTATACCATTAAAAGACATATGGACCTCTATTTTAGATCTTGAAAATGGGTTTCTTGAAACCAGCCTAAAATGGTAATTTGACCAAACTAGTAACTTGAATATGGTCATGAATATCCTAAATGATTTCAACTAGCATTGTGATAGTGAAGTTTTAGGTAGGATAAAAATTCCATATCTACCTTAGCAATTTCGAAGTCCTTGGAAAAGACCCTAATGGTGAATTCTACTCTTGGGTCTCATGGTTGTCTCCAAACTTTGCATATGGTTTATACGGTGGTGATTAATTGAGGCGTCATTAGATGTTCATGGCACCCGCTCAGTCCTGAGGTAGGTTACAACTTCCTTTCAGTAGACTCCGATTAGTTTTTCGTATTGTTGTGTAGAATAAACGGAGAATGCATGTATAGGAATTTGGAGATATGGCCTGGAATCTAAGGATGGTATTGTTATGTGTGACATGTTTATTTGGGCTCGTGGCTTGTAGACTCCTTAGGTATTGATGTGCCCTTGTTGATTATCGGTGGATTTATGTGACTTGGGAGTAGCGGACGGAATCTAGTTATGCCTGTCGATGAGATTATTGTAGCGAATCTAAGCGCTAGGTGGAAATATAAATTGAATCACGGTAGTGAATGATATCCAATATAAACAGTAACGAGTGACTTGAATGTAAGGTGAGATTCTTATCCCAAGTAAATAGGCTTATTAGAAAAATGGTAATACTGTATGTTAAATGATTGACCTGATGTGTGTTGGGATTAGCCACCCCATTGTATGTGTCGATTATTTAATTGTGTTGCCTTGATGCAATGTGTAGTTGGTAGATAGCGAATGTCGTTTGTTGTCCTGACTCAGATAGGATTGACATACCTGTTGTTGGTATGTGTACTATAATACATTATTGATATATGTTGGCATACCCATTGTTGGTATTGTGATGTGATATATTATTGGCGTGCCCCGTTAATGTACTTGTGATATTGAGCTTATTTGTTGATGATTGACATATGCATCGCATGCAATATCTCATATTATCATGCATGGCTGATATCCGGTGATGATCCGGTATCGTTGATTGAGCGAAACTGATATTTGATAAACTCTTTTAATTGAGTGATTGTGAAAAAAGTCGATGTCTCAAAGATCCATTCCGGAATTGTTGTTTATATGAAACTGATACTTGCTAAACTCTTTTACTTGAGTGATTGTGAGGAGGCCGATGTCTGAGGTTCAATTCCAGAATCGTTGATTTATGAAACTGATATTTGACAACTATTTTGAGTGATTACCAGGAGGCCGATGTCCGATGGTTATATTCGAGCATCGTTGTGCATGGCCGTTTCCGATGTTATCCCATATTCGATTGTACTGCATGGGCTCCGCGGGTCCCCCAGAGTGGTGCCGGTGAGACTCCCCCTGTGAGCAATTAGCCAGGGTTCCATCTATTTGTTTGGCAAAGATTCGGGATGGGTGGCACTCAGACTTCACGAGTCACACTGGGTTGTGCTGCCGAGACGTCGATATTTCCGTTCGGAGTACATGTGTACATCTCATTTGCATAGCATGGCATGGCATCACATTCATACCTTTATTGCATTGCATTGCATTATGACTTGAGTGAGGTGGATTGTGTTGTTGATTCTATTGTGTTATTGTTCCAGGTTTAGATATACTCAGACTTATCACATCGGGTTTAGAAGCTATAAGTAGGTAATGATGAACAATTGGACTCGACTCTTGTGACTTATTTTGATGACTTGTGCCTGTTAAACAAACCTAAAACTAGTAGTGTATCGTTCTAAATGATGTTGGACATGAAGGTGTCATAACAATGAGTTCGCTCCTAAACACGGATGAGTGACCTGTATATGTGTTTAGCCAACTTATAACTTATGATAGATTAGTTGTGACTTAAGTTAGATTGAAGTTGCGCTTTATTGTTGCGGGATACGTGACTTGATGTAGTGATTATCATCATTATTTGTTAATTCTTTACCAATATGTGTTACTAACCATTGTCGGCCTATGATACTTACTCAGTACGTGTGGTTGTACTGATATTGCACTTGCTACACCCTTTTTGGGGTGTAGATTGTTTCAGGTGATTGATCGAAGTATATACGAAAGTTATGCGGTGCTTGTCTAGAAGGTCTCTTCCCATTTCATTCTGGGAATGGAGGTTGGGTCTTAGTATATGGTGTCACTCTAAAATTTACTTAGTCGCTCTTGTATTAGTCTAGACCAGGTCATGGGAAATTGTTTCGAGTCTGTAAAAAGGTATTGTCAAAATTATGTAACATTCGAGTTTGTATTTATAAATGAAATTCCGCTGTTTTTCTTAATTTCCAAATGCTTTTGAAAGGACAGTTATGTGATTGAAGCGTTATATAAACGGGAGGGTTTGCCTACCAAGGTGGGAAGGTAGGTGCCCGCACGAGCCCAAAATGGGTCATGACAAATACTCCTTTTCAGTCAATAGGAGAGGACCGCTGAGCTTAGTTTATCTTCAATTTCTGCTCTTCAGCTTCTTCTTCTGTCAATCCAGGTCTAAATTGTTTCTTGTTGTTAGGATCGGCTACTCCTTTGCACTTCAAGAATTTGATTCTTGAAGCAGTTTGCTTGAGAAGGAATTTGTAGCAGAATATAAAACAATCAACACACAAATTTTCATATGGAAAACTCTTCGCTCAAAGTAGTCAAAAACCACGACCTAATGAAATCGATGAAACTTCAAAAATGATGCATTTACCTTCGATGTTGAATCGGGTCAAACATTTTCATTTCTTTAACTTAGAAACTTCCAAGTTCACTAAAACCAATCTAAACCTAGCTTGATTGCCTCACGAACTGCACCATCTATCCCCGCAGGTCATAAATACCAAAATGAAACTACAGGAAGGGTATTTTGGGGACAATAAGGCAAAATGCTCAACACGACTATTCTAGTTGGTAGATCAGATACCACTTAAATAAGCGTTCGTCATTGAATGGTGAAGGATAGAAAATTACCTGGACTCTCAAAAAGTTGAGGATATCTAGACCGAATATCCGACTCGGTCTCCCAAGTAGCGTCCTCTTTTGATATCAACTTCTGAACCTGTCTATCTAAAATTGTTATGGGCCTCTTCTCAGAGGCTGGATTCTGATCAAGCAACATCGAATCCCACCGAATCACATGAGAACCATCTGAATGGTACTTTTTCTGCATCGATACATAAAAAACTAGGTGAACATTTGATAAATCAGGAGGTAAAGATAACTCAGAGGCCACCTCACCAATAACCTGAACAATCTCAAATGGGCCAATAAACCCCGGGCTAAACTTGTCCTTCTTCCCAAACCTTATCACACCCTTCAATGGTGACACCTTCAAAAAAACTCGCTCCCTAACCATGAACTCTAACTCATGAACCTTCCGATCCGCATAATTGCTTTTCCTACTCTGAGCCGTGAGAAGTCTTTCCTGAATCAACTTAACCTTATCCAAGGAATCTCTCAACAAATCTATACCCCAAGGCCTAACCTTGAAAACATCAAACTAACCAATCAAAGAATGACACTCCTACCTTATAAAGCCTCAAATGGTGCTATCTCAATACCAAAATGATAACTATTGTAGTAAGGAAATGGCACCAAGTGTAGAAACTGATCCTAATGGCCATCAAAGTCAATCACACTAGCTTGTAACATATCCTCGAAAACCTGAATAGTCCACTCGGACAGTCCATTAGTTTGAGGGTAAAAAGTTGTACTAAGCTCGACTCTAATATCCAACTCCTTCTCCATAGATCGCCAGAAATGAGATGTAAACTATGTGCCTCGATCCGAAATGATGGAAATGGGCACTCAATTCAAATAAACTATCTCTCGAATATGGATTTGGGCAAACTTCTCTGAATTGTAGGTAGTCTGAACTGGAATGAAATGTGCATATTTGGTCAACCTTTCCACAATGAACCAAATAGCATCAAACTTACCCAAAGTCCGTGGCAATCCAACCACAAATTCTATAACAATCCGCTCCCACTTACACTCGGGTATGTCATCCTTTAACTTATACTACCATGCTTCTGGTGCTCATACTTCACTTGTTGACAATCCAAATATCGAGACATAAACTCCACTTTGCCTCTCTTCATTTGACATTACCAATAATGTTTCTTAAAGTCACAATACATCTTTGTAGCCCCTGGGTGAATGGAATACTTCAAACTATGAGCATTTTCCATGATCAATTGAGTCAAGTAACCAACCGTAGGAAAAAAAATCCATCTCTTGATCCTTAAAACGTCATCACCATCAAGAATTACTTCCCTAGCTTCACCTTGCAATACCTTGTCACAATTCTTACACTATTTCTAATCATCAACTACTAAATCCTAATCATTCCAATAAGGAAGACCATGACTCCACACAAGCTAGAACTCTAATAGTCTTCAAAATAGCAAGTCTCACGAAATGATTAGCCAAATACTGAACATCTATAGTCAAAGGAGATTCTCCTACATGGAACAATGCTAGACTACCTATACTCACCGCCTTCCGAGTCATGAGTGGGGTAGTTCTTCTCATGCACCTTAAACAACCTCAAAGCATAAGCTATAACATTATCTTTTTGGATCAACACATAACCAAGGCCCACTCCAAAACCATCACAATAGACCACAAAGCTCTCTCTCGATAGGTAAGGTCAAAATCGAAGCAAAGAGTCAACAAAGTCTTGAGCTTTTGGAAGCTCACCTCACACTCATCAGACTAATGGAACGCCACTTCCTTATGAGTCAATTTAGTCAACGGGGATGCAATGGATTAAAATCCCTCGACAAAGCACTGATAGTAACTCTTGAGACCTATGAAACTCCGAACCTCAATTACTGAAGCAGGTCTAATAAAATCCCGAACCTCCTTAATCTTCTTAAGATCTACCATAATACCATCTTTAGTCACCATTTTCCCCAAGAATGCCACCGAAGTAAGCAAAAACTCGAACATCGAAAACTAGGTATCAAGCTACTTTTCCTTTAGAATCCCAAGCGCAATCCTCAAATGTTGCTCATGCTCCTCTTTACTACGGCAGTATATCAAGTTATCATTGATGAAAACAATGATAAATAAATCAAAGTAGGGTCAGAATACAGCATGCATAAAATCCATGAAGGTTGTGCGGGCATTAGTCGACCCAAATGACATCACCAAGAACTCATGACGCCCATATCGTGTCCTGAAAGCTATCTTAGGAACATCCTTTGCCTTGCGCTTCATCTAGTGCTAACCGAATCTCAAATCAATTTTGGAAATGACAGAAGCACTCTGAAGCTGATCAAATAAGTCGTCAATGCGAGAAATTGGGTACTTGTTCTTCATATTCACCTTGTTCAACTGCCGATAGTAAATACACATACGCATAGATCAATCATTCTTTTTTACAAATAACACAAAGCCCGACGATGAAACAATAGGATGAATGAATTATTATTCAAAACACTCTTGCAAATACTCCTTCAACTCGGCCGGCGCAATCTGATAGGTGAGATTGAAATGGGCTGAGTGCCTGGCTCCAAGTCAATACAGAAATTAATGTCACGATCGGGTAGAACACTTGGAAGATCTACCGAAAACACCTCTGGAAGCTCTCTCACTACCAGAACCGACTCTAATGGAGGAGTCTTCAGACAAGTATCTTTAATCTATGCCAAGTAGGAGAGACACCCCTTCTCCACCATCCTTTGAGCCTTATGAAATGATATAACCCTCTTCGAATATTGACTAAGAGCATCTTTCCACTTTAATTAAGGAATACCCAGCATAGCTAAAGTAACTATCTTGACATGACAGTACAAGATCACTTGATACGAAGATAACAATTTGTCCCATGAATAGCATCAAAATCTACCATCCAAGACTTTCAGATTTACCTGGGTGTCATACCCTGTCAGGTTAACTACACAATATCTATTTAATTCGTCTACCAATATAGCATCCCCAACGGGTGTAGTAACATGAATAGGCAAGTCAAGGGAACTACACATCACGTCCAAAGTCAAAGCAAAGTAAGCACACACATAAGACTAGGTAGAGCTTGGATCAAATAATAGCATAGCGGAATGATGGAAAACATCTATAATACCTGTAATGACTACATCGGAGGTCTCTGCCTTATGTCTACCTAGAAAAGCACAGAAATGAGCAAGATCACTCGAAGCCTAAGTACCCGTATAGCCACCACCTCGGTCGGGTTGAGTACCACCTCTACCATCCTGAGAACCACCTCTACTACCCTGAGAACCATCTCTAACCGGTTGTGTTATTGACCTAGGTGCGGGAGTCTGAGAACTCTAATGCCAACCACTATGCCTAAGTCTGGGATAGTCCCTCTTGAAGTGCCAAGGATCACCATACTCATCACATGCTCTGGGAAACATAGGTCGCTGAGAAGTACTAGTACCCAAATGTCTACCATAGCCTGATGGCCTATAAGAACTCTAGGACAACTGTCATGAACCATAAGAAGTATGTATAGGCTGGCCTCTCTCTTATAATGACATGGCAGCATAAATTGGTCTGATGGTAATGAATCCCACCATGATGTCCCTTAACTCCAGATGAGGTACCAACACAAGGGGAAAAGCGGGGCCTCTTGACCACCTGATCCAGGTAAACCTCACACCTAATAAACTTGGCCTCTTGAACGGCATCCATTATCTACTGGAAAGAAGACCCTATGTCAGCCATCTGTGCTACAATCTAACAAAGAGGACAACTCAAGCCATTGATGGATCTCCTCACCTCTCAGCCTCATCCGAAAGAATCATAAAGCATGGCGATACAATGCTTGAAACTGTGTCTTGTACTCTATCACAATCATACGCCCCTGGTGTAACCTCTCAAACTGAGCCTTCCTCATCTCTCTCACATTACGAGGTACGACTTCTCTAAGAATCTCTGAGTAGATGAAGCCCAAGTAAGAGAGGGGGATCCTATTGGTCTGGTCTTAACAAACGACCTCCACCACTACTTGGTGGGTCCAATCATTTGAAAAGTTATGTAGTCGACTCTACGAGACTCTACAAACCCGATGTTGTCTAACCTTTCATGATAGCTAATCAAGAACTCATAAGCATCATCCTAGGGGTCCCCGTGGATCATTTTTACATCAATTTGGATTTAGCGATTCAATCAGTTTTACCTAAACAAAAGTTTCTTAGTTCATATTCTTAAAGAAGACCATTCTTTAATTCTTACCAAATACCTCAATCACCACCTTTACATGAACTTACTTTTCCTTGCATTCAAAAAAATTCCCAATTGAAATAGAAATGCTAAACATATTATTTTGTTTTGGCTGGAATAATATCACTTCCTTAAACATCCATCTTCCTAAATCGATCAAACATCTTTTGTACCTCTACGATCATCGTGGCCTGAGTAGCTAGGATGATGCAAAGCCAGGTATTGACATACCCAAGAAATAAGGAGCCACGGCAATTGCTGGCCTAGCCCCTGGAATTTGAAATTCGGGAGAAGTCATATGATCAGGAGTCTTTCCTCCAACCCTAGTCTGAGAACCAATAGAAATAGCCAGTAAAATACCCATGTCACGACCCTGATCACAGTCGTACGGGCACCTATCATTACCCACCTTGGTAGGCAAACCCTTTCCCAAATTATTCATTCAACCACAATAAAGAAATTAAGACAATAGAAATATAAGTCTCAAACGTAGATATAAATAAGGATAAGTTAATAAATGCAGAATAATAAAACAATCCCAAGAAATCTGGTCTATGGCCGTACAAGAGCCACTACAACATCACTACGAGTCTAAATATGAAATACATGTGTCTGAATAAGTGAAAGACTGTAATGACCATTTGGTCGTTATAGTCTTTCAGGTATTTTTGCCCTTTTTTTCGAGCTTGGTTAGCTCACTCTTTACCCAAGGGGACCGTGGACACAGTTCCCAACGTGTTTAGGCTTGATTCGAGTGATTTTTTGTGAAATATGGGCTTTAAGCGAATAAGAGTTGACTCAAAGTTGACTTTTGGGTAAATGGACCTTTTTCGAAAATTCATTGATTCCAAGGGGTCTGGATGGTCATTTAGAACTTGTGTATATATCTGGTTTGGTTCCCAATGCACTCAGATACATTTTGAGACTTGGGTTGAGAAATTGAAATTGAGGTATCGAGGATTGACTCCGTCAACGAGACCTCCGTTGGGAATTTTGAGGTCACGAGCGAGCTAATAGAGTATTTTTATGTGTGTCTATGTATGTGGTTTGTGAGCTGATGGCCTCGGGAATGAGTCGGAAATTCAAGTTGAAGTGTGAAAACTTGGTAAGTTTCTGGTGTCTGGTGCCCGCTTTGACGACACCAGCAACGCGGCAGCAGTACCGCTGAAGTGGTCACCCTACCGCTGGAACAGTCATTGCCATTTGGGCATGAGGGCTACAGTGGTCATGGCACCGCTGGAGCTGCACCGCTGAAGTGGCCTTAGCATCGCGAAAGCGGGCGACGGGCAGTGAGTTCATTAAATGAATTGTTAAATTCCCTTAGTCTATCATTTAATACCATTCCGAAATTTGAGCACTTGGAAACTATTCTTGGGGATTATTGGTGAATATTCTTGGTGGTAAGTTCTCCTAACCCTCTTGCCATTTCATTGTTCCTAATCGTCTTAGAATTCCTCTTTCCTTGTTTGTCCTTTAGTAATGGAAGATTAAAAGTGGGTTTTGATGAATTTTCTATCTAGGATTATTAATGATGAAATTAATTGGGTTTATGCTAGGTTATGATGTATCTAAGGTTGTTAATCATATATCTTCCATTATTAGTATTGGATTCTTGAATCTAAGAGTTAGGGTTTATACCCAAAATTGGGGGTTTTACTTGAAATTCGAAATTAGGTGAATCCTTCAGTTAATTTAGCAATTAGTCGTTGGGTTTTGATCATCTAGTGCTTAATGTGATATTTTACTCCTGAATTTCCCATTTTAACTTTATGGGCCCCGTTTCCCTAAATTCTAGGGTTGGGTTTTGACCTAAATTGAATGATAGCAATATAGGTATCGATCCTCATGCTTTCTAATCTATATTTCGAATATGCCTAGACTTTTATGATCTTAAGGCTCAGCGGAAGGGAAAAGCGAAGGAGTGATTGTTAGTGTTGCAGTTTGGCCATCTAGGTAGGTTATGGCTTACCCTTGTTGAGACTTCGTGTAGCGAAGCATATATTTAGATTATATTGTCGGAGAAAGAATGTAAACCTTTGGGTGAAGTTGGGTTGGATATTACATTAGGTTGGGCCCTGTTGTGTGTTTGGGGCTAGCCACCCCGTTGTGTTGTGATTGAGTTGTCCTATTGTTGTGGGCTTGATACTGCAGAGTGATAGTGGATATTGGAGACTATTGTGATATCTTATTAATGATATTGTAATGCCCCACTTGTTGGCATTTGATTTTGAGGATAGTATTCTATATGACTTGTGTAGTCTTTTATGATATTTTTGGTGTACCGATGTTTGGTACTTGTGATATTGATCTAATCATTCATGTTGACTCATACATCGCACGCATTCATATCTCTCATTATGTATTATTGATATATTGTTGATACTTGATGAAACAACGTGATGAGTGCCGAGCTCGGTTGCGTGAGTGATGTGAGTAGTCCGATATCCGATGGTTGTCCCGGAATCGTGGATTGTGTGCGAGTGATGTGAGTAGTACGATGTCCGATAGTTTTCCCGAAATCATGGATTATGTGATGTGAGAGTCCGATGTTCGAGGATTGTCCCAAAATCATGGATGACTGAGTACATGAAATTTGCAAGTCCCCAATGGGTTATGATACCGGGACGTCGATACTTCCGTCCAGAGTACATGTGTATACTGCATTGCATTGCATTGGCATTTGCATTGCATTGGCATTCTTACATCATTGCATTGCATTGCATCTTGGCTTATATTGTGATGATCCGGAGTTTTACTTGTGTTGTTGATTTCAGATTATATATATATTGAGACTTGGCATACTTAGGTTTAGATGCTTCAACCTAGGTGATGACGGATACTTGTTTCTGATTGTGTTTGACTTATACTTATTGATTTATCTGCCTATCCTGCTTTATTGGCTGAATTATGTTAGCTATACTTAGTCAGCTAATGATACCTACCAATACTGTTGTTTTGTACTGACCTACACTTGCTGCATTCTTTTATGAATGCAGAGTTCCAGATTAGGTCTGCTTCCATGCTGATAGTCGCCATCAGCACAACATCGAGTTTCTAGGGTGAGCATGAGACATCCGCTGCCTTGAAGACTCTTCTTATTATGTCTTATCTTTCCCATTCTGAGACATAGACAGATTTGATGTATTATTATATTCCAGACTTGTATATTTCTCATTAGATGCTCTTGTTCGATTAGACCAAACCCTGGGTGTATTTTCTTAATTCCGTACTATTTCTTTTATAATATCGTAAGACTTACGTGATTATTCTCTTCCGCTTAAATTGATTTATTTATGTCTTTACTTTCGTTGGGTTGAGGGTTCGCTTACCGGGGGGAAAGGTAAGTGCCTGCAAGGCTTAGCCAAATTGGATCGTGACAAAGACTATCTCGGAATAATAAATAAGACCACTAATAAATGAAGAGTCATCCGAGCTGCGAATCCATCTATGTGCTTACCCTAGATGCTCGTCAGCAAAGGCCTCGGGAATCAGCCACGAGGAGAGGAAGTAGACCCTGTCACATACTCTACACTCATAAAAGAATGCAACAAGGGAGTATCAGTAAAAACACTATGTACTGGTAGGTATCATAGGCCGACAATAGCTAGCTAACATATAATGTTATATCCCGCATTTTTTGTACATTATGATAAGTTAGGGACAAGACCATTCCGGGATATGAAGTTGGGACTTTTGACCTTCGATTTCGTTTTAAGACCAAATGTGTTCATGAATTTGTTGGCATGGAACAATTTGAAAAATTTGGGACCAAAGTAAAATAATTGGAAGCTGGCAATTATGGAAGAAAAGTCATGTTGGCCATGTGGTGTTGAAGTTGGTCCCACACATTTTGTGGCCAATTTTAATTGGTCCAACATATGTGTGGGCCATGGACACATGTATAATTCATATGAGAGTTTAAAAGATGATTAGGTATTCATCTTTCAACATTCCAACACTTAGACAAAAAAGAGGAACTTGGATGAACACTAAAGGGCCTCTCGGCCAAGAACCAAAAAAATCAAGTAAAAAATTAGCCATCCCAAAATTATTTCCTTGATACAAATCCACTAATTTGAGGTCCCTAAGTAACGTGGAAGTGTTGTTTGGGTCATCCAACCCTCCGTTTTGTAGATCGCTAACCCTAGCCTAGTGGTGGAGTTGAAGAAGAAAGGTGAGATTTAATTATGTTCTATGTGTTATAAATGTTATATGCATGTTGTAGCATGTTAAAATGCAGGAAATTCATGAAATATGACATGTTGGACTTGAGGTTGTATATGTAGTGTATGGCCGTGTAAGTGTGTGTGTGTTGTGTTGTGTCGAAGCAATGAATTAAAGCCTAGTTAGCATGTTTTGAGTGTTGTGATGTGATGAGATGAATGAAGATCATGAAGTTGGCATATGTAGTGTTGGCCGAATATGGCTTGTGAAGTGTAGCAAAGAATGAATAAATTCTATTTGGAATTTTGATTGTAGTCGTCGTGAATTTTATGTTGACGATAAGAGTTTAATGACTCAAGATTGATATTGGGATGTCTATGGGCTGAATTGGAGAATTATGTGCATTTAATGTGAATTTTATGTTTATGAGAATGATGTTTCTAGAATGTGAATTGTTGGTACAAATCATGATTCGGAAGCTAGAAATGTGTTATGGATGTTGTTCTCGGGTTTGGGACTGTTTTCGGGTAAATCGGAGCATTTGTTGGATTGTTGGAAATATTGTATGAATTGCTTATAATGTCTTTGAATATTGTTGGTATGGGTTCGGGTTAGTATTTGAATGTATAAGCGTTAATGTTGGCTTGAATGTAAGCCGTTGAATTGAAAGTATTGAATGTTGTCGAATGATATAAAAGAGAGAGTTATTAATGCTATATTGCCTTTCGGATTGGTTATTGATGTTGCTAGGTTGGTTGTTGATGTTGTTGTTGTTGATTTGGCCGAGTTAAATTCTCGGGGTTGGTCTATTTACAGGGGAAATGCTGCCCAAATTTCCGTAGAATTATGTGTTAGTTTGGAAGTGAACTCTTAAATACTTGTAGTTGACGTTGGCATTTATTGATGTTATGTAGACTTTGGGCAGCCCGAGACATAGGTTTGATTTGGACTAGCTTGAGTTTGAGCTAGCGTTGAGAGCATTCGAGGTATGTAAAGCTCAATCCTTCCTTCTTTTGGCATGTCTTAGATATGGCTAGGTTGTGATATGTTATGAGCTTCGGGGGTAATTCTATTCTTAAAAATCCGAGCACGTTTATGAGTCGTATTTGCTTTTGATGTTGGCATCCTTATATGGTCAAGCTATGGTTTATACGTCTTTTGTATGACTAAGTTTTAAAAGTTGCATAAAAGTTTGGTTTTTCAAAAGAGTTTTGTTCCTAAACGATTCCGAAAACTACGATAGTCCGTAACTTTCACAGGCAGAACCGGATCGCTTCGATATGCTCAAAAATGATTCTATGACGTATGATGACTTAAATTTTTTATGGGCGGGCCCGACTTGGGTCGACACCCCTCCGTGGGCCCCGCGACTTTCCTTATGTATTTCTAACGATTTTTGAAAGGATAAGATATGACTATTATTCCGATTTCAAGTACGATCAGTTTACTTATCTTTTTGAGTTTGTAATAATGATTCGATAATATATGATGACTATGATTTTCGTAGGCGGGCCCGGATTGGGTTAACGCTCGTCCGTGGGTCCCGCAATCTTCTTCTGTATAATTCTGATGGCTTTTGAAAGAATTTAATATGACTACCTCTCCGACCCCCGAGTATGATTATATATTTGTTTGTTGAGTCCGAAATAATGATTCGTATACTTATGATTCTGATACGTAACTATGGGTTTTGAAGTTCGGTTTGGTATGTTTTAGTGATATTTGGAAGAAAGTCGGATTGACTCTTCGTTTTGGCTTATAAATAATAGTCTGTTTGATTACTCTACTGAGTCTTTGTGAATGTTTGGCATTGTGTATGATTTCCTATGATTCTGCTCGTGCATTCTGTTATTACCTCTTTCGCCAAGTCCCGGGCCGGTTATTATCGTGCGCACAATTTGAAGTATGATGTGATTCTGAAGTATGATGTGATATGCGATATTGACCGCTGGACTTTTGACCGCGGTATGTGATATGTGATATTGCTCGCTGGACATTTGACCGCGGGCTGCGACATTGACCGCTGGACATTTGACCGCGGAATGTCGGGTTTCGGAGACATGAAATCTTCTGGAGTATGATGTGTTATGGCGCCCGAGACAGGAGGGGGCGACCATGTTCTGTCCGCCGGGTCCCATTGTGGACCGTATGTGTTATGTGATATGGTTTGCGATGATTTGATGATATGATAATCCGATATGATATGATATACAATGATATGATGTGATATATGATTGTTATGTTATTTATGGGTCGGGCCGTACGTTCCTCGGCATTATTATTTTATTTATGGATCGGGCCGTACGTTCCTCGGCATTCGGTTAACGTCAGTTTATATGGTATGTTCTATTTTCTGTATATGTGAGATAGAAATGTTTTTTTTTTAAAATAAAGCTAAGCATTTTGGGCATTCTGATGGTTATATCTGTCTTCCGCACTGCTTATGTATGATTTGTATTTCGGATATGAGTACTTTGGTACTTGGGTTATTATGCTCACATTCTGTACGCCTTACTTCGGTTATGACTTCGTTTCTGCACTTTCTACTTTGCATACTCAGTACATATTCCGTACTGAACCCCTTTCTTCGGGGTCGTTTCATGCCGCGGTACGGATACGCGTTTTGGTGATCCACGGCGTAGGATTCCCGTTCTGTTTGTTCGAGTGCTCCCTTTGTTCGGGAGCCAATATTTTAGGTATATACTCTTTCGATGTATATGATTATGTTTATTCAGGGTACGGCGGGGCCCTGTCCCGTCATCTGATTCTGTGGTTCTTTATTAGAGGTCTGTAGACATAGACGTGGGTTATGTACAGTTTTGTGCGGATGCGTTGCGAGAGTTGCGTTTAGGCGGGCCATCCGTCGTGGCAGCCTTGTCGGCTGCGTGTATGTATGCTTTGACATGTTATTTATATTATGACAGCCTTGCCGGCTTCTGTGCAGTATATGTGTTTGTATGTGTCCGTTTGGAGCCACGTTTGATATTTATATATGTATGAGTCGTTTGCATACCGAATCTGGTTAATGAGCACGTATGGGTGCCCAACTCGGGCACCAGTCACGGCCTATGGGGTTGGGTCGTGACATATAAAAAGGAAGAGACTGAAAGATAGATATGCTCACAACCAAGTATAACACAACGCCATCCACGAATAGCAACCCAACTACAAATGATCAAACATTTTAATCATACACTATGGTGAAGCACCTAAACACAAGTCTGCCAAGTTTCCAAAAATCTAGAATTCAGAATTGGGAAATATTATTCACTAAAATAGCTCCATCGATCCTTTTACGTAACAGGGACGCAACCCTAGATTCTTGATTATGCTGGATATATCTTTGGACAGTACAATATTCTGAACTCTCTCTTTCTGGGTACGAAAAACTTCTTCTTGGAAAGACCTGGTTATTTATAACATTGATGCTCCATAGGTCTATGAACACAAAACCCTTTCTTAGTTGATGAATGGCACGCATGTGGGGTTTGTGTAGTATTTGGATTCTAGCCTTGTTGATTCCACTTCTAATACGTGTAGAAGGCTTACTAGTCCCTACGAATATGGCAAAGAATCTTTCATACTTGACCGCCAAATTCTTTCCATAATTCTGTATATAATAGTTGTTGTAGGACTTGCCCTAGAACATGTTCATGAACCTGTTTCATCCACCTATTTCATCTGCCTCTGAATCTATGCTCTATCTGAGATAGAATATGTTCTCAAACAAGTTTCATCATCCGTTTCACGTTCATACTTCTGACTTCTTCTTGAGTGTGCTTTTGGTATGCATGATGGAACATGTTGACAGACCTATTTCATTGATCATGTGTAGCTCTGTCTCTGTCTTCTTCACATGAATTTATTTATTGCTAGAATGAATGATGCTTTCAATCTTGACTCACTCTTTGACTTTACTTTGTTCTTGCTCTTTAATGGAACATGTTTGCAGACCTGGTTCTTCTGTTAACCTGATTCACATGCTTTGTCTGCAAACTCTTTAGCTGAACAATTTTTTCTTTCCAAACATTGTCGTCTGAGTCAGAGTCACTTCACCTTTCCTTACTGCTGGGTGGTTCCTCCACTGTTCTTGATGAATCCTTAGTACAGAGCATATTTATCATGCTTGTTCTACTTTTATAGAGCATGTAGGTCATACTTGTTCTACTTTAACATTGAACTGCACCTTTGACTAACTCATCATCTCCTCTAATATGCATGTGCTTATGTGACAGAACATATGTTACGCCTCAAAAAATTTCATGTCATGGCGCAGTAGATAGACTAACGCAGAGTGAGATGTATACGATTTTCCTACAGGTAAGAATGGTTATTTGGCGATTCTAATTAAGATTCCAAAGACATTCGAGGTAAGAGAACAAAGTTCGTTGAGGAAGGCAAGGTATAAGTCGTGTTTTGGAAGGACTTTGCAATGTACCGAGCTAATGTTGATTTAATGATGTCTTGAGGAAGAGTTATAATGCTCCATATATTGTTAATGAAGTGTTAAACAAGTGCTAAGAAGGTTCCATAAGGATTGGAGATCAAACGAAGTGACGAGAAGAAGTTCGGAGAGAAGGTGGATTATACGACCATTTATACGGTCCATATAATATTATACGGTTCGTATAATATTATGTGGTCCATATAATCGTCCGTATAGCCATTACACTGAAGGGCCATCACCGATGGAGTTATAAGGTCACTTATACGGAGCGTAAAATATTATACGAACCGTATAAGGGTCCGTATAATTCCCGTCGGGCAGCTCTTAATTTTTATAAAAAGATGACCCTAAGATCTTATTTTTAATTTCTCATTTCCTCCACTCCTCTCAAAACCTATAGAATATTCCACAAACTTCATTTACATAAATTCAACGGAAATCAAATGTCAAATACCAAAAACTAGTAGAATCAAGTGCAAGAATGCTAACTAGGGTTGATGAAAGCTAGAAATTTCTTTGGAATTGAAGTCAGGGTTTTCTCCAAGTAAAGCATTTCCATCCAAAACCCATTCTTACACAATCAAAGGTGAATTTTATGATCATTCCATGTTACTTAGAATATTGAACGGTTGAAAGACTTGAATTGAGGAGGAAAGTAGAATATGGAGTTCAAACATAGGAACAATGGCAATCTTGAATGGCAACTCAACTTGAATCATAGTTCTTGCCATGTTATGAGTATAATCTTGTTATGAATGATATCAATAGTGTTAAAGAAGCATTATACGTAAATGAATATGACGTGGGTGATAACCATGGTTAAGGATGACTTGAAGAGGGAATTTTGAGAATTGAATAATGACTAACTTAACGAATTTTATTGATTATGATATTGTGGGTGTGTTGTTGATGTTTGGGAGTTGTTATATTATATGGAGAAAGTTGTAGAAACAAAGGAAATGGTGCCCAATTTTCATTAGCTTTAGCTTAAGCTTAAGTATGTTTCCGGTTATCTAACCTTAGTATGAATTATCTTGAATGTAGAATCGTGAACATTGGAAGGAAAGCGTTTAATCGATAAGGTTAGAGAGGCGTAAAGGTATGTGAGGCTAGTTGTTCCCTTTTTTCGAAGGCATGACTCTTATTTCGTGACTTCTTTTCTATATTCCCATGATTTTCTTATACTCTAAAAGAGGAAGGTTACAGATTCTTAAAAGCTTCTTGTGAGATAGAGATGAGCTATGTTCCATGATAATGATGATGATAGTGATGCTATGACGAGCCCGATATTTTTACCCTTATGATGATTTCATTGGTGTTGTTTCTTGATGTTAGTCTCACCTCATGTTACTAGTTCCTTCAAGGTGAGACATGACGATCATGACTACTCCATAACATAATCGGAGGATACCGACCTTACGTCACTCCGATAGAGTTATAGCTTTCACTTGGACTCCCATGCATGCTTATGTATTTTTATGTATGATTACACCGTGCCTACATAGCCGGGCAGACACAACACTTCAGTGAGCAGCTTACCCCGGAGGCGTGAGGCCTGGACGCAGGCTAATGATGATCACACCGTACCTATATGGTCGGGCAACTTATATATGTATGATGCGATATTATTTTTATTATAAAAGTTAGCATGCATGACTCCACCTTAAAAAGCATTCAGTGCTGGTTTGCTTCCAGCTTTATGCTTCTTTATATCCTTATTATACCATTATATATGCCTTACATACTCAGTACATTGTTCGTACTGACGTCCTTTTCTATAAGGACGCTGTGTTCATGCCCACAGGTAGATAGGGAGACGGTACTGACACTTAGGAGCTTTTCTAGCAGATTTACAGGAGCACTCCACTACTCCGGAGTTGCCACATTTTGGTATATTCTTTTGTGTACATATTGGGGCATGGCGAGGTCCTGTCCCGTCCTTATGATTTCAGTACTACAGTTAGAGGCTTGTAGATACCTATATGTGGGTTGTAGATGTCATGTGATGTCTTCATTGTGTTTTGTACATCATTTTTGTAGCCTTACGGGCCTATGCATATGCATATATATATATATATATATATATATATATATATGTTTTAGGAGTTATTTGAAGGTTGAATCCTGATAGGTTGTATTGAGAATGATATATGCCGGGTTAAGTATGATAGTCAGCATGATAAGTGGTGCTCGGTAGTCAGCTCCGGGTACCTGTCATGGCCCATGTGTACGGTCGTGACAAAAGTGGTATCAGAGCAATTCCGTCCTAGGGTGTATCTACGAGCCGTGTCCAGTAGAGTCTTGTTTATGGGTGTGAAGCGCGCCACACTTATAAACGAGGGGTTGTGGGGCATTTAGGAAAAATGACCATCTTTCCTCTTATTAGATCGTGCGATAGAGCCATGTTATAAGATTTCCTTTTCTCTAATTGTGTGTTATGATTTCAGCGATGCCGGTAAGGAGGAAGCCACGACGCGGAGAAGGGCAAGGCTATCGACGAGAAAAGGCGGATGGAAAGGGAGCCACCAATGAATGTAGAAGAAGGTGAATCCCATAATGAGGCTCCATCCAATACTTCTCACACTCCGCCTGTATTAGAGGAGCACGAAGGGGCCTCAGCTCCAGCTCCAACCCCAGTGCCTCTAGTTCCTCCCCCGGGTACTTCGGGTCAGCAGATGACCGAGGCTATTCAGCTACTGACTCAGCTAGTTGCCGTCCAGGCTCAGCGACAGAGTGCGAGTTTGGGTGATAGAGCCACTAGTGCTAGAGCCCGTGATTCTACGAGTTTGAATCCACCAAAATTTTTTGGGTCAAAGCTGGACGAGGAACCGCAAGGTTTTATAGATGAAATGCTGAGGACGTTGAGAATCATCCATGCCTCCGATACTGAATTTGTGGAGTGTGCATCTTATAGACTCCAGGATGTAGCCGTCACGACCCAACCCCGTAGGCCGCGACTAGTGCCCGAGCACGCACACACCCAACTACCAGAATCAGCATGCAAGTACTTATGCATATACAAAGATCATATGTAGTCTCAGATTGTCGCAAACACAAATATATATATCACGGAAACGGCGAGGCTAATATAAGGCGCAACGTCCCAAAATATATACAAACGCGAGCCGACAAGGAACCACTTGCGTGGTCGGACCGCCAAAACATAAAACATACGAACGCGTACGAACGATAATATTCACGGCCCACATGTATGTCTACGTACCCCCAAGAGTAACAACGAAATCATATGACGGAACAAAAGGGCCCCGCCGTACCCCCGAATAGGCATGTATACATATACAACGGAAGAGTATGTACTAAAATATAGGCTCCGAAACCAAAAGGAGCACTCGAGACAAAGAGAGTAGGTGTCCTAAGATGGCGGATCACCAAAGTGGGTGTACGTACTACAGGCATGAAACGCAAATTTGACCCCGAAGAAAGGGGTCAAGACGAATATGCGAGTATGCAAACGAAATACGGTAAATAGAATCATAATCAAAATAAGAAATACAAAAAAAATAAGTACAATATCCAATACCAAAATATTTACTTTCAAAACACAAATCATGCATGGGGCTCGGAATGTACGGTCGCCACACGTCATTGGCGCTATAACACATCATACTCACAGAAGATTTCATATCTCCCAAACCGAACATACCCATAACACATCATAACGCCATAACACTCATAACACCGGGATATAAATGGAACCGACTTAGCGAGGGACTCGGGAAC
>NC_081342.1:35397878-35460512 GCF_029784015.1 Lycium ferocissimum | reverse complement strand
TCAAACATGGGAATAATGGCATTCTTGAATGGCAACTCAACTTGAATCATAGTTCTTGCCATGTTATGAGTATAATCTTATTATGAATGATATCAAGAGTGTTGAAGAATAAGTATACGTAAATGAATATGACGTGGGTGATAACCATGGTTAAGGATGACTTGAAGAGGGAATTTTGAGAATTGAATAATGACTAACTTAATGAAGTTTATTGATTATGATATTGTAGGTGTGTTGTTGATGTTTGGGAGTTGTTATATTAGATGGAGAAAGTTGTAGAAACAAAGGAAATGCTGCCCAATTTTCATTAGCTTTATCTTAAGCTTAAGTATGTTTCCGGTTACCTAACCTTAGTACGAATTCTATTGAATGTAGAATCAAGAACATTGGAAGGAAAACGTTTAATCAATAAGGTTAGAGAGGCGTAAAGGCATGTGAGGCTAGTTCCCTTCTGTCAAAGGCATGACTCTTATTTCGTGACTTCTTTTCTGTATTCCCATGATTTTCTTATACTCTAACAGAGGAAGGTTAAAGCTTCTTATGAGATAGAGATGAGCTATGTTCCATGATAATGATGATGAAAATGTTGATGATAATGATTCTATGATGAGCCCGATATTCTTACCCTTATGATGATTTCATTGGTGTTGTTTCTTGATGTTAGTCTCACCTCATGCTACTAGTTCTTTCAAGGTGAAACATGACGATCTTGACTACTCCATAACATAATCAGAGGATACCGACCTTACGTCACTCCGATAGAGTTATAGCTTTCACTTGGACTCCCATGCATGCTTATGTATTTTTATGTATGATTACACCGTGCCTACATGGCCAGGCAGACACACCACTACAGTGGGTAGCTTACCCCGAATGCGGGAGGCCTGGAAGCGGGGTAATGATGATCACACCGTACCTATATGGTCGGGCATCTTATATATGTATGATACGATATTATTTTTATTATAAAAGTTAGCATGCATGACTCCGCCTTAAAAGGCATTCAGTGCAGGTTTGCTCCCAGCTTTATGTCTCTTTATATCCTTATTATACCATTGTATATGCCTTACATACTTAGTAAGTTGTTCGTACTAACGCCCTTTTCTTTATAGACGTTGTGTTCATGCCCACAGGCAGATAGGAGACTGTTGTCGACACCTAGGACTTTTCAATGATTCTGAGAGCACTCCACTACTTCGGAGTCGCCATATTTTGGTATATTCTTTTGCGTACATATTGGGGCATGGCGGGGTCCTATCCCGTCCTTATGATTTCAGTACTCAAGTTAGAGGCTTGTGGATACCTATTTGTGGGTTGTAGATGTCATGTGATCTCTTCATTGTATTTTGTACATCATTTTTGTAGCCTTACGGGCCTATGCATAGATATATGTTTTGGGAGGTATTTGAAGGTTGAATCATGATAGGTTGTATTGAGAATGATATATGCCAGGTTGAGTATGACAGTCAGCATGATAAGTGGTGCTCGTCAGTCAGCTCTAGGTACCCGTCATAGCCCACGCGTCGGGTCGTGACAACATATCTCATGCCTTATTCCATTCTTTTCTATTTAATAGCTCTGAGACTGAGTCTGTGTTCAACGGGTCTTTGCTTTGCCTTCTCTCTTCACCTGTGTTTGTGATAGATCATACGCTTATATCTTCTTCTGCAGCTGTGCAATGGAGCATGTCCTTGGACCTATTCTTACCATGCTGCACTGGCTGCTTCTTTAAACCTTTTACACTGTCTGGGACCTTTTGCTTCGTCTCAACCATTTATCTAGCTTTTCAATTTCATTGACTATTATCACATGTATCTAGACCTGATTTATTCACTGTAATTCTTGCTTAGAACATTACTTTTATTTTGCATCTTGGTTTTCTTACTTCAAGTCTTGCTTTGTCAATCATAAAACTTCACATATAGCTTTATGCCAACAAATTCCCCCTTTTTGATGATGACAAACACAAACTGTCTAAATATCTCATAACTATAATTTGAATTTTAATTGAGATTAACCATGTTAGCGTAGGGGTTATAAAGAAAGTAAGCACACAGATAGATATTCCCCCTTTTGTCATTATTAAACAGATATTTTCCAATGTCAATGAACCGTTGATATTCAGAACCAGTCACTTAGCTTAATGGAATGAAGATTCGAGTCACACAAATAAGGTACAGATAAATATGATGCTAAAAGTATAAGATGCTAAAAAAAAGTTCATTAACTTCAACAAGTGCAGCTCCTAGACCCTGATTACAACAATATAAGATAGATCTAACAACTTGGAATAGACTGTGCTCAGAGTTGATTCACTACTCTAGGGCTATGACCTAGAAATTTCTATTTTGTGCGATGGTGGCGGTGTCTTGAATCTGAGAGAGAGATATATCTTTGTCGACCTTTTCCTTCACCATCATCGTTCATCTTCCAATTTAGGTGGAGCTTCTATTTTTCTCCTTCACTTTCTCCCAATAGCTCACCGTCTTTGTCCATCGATTTCGTCCAGTAGGACTGAGTTCCGGACTGTTCCCCTTTCTCCTTCCCTATTCTTCCATGAACCCTGTTTTATTCATTATTTATTTTTCTCAATTTCTCAGGGACATCTGGTTAGCTTGAGCTTATGGTATCTAGTAACTCATTTTCTTGATGAACTATTTTGTCCCTGATTTCTTGTCCTTTTACCCTTGTTCTTTGAATTTTTGTTGTTTCCCCCTGTCGATGTGCGCCAATGAATTTTGTTTTCCTTTTCAATTTTTCAGTCGGTTTATACATTCAGATGATAGGAAAGGGTGGGTTAATGAGACTGAAATGAACTGTATAATTAGAGTTACCGGAACCAAAAGAGTCTTTTTGTGGAAAGGAGAATGGGTTATTAGAGAAGGGAGAGGAACTAGACATGATCTGGCCAGCTAGGCTTTATGACAATTTGCGGGGGTGATGGTAAGGTTTGACAAATTTATTGCTGATTTAAATAGTTGAGGAGCTGTAGTTTTGGTAGCTACGAGCAAGGTATGTGAGAGGTCTTTATAGGTAACAAGGTAAAGAGGGGTAGTGTTGGTGACTTGACTTTATCTAATTTCCAGAGAGATAATAATTAACCCTTTTCATTATCTCAACGCTCTTTTGAAGATAAGATAGATTAGACTTAACCAGGTCGTGTAGAACCTCTATTCAAAGTTGTTTTATGACCCGAATTATAAAATTACTTGCAAGGGAAAGAGTATATACCCGAAGTGTTAATTTCTAACTTTTCACAATCTTGACTTCTGCAAGTTTTGTAAGGAATCCTTATAATCTCATCTTGACTCAATCTTCAATATGTGAGTAACTTCGACTTTGTCCTGTGGTGCATAGACCCCTCCTCCTTGCATTTCTAGTTGACTGAGCCTGAACCTGGTTTGAGCATTTTCTCCATTTGAGTGTACTTTTTTGAAAACTTTCCTTAACCTGTTTCCTCTCTGTCTGTGTGCTCAATATACTTTACTTATCTGCTTAATTTGTATTTCTCCCTTTTCAAAATGTTGTACGTGAAGGATGCTTTTTTAGCAATCATCTCCCTATTTTAAGCAAGCCTTGAGTTAGTGTTGTGTCACGACCCGACTAGGGCCATGACGGGCACCCGGGACTAACTACCGAGCACCACTCATTCTATTACTCATCTGCTTGAATTCATGTCTCTTATACTCATAATCATAGAAAACGACTTTCATTTGAAACATATTTACCTTATAAACATAAGCCCTTTTAGCTATCAAAATAATTTTTATATATATATATATATATACATACATACATATACATGCATATACATATGAAAAACTTGTGAGACCATACTACCCACACTGCGTATCTACGAGCCTCTACTAGAGTACTAGACAGATAGACGGGACAGGACCCCGTCATGCCCAAACATGAATATATACATATGTACCAAAAGAATAATCAATGGCACCTCCGGAAAATGGAGTGCTCTCAAATCAGCTAATAGCTCCTAAGAGTCTGGATCACCTCCCTGTCTACCTGTGGGCATGAACACAGCGTCCAAAGAAAACGGACGTCAGTACGAACATTGTACTGAGTATGTAAGGCATAAACAATAAAGAAACATCAATGAAATGAGGAGGCATCAAATGAGGGGCAATCTGTAACTGACTGAATCATAAAAGAAATAATGCATGCTGTCTTACTTTCATAATCATCATCATATCATATATGCATATAAGTATAAGCTGCTCGACCATTTAGGTACGGTGTGATAATCAATAGCATTATCATTAGCCTGCGTCCATGCCTCCCGCGTCCGCGGTACCATTTCATGCCGCCCACTAGTGGTGTCTGCCATGCCGTCTGGCCATGGTGTATAGCTGCCCGCCTTAGCGGTGACTGCCTGACCATATAGGCGCGGTGTAACATCATCATCATATGCTCATCATAATATAATTATCATAATACATGCATAAAAACTCAGAGGCAACTATACTTTATCGGGGTGACGTAAGGTCGTGAACCCCCGATTACATTATGGAGCATTCATGAACATTCTGCCTCACCTTGAAGGAATTTGCATAAGGTGAGAGTACATAATAATCAACATCATTAGCTTTATAAGGACATCATATCATGGAATCTAGAATCTTTAGACTTAAGCTTATCATCATCATTATCATGCTTATAACGTATCTCTTATCTCATATGGCTATTCATGGACAAGAACTCTTAGTTTTCTTGAAGATAGGAGATTCATGAAGGGAGAGGAAAATCATGCTATATGATTCATGCCTTTGAAATAAAGGACTAGCCTCACATACCTTTGTCGTTTAACTATTTTATCGCTTGTTCGTTCTCCCTTAATGCGCACGTTCTACCTTCAAGAGAATTCGTATCGACATTAGCTACACAATTTTAAGAATGTTCTTACTAAGGCAAAACAAAATTGGGCAGCATTTCCTTTGTTTATATGACTTCCTCCATATTCCGTATCAACTCCCTAACACTCATAATAACAATCACAATATCATAAATATCAAGCGTCATTTATTGGCATTATCCGCATTTCACAATTTCACTTCAAATTCTCCATAATCATGACCAAAGTTCACTATCGCGTTCTTTCACATATAATACTTATTCCATGTTCTAAATGTCATTTATAACGTATTTACAATCTCAACATATCAATATCCACAACTCAATCCAAGCTTCAACTCAATAATGACACTATTGTCACATTTATGACTCATTTTCTATACTCTCCTACAAACCAAGTGTTTCAACTTATCAATACTTCAAACATCATTAAAATACCATGAAACATACCTTAGATAGCGTAGAAACAAGTCTTGAGTGGAAATACTCTTCTAACACCAAAACCCTATTTCACCTCTCTTGGGATTTCTTGGCTTGGATGACTTTAATGGGTTTCACACTCTTGATTCTTGTTGGTTTGATGAAGTTGATCACCAATTTCCTTTGATTTCTTGTGGATGAAGAGTGGAGAGAATATTCTAGAGGTTTCTTGACTTGTGGAGTGAAAATGAAATGAGGGAGAGGTCCCTTATATTAATTCACAATCTGTCCCGACTAGAACATACGGACCAACATATGGTCCGTATATTTTTCACGGGCCGTATGTCTGGACCGTATGTTTGTTCTAGTGAAGTGTTCCATTTCGGGGGCTGAACCTAAGGCTGGACATACGGTCTGTGTAGTTTATATGGCCCGGCCGTATAATGCCCGGCTTTCCGAGACTTGTTCTCGTCGACTCGTTGATCTCCGATCCTTATGAAACCTTCTTAACACTTTTTTAACACCTCAATACCAATCTAAGGGACGTTATAACTCTTCCTCAAAGTATCACTAGGACGTCTGTCACGCCCCGAACCATAGCCTGGACGTAACACGGCACTCGGTGCCTGATTGCATGTGACCGAGCGAACCACATGGCTTCCGAATCATTATGATACATAACATAGCGGAATATAACGAATACGATGAGCCTTTTATAAAACATGGTGAGTCATAATACTTAATAAAATACTTGTTTAAACATGAGTACGGAAATAACATGAATGAGCCAAAATGGCTGTACGACCCCGAATGTCTGACATGATATAACTGACTTGTCTAGTCTATGAAACCTCTAACCTGAGTCTGAACATAAAATATACGACAAGTGACCCAAAGATAAATTTTCTTTAATGTATCGATGACATAAGGTAAACCACTAACTAAACCCCGAAGAGAATGGGGCTCACCCAAAGCCGATATGAGAGTTGTCCCTCGAAAGGTGTGCGTTGTCCCGTGCCGACTCCGATCGTGAAACGCAGCCCCCAAGGCAATAAAGGGACGTCGCACATGAATGTATCGGTATGTAAGAATCGGATGAAATAACATGGGTCATGAAATAACATGATAAGAACCGAAACCGAAACTTGGACATGAACATGAGCATGAGTATATAAACATGAAGTTGAAAGCGAAACCGAACGAGTCGTAAGCCGTAATAGTCAGAATACCGACACGAACCACCACGGGAGAACTTCGATCTTGCCCGATCACTAACATCTCTGCTTGCCGGGGCACGAGACATGAACATGACATGAATGGATCCAAAATCCCTCAATGGGAAAAATATGAAGGAATCGTCCTAATCGGGCGGAGCGATCCTTATCCTACGTCAGATACGTAGTTTAGGCTATACGAGCCTCTCTCGGTATTAATACAACTCCCGAACATGAAAATAACCGAAAACATGATTTCGAATCTTGACATGAACATGGGTACATGAAGACATGACAATAAATACATATATAAAAGTTTTCATGAAAATAAGCATAATGTCTCATATCTTGTGTTATGGAACCCATGGAATGCAAGTTATGGGTTTTTCATAGATTACGGACCGAGTCTGATTACCAAAACAAGAATTAAGACTAATCAAACGGAATTGTCTGACTCATATAATATACATCATGGTTCAAGTGTCTAGGGTTCAACATGAATATGCCTAGAATCCTAAAACTTGGGTGTAATCATGGAATACTGAAACATGGGGAAGAACAAGGATGTTCCCACACGTGGATAGCGCCTACATACCTTAACTTCCTGCTTTTGGGCGTATCACAATGTCCTTCAATCCCTTCAACTTTGATCTATAATAATACAGGTCATAGGGATTCTATATTAGCAACAATGTCCATGCTTTATTCATCTAAGCATTTTATCAAACACTTGGTGGGCATGAAGCTCCACAACCCTCATTAATGGTGTTTTCTTCACCAATTTCCCATTCTATTACTTCTAGCTGATTCTACAATCTCAATTAGATGTAATTAACATCATTCTTCATCAACCACATGAATACAACAATCCCAAGTCAACAATCCAAAAACCCTAGCATAGTTCATATAATTCTCTTTACCAAATCTATTTACTATCCTCCCAAGGACTCATCAATTCGCAACTATAGATGATTAGAGAGTAGAAACATTACCTTAGGTAGTGGTTGAACAAGTCTTGAGTGGAGTTACTCCTCTAGCACCAAACCCTACTTCACTTCCCTTGGGTTTTCTTGAATTAGATGAACTTTGGCTAGGTTTCATACACTTGGGTTCATGGATTTGGTGTTATTGATTATGGATTTCCCTTGAATTTTTGTGTGGATGAAGGTTAGAGAGTATTCTAGAGGTTTTCTTGACCAAGAATGATGAAAATATGATTTTGGACGAGTTGGGTCTTATTTAAAGTAGTCCAGAAAAGTACGGACAAAATCTCTCTGTCACAACTTGCGATTTTGGATGCGGCGTCGCATGTCGGCTCGCGAGTCGCATCTTGCGTCGCATTCGGTGACAGAGGGCGATTTTCTGTCGAATAGTCTGTCGTAAAATGGCCATAACACACACAGATGTCCGTTTGACCCCGTAAGATACCGTTGGAAAGGTATTTCAATGCTCTACAACTTTCATCAAGGAAGTTTTCCCAAATTCTCAATTAATAATGGGGTTATGATCGTTGGAAGTAAGACCTCTATAAACTCACTTGCAAACATGCCCCGTTGGCTTTCAACTTTGTTTTTCCCAAAGACAATTCTTATGACTTAATTGGTTTTCAAAACACTTCCTATAACCCTCATATTGGTTCCATTATATTATCATGTTATGATTCAAGCTTCGTCCGAAGTTACGAGGTGTTACAATATCTCCCCCTTGGGATCATTCGTCCTCGAATGATGTGTCATGGTTAGTAATCGACATGGCTTGACTACATGAACGTGAAGAAAACATGACGTGAAACATAGAGATCGAACTAACATGACATGGTTACATGGAAACATGAATGCGAGGCATGAACATGGGCGGATAGTTGACGTAAGCATGGAACATGAGACATAACATGACATGGGGCTATGACATAGTTTCATGAAAACATTTGCCCAAACATGAGACATGAATAGCGCATACATGAACTTGAACGTGAAACGTGAGGCATGAATACATAAGCGACATTATAACTCTTCTCAAAATGTCATTAAGCCCTCATTAATTCGATACTCGTAATTCCGACACACAACATATCCCTTGCTTTCCTTAACAACTTTAGTCTCCTACCTCAAATGTCTTTGAAATCTCATTTATAATAATTAAATATTACTTCTTACTGTCGACTTTTCGTATACGTCATACCCTTCGTAGGTCTATTCGCGGTACGCTAATGGGGAAATTTCAAGGTGTAACATTTTCCCTCTCTTTTGGAACATTTGTCCTTGAATGTTAACATTCGGATTCTACAAAATTTCGTCAGAGTTTTCCCTGTAATATGGCACTACCAACCTGTCACAATAGCCCATAATATCATTGCCTCACAGGACTATATCACAATAGCACTATAAATTGGCCACACACGACCAAAAGTATGAAAAGAAAGCTTACATACCTCAAAATCTTGGTGTTTCATCATAAATCTCCTCTCGTGGGCCGAAACAAGTGCGGGTACATGGATCTCATCCCTCCTCGGCTTCCCATGTAACTTCCTCAACTTTCCGACTTCTTCACGGGACTTTCACCGAGGCTACTTCCTTAGTCCTCAACTTGCGAACTTGACGATCAAGAATGGCACAGGGATCTCCCTCATAGGTGAGGCCATCCTTCGTTATAGCATCGGGAACAACCAACGAAAGGTCTCCCACACACTTCCTCAATATGGACACATGAAACACGAGATGTCAGCCCAAATCTTGTGGCAACTTAAGTTCATAGGCTACTAGGCCGATCTTTCGCGTAATTCCTTAAGGTCCAATATATTTGGAAGTTTGCCTTTCTTGCTAAATCTCATGACACCCTTCATAGGTGAGACTTTAAGGGACACCCAATCATCAACTGAAAATTCTAAGTCCCTTCGCCTCACATCTGTGTAAGACTTCTGGCGACTTTGAGCCGTTTTCAAATGCTCATGTATTAACTTAACTTTCTTCAAAGCTTGGTAAACCAAATCTAGTCCCGACAACCTTTCACCAACTTCAAACCAACCAATCGGGTGATCTACTTCGCTCAAAAAGGGTTTCAAACAAGGCCATCCCAATACTAGCATGGTAATTATTTTTGTAAGTAAACTCAATAAAGAGCGATGTGGTCATCCTAATTACCATTGAAATCAAGGACACATGGTTACTCTGAGATACGGCGAATGTCTATTGAATCGGGATGACTGAATACCGAGCTAATCGAATCTTCGGATTTGAATGGCGTATTAGCTTGAAGAGAAACGAATTTTGGATTAGTGAATCCGGACCGACATAAATACGTGAGCTTTGGTGATATCCGAGATGAACAAATCATGAATATTATAACATACGAGACCGAATAGTGTATCGACTATTTGTCGAGGATCAAAGTTGTGCTAGGGTTCACCTTGGTACCCAATCAAAGAATTTTCGGTTCGTTGTGAACCGAGCACCATAATCGAAATAATGGACACTAGGGTCCCATACTTCTGAAATTTCATTAACATATAGCTTCATAACCATCCTATCCGTAGTCTTGGCAAGAAGTGCTGCACTTCGTAAGTCTATCCACAATCACCCAAATTAAATCATGCCTCCTAGTTGAACGAGGTAGACCTAGAATGGTGAGCTTCGACATAAATAGTTCTCTCGAGTCCATCTACATCCGAAACGCATAATCCGCCTTGATATCTCGGTACCATTATCCTGTTCAAAAGCTAAGGCTTTCTATTCGTGAATCCTCAAGTAGGAATCACCAAACTCGCTTCTCTCTAACTTCAATAACTAAGCGAGAATGCCATGTTGGCAATAACTCCACCCACTTTGAAGTCGAAAGTCAAATTCCTAGCTTGGATAAGAAGTGAACTTCTTTAGTTCTACATCCGCCTAAATCATGATGTACTTCCCATACTTGATTTTTTTTTTTTTTTTTTTTTTTTTAGATACTTTCTAAAATACTATCGGTGGTGCGCTAAGTCTTTCACGAGCACCTTAAAGATTAGAGTCTTGTGCAATGGCAACGCCCTTATGACATGCGGGGCATGATCTTATGGCGCACAGCAGATCGCCTAATCGATAGTAATTGAACTTGACACGATCCATTTGACGATCATTCTACTCACTTCGGGTTAGACATATTCCCTATGGAGACTATCTCATTATGCCAACCTAACCGAATTAAGGTTCTTCTATCTCATACTAACCCTTCGGGTCTTCAATTATCCCTTTGGACGTACCGGAGATTTATGTATCTCCCCTTAGACCAAGGCTAACGTCTTATACTTACAAATTCTTCCCTTTTTGATGGGATCCAATTAACATTCTTACCTTCGATTCCTTTGTACTCTACAACACCGACTTTTTTTTTTTTTTTTGACTCACATCCGACCAATTTCTCATGAAGAAAAAGAACTAAATTTACTTACATGAACGAGTTGCTTGTGTTCGTAAATGGCATACTCTATCTTAACACTTAACTCGCTTCACATTTGTAAATCTTAGGACAACCTCTTTGAAAACTCTTAAAAACTCTTCGATTTCTTCTTCTACTGAAGTCTCAACTTAAATTAAGCCCTTGTTTTCCAATACACATCTTGATATACACCGTCACCCCTCAGTGTTCATCGAATAGGGAATCAAATCTTATTTCTCAAAGTCATCCGTACTCATAACTTAGTCAAATCTTATCATTACCGTTGACATGATATATTACGAACTTATATCTCATTCTCCTTCTATTTCTAGGAAAAATTTTGGCAGAAGTTTCCTCTCGCATTTTACTATCCCAAAACTTGAGAAATACCAACAATGCCTCACAAGGCCAACGATATATATACATATATATATCATGTCATATCATCTCCCAATTTCAACACGATAAAAATGACGGACTTACCTCATATGTCCAAAATCTAGAATCATCTGCTTACACTTTCCCCGTTTATTTTCCTTTTGCCTTGGTCCTAATGACCTCCGATAGCAACCGCCGCCACCTCTTCCTTTGAGATGCTCCATATTTACCTTTTCTTGTTGACTTGGCTCATTTTTCTAATTTCTCTAATATCCTCTCCCGTTTTATTCCATGTTCAAGGAATCATTTCATTCAATATACCATTCATTCCACTACACCCCTTCTCGAGCAACTTACATTGTATTCCACTTTCAATAGCACTTGAAGTCTCATTCGTTACTAGTAAGTATTGCATTGTACCCCCTATGGTAAATTCCACTTGGACCTTGAATTACCTGTTCATCTCCTCGAAACGTATTTCGAGATAAAGAGAAGTTACTTATTGCTCTAAGCTTCATGGCACGATCTTCAGACAAATCCGAATGTCTTGGTGGGTTGTTTGTAACCTGTAATGGGGCCCTCACACATATAAAAATGGGACATCATGACTCCCTAAAGACTCTTGAACCTAGGCTCGATACCAAGTTTTGTCACGCCCCGAACCATAGCACGGACGTAACACGGCACTCGGTGCTGATTGCATGTGACCGAGCGAACCACTTTAATCATTATGATACATAACATAAGCGGAATATAACGTGAATGCTAGCCTTTATAAAAATGGTGAGTCATAATAATTTAATAAAATATTTGTTTAAACATGGTACGATATAACATGAATCAAAATTGACCGAATCATGATATGACTTGTCTAGTCTATGAAACCTCTAACCTGAGTCTGAACATAAAATATACTTGCTGGGACAAGGCCCCCAGCATACCCTTAATGCATCGATGACATAAGGTAAACCACTAATAAACCGTCTCACCCCAAAGAATAATGAGTTGTCCTTCAGCGGTGCTTTGTCCTGTGCAGGATTGAAAACGAGGCCCCAAGGCAATGTGGGACGTCAAGACATTGAATGTACTCGGTATGTAACTCGGATGAAATAACATGGGTCATGAAATAACATGATAAGAACCGAAACCGAAACTTGACATGAACATGAACGAAAGATATATAAACATGAAGCTGGAAACCTAACCGAACGTAAACCTTCTAAGCATGAAATAGAAATTTCATGAACCAATTGAGACTCCTCCTTTAAGCCATCTCGTACATCCGGGCACAGACATGAACATGACATGAATGGATCCAAAATCCTCAATGGGAAAAATAATGAAGGAATCGTCCTTCGGAGCGATCCTTATCCTACGTTGCATACGTAGTTTTTCGAGCCTTCTCGTATTAATACAACCCAACACGAAAATAACCGAAAACATGATTTTAATCTTGACATGAACATGGGTACAGACATGACAATAAATATATAAAAGTTTTTCATGAAAATAAGCATAATGTCTCATATCCTGCGGGAACCCATGGAATGCAAGTTATGGGTTTTTCATAGACATTTGACCTTGTCTCCAAAACAAGAATTAAGACTAATCAAACGGAATTGGTGACTATATAATAGCCATCATGGTTCAAGTGTCTAGGGTTCAACATGAATATGCCTAGAATCCTAAAACTTGGTGTGTAATCTGAATATAAAACATGGGAAGAACAAGGATGTTCCCACACGTGATAGCGCCTACATACCTTAACTTCCTCGCTTTTGGGCGTATCACAATGTCCTTCAATCCCTTCAACTTTGATCTATAATAATGCATAGGGATTCTATATTAGCAACAATGTCCATGCTTTATTCATTAAGCATTTTATCAAACACTTGGTGGGCATGAAGCTCCACAACCCTCATTAATGGTGTTTTTCACCAATTTCCCATTCTATTACTTTAGCTGATTCTACAATCTCAATTAGATGTAATTAACATCATTCTTTCATCAACCACATGAATACAACAATCCCAAGTCAACAATCCAAAAAACCCTAGCATAGTTCATATAATTCTCTTTTACCAAATCTATTTACTATCCTCCCAAGGACTCATCAATTGCAACTATAGATGATGTAGTAGGAAACATTACCTTAGGTAGTGGTTGAACAAGTCTGTATATGGAGTTATTCCTCTAGCACCAAAACCCTATACTTCCTTGGCTTTCTTGAATTAGATGAACTTTGGCTAGGTTTCATACACTCCATGGATTTGGTGTTATTGATTATGGATTTCCCTTGAATTTTTGCGTGGATGAAGGTTAGAGAGTATTCTGTGAGGTTTTCTTGACCAAGAATGATGAAAATATGATTTTGGACGAGTTGGTCTTATTTAAAGTAGTCCAGAAAAGTCTGGAAAATCTCTCAAGATCATGAGTATAGACAGAGGGCTTATTTTTCATGTCAAATCGTCGTAAAATAGTTAACTTTTACACAGTCTCTCTCTCTGTTCGTAAGATACCGCGGGAAAGCGTATTTCAATGCTCTACAACTTTCATCAAGGAAGTTTTCCCAAATTCTCAATTAATAATGGGGCATGGAAGTAAGACCTTCTATAAACTCACTTGCAAACATGCCCCGTAGAGTGGCTTTCAACTTTGTTTTTCCCAAAGACAATTCTTATGACTTAATTGGTTTTCAAAACACTTCCTATACATATTGGTTCCATTATATTATCATGTTATGATTCAAGTTTCTCGTCCGGGTTACGAGGTGTTACAACGCCATTAACTCAATACTCAAAATTTTATCCGACACACAACATATGATAACAACTTTCTTCTCTCACCTCGAATTTCTTTGGAAATCTTAATTGGGACCATTAAAGGCTATTTCTTATTCATCAAAACATCGTATACGTTTTACCCTTCGTTAGTCTACTCACTGTACGCTAACGGGAAATTTCCAAGGTGTAACATTCTTCCCCCCTTTAGAACATTCGTCCTCGAATGTTAAGTCATCTAGAATTCTAGAAAATGAGTCTCCCTTGTAATATGGCACTACCATCCCCACAAAACCCATAATAGCATTGCCTCAGCTGTGGCCACAACACAATAGCAATATAAATTGGCCACACACGACCCATATGCATAAAAGAAAAGCATACATACCTTATAATCTCGATATCTCATCATAGATCTCTTCCGGGGACAGAAATAAATGCGGGTATGTGGATTTCATCTTCTCTTCCACTTCCCAAGTCATCTCTTCTCGATTGTTATTTCACCACAAGACTTTAACCGAGGCCACCTCCTTATTCCGAAGTCTTCGTACTTGCCTGTCTAAGATGGCAATAGGCACTTCTTCATAGACTAGCTTTTCTGTCACCTGGACATCATCTATTGGCACAATCTTCGTAGGATCTCCAATACACTTGCGGAGCATTGAGACATGGAAAACTGGATGAACTAATTCAAGTTCTGAACGCAAGTCTAATTCATAAGCTATTTGACCCACCTTGCGGATAATCTTATAGGGTCCAACATATCGGGGACTTAACTTTCCCTTTTTACCAAATCTCATCACCCCTTTCATTGGCGACAATTTCAAAAATACCCAATCATTAACTTGAAATTCTAGGTCTCGTCGGCGGTTGTCCGCATAAGATTTTTGGCGACTTTGGACTGTCAACAATCGGTCTCGATCACCTTGACTTTTCCACGCTTGTTGGATCAACTCAGACCTATTAATGTACTTCTATCTCAAACCATCCAATTGAGACCCGCACTTCCTTCCAATACATGAGCCATTTGAATACCGGAATGATAGCTATGTAAACTCACTGGGTAAATGGTCATCCCAACTACCACCAAAATCTAGTACACATGCTCAGAATATCTTCCGCACTTCGGTGATGGATGAAATGTCGTTCTTTACTTGAGGACCTAGGCCTTCTTGAAAAGATTTAACTTCGTAAGTCTCTAAGTTCGTAATAATGGATCCTATGAAGTCTCACAATCTCCTTGATATACAACCTCCCATAATTTTCGCTCGAGTAATGAAGAAATGAGTTGTTTTTCGTCAATCTATCCACAATCACCCATTTAGAATCATACTTGCCTTGGGAACGAGGTAATCCCACAATAAAATCCATGTTAATCACTTCCCATTTCCATGTAGGAATTTCCATTGCTTGCAATAATCCTCCTGGATTTTGATGTTCTACCTTCACAGCAGTTTGACTAAGGCTACGAATACAGTGTCTCTTTTCATGCCATCCTACCAATATATCATCTTGAGATCATGATACATCTTTGTTGCTCCCGGATGAATAGTATACCGAGAATAATGAGCTTCCTCTAGGATTCGACGACCAACTTCGCAACGTTCGGCACACATACATCTAAGAACTCCTTCTATAGAAATTTCAAATTGAGACTCCTCTTTTGCATGACATGCATCTCTATAATGGTTCAACTGAGGGTCTTCATATTGACGCTCTTTCACTTCCATGTTCAAGGACGAAACTGTAGGATTATTAATACTAACTCCTGCACCACCTGAATCAATTAGGCATATTCCAAGACTAGCTAGTTGGTGTAGCTCGTGAGTTAATTCTTTCTTCTCTGCAGGAACTTCACATAGTCTGCCCATTGATCGGCGACTAAGTGCATCCGCTACTACATTTGCTTTCTCGAGGTGGTATAAAATATTCACATCATAATCCTTCGATAATTCTAACCACCGCCTTTGCCGCAGATTTAACTCCTTTTGTTTGAAAATTGTACTCTTGTGGTATATAGATATCAACACGCACACCATACAAGTAATGTCTCCACATTTTTCATGAATTCTTCAAGGAGTAGGGTAGTTCTTTTCATGTTCCCGCAGCTGTATCGATGCATAAGAAATAACTCTACCATGCTGCATCAATATACATCCTAACCCAACACCGGAAGCATCACAATATACAATATAACCATCCGGCCCTTCTGGGAGTGTCACATCTCGTCCCTTTCTAGAAACTATGCTCACAAGCATCATTCCACTAAAATTTATCGACTTCGGGTTAGCTTCACAATGGGCTGAAATAGGTGAAAAGCCCTCTACGAATTTATAATTCTCAATCCCGTAAAATTATGAACTTCGTAGCATCGTAGGCCTTGGCCAAGTCTTCACAAACTTTTAATTTTCCGAGTATCAACTCTAATGCCATCATCTGAAAAAATAAACCCAAGAATGTTCTTAGCCAAAATCGCACTTTGAATATTTCTTTCGAGTTCTAAGAATTCCAAGAACGATACGCAAATGGTTCCGCATGCCGATTTGCGAGAGCTCGTAATATCATCAATGAATATTATTACGAATAGATCCAAGAGAGGCCTGAATACATTGTTCATTAAATGCATGAACATTGCCGGGGCATTAGTTAGCCCAAATGACATCACCCGAAATTCATAATGGCCATATCTCGTTCCAAAGTCAGTTTCGGGAATATCTTCTTCTCTAACTTTCACTTGATGATTACCTGATCTCAAGTCTATCTTGGAAAACCACTTGGCACCTTGTAGTTGATCAAATAAATCATCAATTCTTGGGAGAGGATATTTGTTCTTTATCGTCACCTTATTCAACTGCCTATAATCAATGCACATTCGTAGGAGCCATCTTTCTTTCTCACAAATAAGGCGGTGCTTCCACGGTGATGAACTGGGTCTAATAAACCCTTTCTCGAGCAAATCTTTCAACTGCGCCTTTAGCTCTTTCAATTCTACCGGAGCCATTCGATAAGGAGGAATAGAAATGGGCTTGGTATCCGGCAATACATCAATAGCGAAATCAATTTTCTTCCGAAGGAAGGCTTGGTAGTTCATCCGGAATACATCCGTAAATTCATTCATCGCCGAGACTATTGGAAATCGGTGACTTCCTTCGTATCATGAACTCGACTAAGTGATAGAAATATAGCCCTTAGCTATCATCTTTCTTGCCTTAAGGTAGGAAATAAACCTACCTCTTGGAGATGCCGTATTACCTTTCCATTCAAGCACGGGCTCTCCCGGAAATTGAAATCGAACTACTTTCATTTGGCAATCAACATTAGCATAACATGAGGCTAACCAATCCATACCCATAATCACATTGAAATCTAACATTTCCAGCTCAACTAAATCAGCTTTAGTCTGGCGGTCACGTATCACAATCATACAATCTTTGTATACTTGTCTAGCTATCACGGGATCACCAACCGAAGTAGATACCTCAAAAGGTTTAATTGGCTCGGGTTTCACCCCAGTACGACCAGCAACATATGGAGTAATATAAGATAATGTGGAACCCGGATCTATCAATGCATACACATCATGAGAAAATACTGATAATGTACCCGTAACCACATCTGTGGAGGACTCGAGATCCCGTCGTCCGGCTAAAGCATATATGCGAGGCCGTGTGGCACGGGCAAGTAGATGCCCCCCCCGCCTCGACCTCGCCCGCCGGAATTGGGAACCCGCTCTACCGGCGCACCGAAGAAGAACTAGCCGCTGATCCTGTGGGCTGGACCCCAACTCTACCGCTCATCGACGGGCAATCTCTCATCATGTGCCCTACCTGGCCACAAGCATAGCAAGCATCCGAACCCTGGAGACACTGTCCAGAATGTAATCTACCGCACTGGCTGCATCGCGGTACTGGAGGTCTCCTCTGGCTATAGTCTCCCCCAAACTGTGAACCTGGGGCCCTCGAACTCTGACCCTGTCCTGAACGGAAGGAGCGATCAAATCTCTTGCTCGAAAATCGGAGAGGTGCCCTAGTCACCGACTGGCCTGAGTGTCTAGGATATGACTGCCTTGATCCCCCTCTGTAATCACTACCTGCCCCCATATATCGGGCCCTCTTGCTTTGCCCTATATCAATATCACGATCACCCCTTTGCGGATGTTGTTGTCCTTCTAGATTCTGGGCATAGGCTTGAATGCGGGAAATATCCATCCCATCTTGCAATGAGGCCGTCAAATAATCTTTGAATAAATGTGGCCCTAAGCCACTCACAAATCTATGCACCCTATCGCCCATATCGGCCACCATAGTCGGGGCATATCTAGCCAATGAATTAAATTGCAGGCTATACTCCCGGGCACTCATATTCCCTTATTTCAGATTTAGAAATCTATCCGCTCTAGTTCGGCGGACCTCGGGTGGCAAATAGTGGCGGATGAAAGCATCTACGAATTCTTGCCAAACGGGAGGAGGCGCATTCTCGCTTCTCAATGCTATCCAATTATTATACCATAATACCGCCACATCTCAGAGTCTATAAGATGCCAACTCCACCGATTCAGTCTTGGAGGCATGAATAATCCTCAATGTCCTCAACATCTCATCAATAAAACCTTGCGGATCTTCATCCGGCTTTGACCCGAAGAATTTCGGAGGATTCAAATGTCACGACCCAGCCCCGTAGGCCGCGACTGGTGCCCTATTTGGGCACCACAAACAGACATACATAGCAAATCGTCATATTCTAGCTTAACTCAGATTTCATACTCATCATCCTAAACAGAAATGCAAACAACATTGTCTTAAGCGGTCGCACGTACCAAAAGTATCATATCAAAGTCAAAAGGGGCGGCGGAATGCACATCGCCGGATATAGGTACATATACAAACATACAGGCCGTTTAGGCCGCACCCAAATCTGATAGGTTGGCGGAATATACATCGCCAGATACATACACGTATACAGACAAATGGGCCGCTTAGGCCATAGTAGCGAACGGGACCGCAGTAAGACACAGATCGTAACCAAACGAACACACACATGACCCATGACCCACATATATGACTACAGGCCTCTACACATCAAAACAGAACATATGACGGGACAGGGCCCCGCCGTACCCCAAATAATCAAATATACAAAAGCGTATACATCACAGAAGATATGTATCAATATGTGGGCTCCGGATCGAAAGGAGCACTCTGTAACAGCAGAATGTGTGGCCTACACTGGCAGATCACGAACCTCTGTACCTGCGGGCATGAAACGCAGCCCCCGAAGAAAGGGGGTCAGTACGAAGGATGTACTGAGTATGTAAAGCATAAAGTACAGAAATCCAAACCATAACTGAAGTGAAAGGTACAGAGCGAAAATACCGGATCAACATATATACCAAACCTGTACTGAAGACATATGTACATAATGCAAACAGAGATCATGCATAAGGCTCAGGAACGTGGTCACCACTCCGACGCTGGTGCCACACACAGCATGATACTCCGAGAAGGTTTCAAATCCCCGTACTCCCCGAACACACATATCATATCATCAAACACATCATCAAATATATCATCAAACATATCATAGGCCATATCACAGCATAACTCCATAAGCGGAACCCGGCCCTATGGCGAGGTCTCGGGAACCGTAACACAGCATACTGCCGAATTTATCATAGTGCGCACGATCATAAACCTCCGGTACGGAACGAAATCATAATCATTGGCACGAGCGAGTAGTGCGAAACCGTATGCATATTAAAATTAATTTCCAGGACTCGACACATAATTTCATATACATATTCATTAGTATCAGAAGGCTGAAAATGAGTACCGAGTCAATCGGAATTAATATACAAAAGTCGCGGACTTTTAAGTTATCATCTTTTTTTGAAAAATACATCGTAGGTCACTTTCGGAAAGTTTAGTATCAATCATAGTGGAGAACGTTCAAATAACATTATAGGGCATTTCAAACGGACCTTAGAGTCATAGGCAAACGTTTCCTTTTCATATCATACGAAAATGAGACAAACAAACCAAATAAGGGAATTCTCGGGACTTGCGGGCCCACCTCAGGTCAAGTCGAGGCGGCGGACACGAGTTACAAATATTAGACTCTATGGAGTCATCCATGTAAGTTTCAAACGATTCTGTTACATTTGTACATAATGTGGATGTTCAGATAGTTTCCCAACAAAACATAAGAGTTATAATTCAATTACATTGAATGAATAGTATCTAAAATCAGACTCGGACTTCGATGAACAGAATTGCCCCCGAGGCTCAAATCTCAACCTAGTATGTCTAGGACATGCCAAAAGAAGAAAATGGATAGCTTTACATACCTTTTCCGTCTTCTATACGTCTCCAAAATCAAGTCTCAAGTTCGCCAAAATCTACAATTTGGTCACATTTACCAAATGTAAGTTATAACTTCTAAAAGTTCAACTTAAGTTCATATTTGTCTACCGAAATTTTCAAAAGATTTCCCCTATAAACTCAACATCCCCGAGACTTGGCTCGGCCATAATATCAACAACAACAACCACAACAATAACAACAATCCTCAAAATCACAACAAAACGCATTCTAACATAAACAGTCTTCCTTTCCAAATAATGCAACAACTTCCATTCTAACTTCACACCATCCAACCAATATCAACATTTTTCCATATTCATTAACTAACTCAAGATTACTCAAATATTTCAATAACATTTCAAGCAACACTCAAGGATTCAAGCAATTCCGCCAATTCCATATTCTATCCAAAACTTCAACAAATGCGACGAAACTACCAAATCATCTTGTTTTCTTCCAAACTCATTAACAACAACCATAATTCACATTTAGAATCTTATTTCTATAATTATATAAAAATCACATAATTTCCCATAATGACATACATGCCATTTCAATGCCAAATTAAACCATCTAGCCTTCCTTTACATTATAAGGATCACAACAACACAATTACATACTAAACAAAATAAATCCATCATTATTCATCACCAATATACCACACGGCCAACATGGCAATTTTCCAACTTCATCCAATTTTCATTCAACTTTCATTTTCAATACAAATTCCACAATAACCACAACTAAAATACAACATAAAATTCAACTCATCCCAACTACACTACATAGCACATATACACGGCCACATGCACACATGCACACCCACTTTGCAAACTTCCATATTTTTATATATTCTACTCATTTCCATATACTACAACACAAACAAACCTTCATAACATAATTAAAGGGGATTAATTCTTACCTTTTCTCCTCAACTTCTTCACTTGGCCAAAGTGCGGAAACGATGAAACAGATGAGTTATCTTCCGAAATAATTATACCACGCTGTAGAGGACCCTTGAATTAGTAGGGATACCACAAGAAAATAATTTTAGGAACGAGATTTCAAAGGGGACAAAAATCATGAGCATGGCCGAATGGCCTCATGCTTTGTTTCTCTTCTTTTTGTTTCCTCCTTCTCTCATTTTCTCTTGAAACTTCTAATGACAAGGACCTATTTATCACATGGAATTTTCATTAAATGACATGGGTTGGGCTAGCCATGTGGCCGGCCACCCCATGCAAATTTGGGCCTTATTTTCACTTATTATTTTGAGCCCAATTAGTTTGGCTCTATTTTGTAATTTCCGAAACTAATTTCCAAAATTCCAATTTTTGCCCTTGGCCTTCCTCCGTATTTCCGCATGAATATTTTTCATGAATATCACACATATGTTAAATAAAATAAAATAAAAACATAGCCTTATTTCTCACAAGGCAAGATTATTCCAAATTTTTCAAATGCACAAAAACACGGGATATAACATCAAACTCATAAAATCACAGGCTCTGGTACTAGCTGACCGATCACTTGGGCCCACATTCTGCCGCTGTCCCTGGGCGGCAACTAGCTGTGTTAATTAATGGATGGCTTCGGTCACTTGTTGACCCGACGTAGCCGGTGGAGGAATTGGAACTGAAGCCCCCTCTTGTTCTTCGGTAGTAGGCGGAGTAGAAGAAGCATTAGATGGAGTCTCATTATGTGATTCACCCTCATCTGCATTCATTGGCGGCTCTCTTTCTGCCCTTCTTTTCATCGTAACCTTGCCCTTCTGGGCGGCTTTAGCTTTTCCCTTTGGCGGCATTTCTGAAATCACAACACACTATTAGGGAGGATGAAATCTTATAGCACAGCTCTATCGCACGATCTCTTAAGAAGAAAGATGGTCATTTTTCCTAAATGCCCTGTAGCCTCCTGTTTATTAGCGTGGCGCACAACACACCATAAACAAGACTCTACTAGAGATGGCTCGTAGTCACTTCCTAGGACTGAACTGCTCTGATACCACTTCTGTCATGACCCGAATAGGGCCATGACGGGCACCCGGGACTAACTACCGAGCACCACTCATTCTATTACTCATCTGCTTGCATTCATGTCTCTTATACTCATAATCATAGAAAACAACTTTCATTTGAAACATATTTACCTTATAAACATAAGCCCTTTTGGCTATCAAAATAATATATATAGATAGATACATATATATATATATATATATAGATACATATATATATATATATATATAGATACATATTTATATGAAAAACTTGTGAGACCATACTACCCACACTCTGCGTATCTACGAGCCTCTACTGAGTACTAGACGGATAGACGGGACAGGACCCCGTCATGCCCAAACATGAATATATACATATGTACCAAAAGAATAATCAATGGCACCTCCGGAAAATGGAGTGCTCTCAAATCCGCTAATAGCTCCTAAGAGTCTAGATCACCTCCCTGTCTACCTGTGGGCATGAACACAGCGTCCAAAGAAAACGGACGTCAGTACAAACGTTATACTGAGTATGTAAGGCATAAACAATAAAGAAACATCAATGAAATGAGGAGGCATCAAATGAGGGGCAATCTGTAACAGACTGAATCATAAAAGAAATAATGCATGCTATCTTACTCTCATAATCATCATCATATCATATATGCATATAAGTATAAGCTGCCCGACATTACCTACACAATTAGCGCACGTTCTCCCTTAATGCGCACGTTCTACCTTCAAGAGAATTCGTATCGACATTAGCTACACAATTATAAGAATGTGCTTACTAAGGCTAAAGAAAATTGGGCAGCATTTTATTTGTTTATACGACTTCCTCCATATTTTGTATCAACTCCCAAACACTCATAATAACAATCACAATATCATAAATATCAAGCGTCATTTATTGGCATTATCCACATTTCACAATTTAACTTCAAATTCTCCATAATCATGACCAAGGTTCACTATGGTGTTCTTTTACATATAATACTTATTCCATGTTCTAAATATCATTTATAACGTATTTACAATCTCAACATATCAATATCCACAACTCAATCCAAGCTTCAACTCAATAATGACACTATTGTCACATTTATGACCCATTTTCTATACTCTCCTACAATCCAAGTGTTTCAACTTATCAATACTTCAAACATCATGAAAATACCATGAAACTTACCTTAGATAGCGTAGAAACAAGTCTTGAATGGAAATACTCTTCTAGCACCAAAACCCTATTTCACCTCTCTTGGGATTTCTTGGCTTGGATGACTTTAATGGGTTTCACACTCTTGATTCTTGTTGGTTCGATGAAGTTGATCACCAATTTCCTTTGATTTCTTGTGGATGAAGAGTGGAGAGAATATTCTAGAGGTTTCTTGACTTGTGGAGTGAAAATGAAATGAAAATGAAATGAGGGAGAGGTCCCTTATATTAATTTACAATCTGTCCAGACCAGAACATACGGACCAACATACGGTCCGTATATTTTTCACGGGCCGTATGTCTGGACCGTATGTTTGTTCTAGTGAAGTGTGCCATTCTTTGCTAAACCTACGGCTGGACATACGGTCCGTGTATTTTATACGGCCAGTATGTCTGGCCGTATAATGCCCAGCTTTCCGAGACTTGTTCTCGTCGACTCGTTTGATCTCTGATGCTTATGAAACCTCTTAACACTTGTTTAACACCTCAATACCAATCTAAGAGACGTTATAACTCTTCCTCAAAGTATCATTAGGACGTCATTAACTCAATACTCGAAATTCTTATCCGACACACAACATATGACTCGCTTTCCTTAACACCTTTATTCTCTCACCTCGAATGTCTTTGGAAATCTTAGTTAGGACCATTAAAGGCTATTTCTTAATCATCAAAACATCATATACGTCGTACCCTTCGTTAGTCTACTCACTGTACGCTAACGTGAAATTTCCAAGGTGTAACATGTTGTTTGTGCTTTCACCCTTTCACTGCAACTGTTGTATAATCAGAGACTTGTTTTTGGAACCCATACTAGCTTAGGTCATTTTCCTTGCACAGAAGGTTGAATCAAGTCATTTTTCATCCATTCTGGCATATTCCAAGTGAACCTGTTTCCTTCCCCTGTTGCCTACCTTTTGAATATTCTCTTAGTTTATACAGACATATCATGCAAATACCTGTTCCTTTGACACAATCCGGTCAGTTTCGCATGTTCGATTCTTCTATCAACAGGTCTCATCTCAATCCTATTTCAAGCAGGATAAAACACATCTCTTCTTGTCCATCTTCAAAATATATAAGGGACCCAGTTCCCTTTTCTTGTATAACTGATCTTCAAAGGCTTGGTAATCCTATGACTTGATGTGAGCTCTTTCTTTTGGTTGAGAGGGTAGGTCATACCTCTTCTTTTCCTATGACGAACCTGTTCTCGTTTCCCGTTTCATTTGTTTTCAAAGATTCGATAGTTCTTTTGGTAGTCTTATATCCTCTCTTTGGATTGTCAGGATGAGCCCTATTCCTTGTTATCCATACTGCTGGGGCATATGAGGGCTTGTTTTCTATTTCTGTTATATTTGTGTTCCCCATTTAAGCTCTTTTATCGGTTGCCTCCAAATTCCTCCCTGTATACCTTATATTCACTGGGCACTTGCTTCAAGGGTGTCCAGTTTTACCACAAAGTGTGCACCAGCCTTCTATTGTAGATTCTTTTCTTGCCCGTCCCTTGTTGTGACCTGGACCACTGGTTGCACTACGTATTTTACTCATATGATTTGAGTGCATCTGTGATGATTGCGCCCATCGTCTAACCGTCTCAAGAACTTTCCTCATTTTTTTCTATGTCAAGACACAATTTTTTGAACTTTTCTCTTTCAGAATCCATCTCACTATTTATTCTTCTATATCAGCCTCAACTTACATGTGCTCTTGACTCCTATTGGACTTCTCCTTGTTCTTCCCTTTTTTCTCCAGAATTTCATCTTTGAGTGACAAAACCAAGGAATTAAGTTGACTAACCTATTCTTTTAGTGAGCTTACTTCATTTTCAGCTTTTGTCTTACCAGCTTCTAGCATAATAGATACATGCCTTAGGCTTATGTAGTCATAGACGAACTGTCACGACCCAACCGGAGGGCCATGACGGGCACCCAGAGCTAACTCACCGGGCACCTCTCATCGCACATTCACATTCATCTATAGGTGAGCCATATGGCCTATTAACAATTCTATGCCTCAAAAATGCCATTTTCAATGGCTAAAACACCTTTTGTATATAACAACGTCAACAACTAAGTCCTTACACATATACACAAACAGGCAAGGCTAAAAAAATAGTATACCAAAACGTGAGCCGACAAGGTAAAAGACATTTACTATACATGACTGCCGACGAGCCTCTAAGAAGAGTATGAATATCATCATAAGGACGGGACAGGGCCCCTCCATGCCCATACATACACACAAAAGAATAGTACCAACAGCTGCAGCTCTGAATCAAATAGAGCTCCTCTGTTAGCCTCTCGAACAAGCGCCTATTGGTCAAGTCTATCTCCCCGTCTACGCGGCATGACGCAAACGTCCACAAACAAAAGGACGTCAAGATTTAATAATGTATTGAGTATGTAAAGCATAATCAATAACATAATGGAAGCATAAGAAATAACATATGATAGAAAAGTCATGGAATGAAAGAACCATTTATATCTCTAGCGACGTTCATCATATTTACTTACCCCCTTTCTAATGACAAACTTCCATTCCATACACTTATACATATAGTAGTATCATACTTGACTATAGAGGTTCAGTGTCTTACAAAATCGACCATGATAAGGTTCGGTGTCTTACATACCCGACCATGATACGGTTCGGTGTTATACATACCGAGCCCTACCAAGGCTCAGTGTCATCTGTACCCAACTGCAGTGGTGTGCGCGCGATAGATATCCTACCCGGCCATATAAGGTCGGTGTTCTTAGTAGTCATACTTTAATATATAAATATATATATATACATAGGGATACATACATGTCCTCAACATCATCATCATCACCATTATTTTCATTATATCCTTCCTTTAAGGATCAACTATCATAGGATGGGACCAATGGTATCGTGCGAATAACAAGATCATGAGCTTTAATGATTCTAGGAATGAAATCATCAGGGAAGATACAATGGATTTCACATGAAGGTATACATCAATGGGATCATGCCTTAAGAAATAAGGGTTAGCCTTACATACCACTTTATCTTCTTAACTACTTAACATTTACCGCCCAAGCTCGAGAAATCTACATTTAAAAGGATTCATACCATGGTTAAGTCTAAGAGACACTCTTAAATTCAAACTAGAATAGTTCATGAGCTAACGAAAATGGGGCAGCATTTCCCCTATTTCATCTACTTCTACCAAATTCCAAAACAACTCCCAATCAATAGTGACATTATCAACAATACCACGATAAAGAGACTTCATTCAAATTAAGCATCATTCAATCCCCACGACTCCTTTCAGGATCACTAATAATAATGATCTCAACACGCTTCATATACACTTACATACAATACTTCCTCAACATCATTAGACTCACCCACAACAAGGTTATACTCATAACATGCCAAGAATATCAATTCAAGTTAACATATAGCTCAAAATATCCTCAAATTCCTACTTGAACTCCATTTTCATTTTTCTTCCTTCACCCACATGGTATAACAATCAAACAACCTCAACCATATATAGAAGATGTAAAAACTTACCTTAATCTCACAAAAACAAGTCTTGAATCAAATTGCTCCACCAAAGTGAAAACCCTAACATCAACACCCTAGGAAAACATGAGCTCCACAAGTCCTAGCAAGCTTCTTAGCACTTGAACCTCTTAATTCCTTTAGATTTTCTTGGGTTTTGGCTTGGATTAGTTTATAGACCTAGAGAGAGGGATTTGGAGAGCTCAAGGATCTGTTATGGGGAAATAATGAGTCTAAATGAAGTGGGACGAAATATATAAAGCGTGACTTAGAAACCCGACGGGCAATTCTGCGCAAACTTTGACGGACCGTCAAAATTTATACGGCCCGTCAAAGTGCACCGTCAAACTTCCCAGCTTGCACAGCTCACTGTAACTGTTATACGGTGGTGTTCCACCACTTGATGGGCCTTCAAATATTATACGGTCCATCAAATGGTCCGTCAAAGTGCCATCTTCTGACAAGTTGCTCCTTTCAATTAGTTTGACTCCCAATCCTTATGGAACCTTCTTGGCACTTGTATAACACTTCATTAATCACACAAGAGGCCCCATAGCCCCTCCTGAAGATAGTACCAAATAAGTATTAGCTCAACTGTAGCGAGAACCCTTCCAAACATGGGTCATATCTCACTTCCTTCAACGAACTTAGTAATATATATTCCTATGACTTCAAAGTCTTAAAGTACTCACTTATATTCTCTTTAATCTCATAAGGATCTCATATTCACTTTAGGTTCGCGCTAGTCTACTCATGATTCACACGACTCAAAATTTTCGAGATGTAACATTCTTCCCCCCTTAGGAACATTCGTCCCCGAATGTTAAATTTTTAGAGATTCTACAAAAATTTTGCTAGAGTTTCCCCTATAATATGGAACTACCATCCTGTCACAACAACCCAAAATATATCTCCTCACAGGGCTACAACCACAGCAACAACAACAATGGCCACGCACGGGCAAGAAAGCGTCAAAGAAAGCGTTACATACCTGAGGACAATGGCATATCTGTCTGAGTCTCCTCTAGAGGTGGAAATAAATGCGGGTACCTGAACTTCATGTCTTCTTCCGCTTCCCATGTCATTTCCTCTCTGTTATTATTTCTCCATAAGACTTTAACTGAAGCTACATCTTTGGTTCTGAGTCTCCGTACTTGCCTATCTAAAATGGCAATGGGAACTTCTTCGTAGGATAATTATTCAGTGACTTGAACATCATCTACTAGTACAATTTTGGAAGGGTCTCCAATTCACTTACGAAGCATCGATACATGAAAAATCAGATGGACTGACTCCAAATCCGAAGGTAGATCTAGCTCATAAGCCACTTGGCCTACCTTCCGTACAATCTCGTAAGGTCCAATATACCAAGGGCTAAGCTTGCCCTTTTTTCCAAATATCATGACGCCCTTCATTGGCGACACCTTCAAGAATACCCAATCTTTCACTTGAAACTCTAAGTCCCTTCGACGATTATTTGCATAGGATTTCTAATGACTCTGAGCTGTTATTAACCGATGCTGTTTGAGCTTGACTTTTTCTATAGCTTGTTGGACCAAGTCTGGCCCTATTAGTTTAGTCTCCCCTACTTCAAACCACCCAATTGGCGATCTACACTTGCGCCCATACAAAACCTCATACGGAGCCATTTGGATGCTAGAATGATAACTATTGTTATACGCAAATTCAGTAAGAGGTAAGTGATCATCCCAACTACCTCCAAAATCCAATACACATGCCCGTAGTATGTCCTCTAGTGTCTGGATGGTATGCTCAGCTTGCCTATCTGTCTATGGATGAAATGTTGTACTAAGACTCACCTGAGTCCCCATACTTTCTTGAAAAAACTTCTAGAAATTTGCGGTAAACGGTATCCCTCTATCGGAAATAATAGATACTGGAACACCATGGAGTAGCACTATCTCTTTGACGTAAAGCCTTGCATAATCTTCAGCTACATATGTAGTCCTGACTGGTAGGAAATGAGTTGACTTCATAAGTCTATCCACAATTACCCATATAGAATCATATTTATGCCTAGAACGAGGCAAGCCTAAAATGAAGTCCATATTAATCACTTCCCATTTTCAAGTTGGAATTTCCATAGCTTGCAACAATCCACCGGGCTTTTGATGCTCAATTTTCACTTGCTGACAATTAGAACATTAGGTCACGAGCTCCGCTATGTCTTTCTTCATTCCATTCCACCAATACATGGATTTAAGATCATGATACATTTTCATTGCTCCGGGGTGAACAAAATAACGAAAACAATAGGCTTCCCTTAATATTTAGTGGCGTAATCCAGTAACATCTGGAACACATAACCTGCCTCGGCATCGGAGAACTCCATCTCCAGAAATCTCAAATGATGACTTCTTCTTCTGAGGAAGTGTATTTCTGTAATGAACAAGCATGGGATCCTCGTACTGGCACTCTTTCACTTCAACCACTAGTGACGAGATCGCTGAATTCTGAATTGTAGCCCCCACATTGCCTGAGTCCACTACCCGAACTCCTAGGCTAGCTAATTGTTGGATCTCACGAGCTAACTCTCTTTTCTCGGGCTGGACATCACATAAACTTTCCATAGATTTACGGCTAAGAGCATCAACCACAACGTTCGCCCTACCGGGATGATATAGGATGTTGACATCATAATCTTTCAACAACTCCAACCATAGCCGTTGTCGTAAATTCATTTTGTTTCTACTTGAAAATTTACTGAAGGCTCTTGTGATCCGTATAGATATCCACATGGACACCATACAAATAGTGTCGCCACATTTCAATGCATGAATCACCGCAGCTAACTCGAGATCATGGGTTGGATAATTTTTCTTATGTTTTTCCAACTGCCTTGAAGCATACGCAATCACCTTACCATGTTGCATCAACACACACCCTAATCCAACACCTGAAGCATCACAATAGACAACATAGCCTTCCGATCCCTCTGGAAGTGTCAGGACTGGGGCAGAAGTTAATCTTTCTTTAGCTCTTGAAAACTACGTTCATAAGCATCCGTCCATTGAAATTTAGCTAATTTCTAGGTTAACTTTGTGAGTGGTGCAGAGATAGAAGAAAAGTCTTCTACAAACCTCCTGTAATAACCTACTAAGCCCAGAAAACTATGAACCTCCGTAGGCGTTGTAGGCCTTGGCCAAGTATTCACAGCCTCAATCTTTTAGGTATCTACTGTTATATCCCGTATTTTGTACATTAGGATATTCCGAGCTAATTGCGGAAGGTTAAGGACAAGGCTATTTTTTTTCGACTGTGTTTTAAGGCATAAGTCGCTTATGATTTTATTGGATGGAAATATTAAGGAAAACTTGGGGAAAAGTGAAATTATGGAAACTTAATATTCATGAAAAAAAAGACATATGGCCGTGTGGCACATGTGGGCCATGGGCCACATGTGTTAATTATATATGATGGTATAAGGTGAAAAATGAAATCATCTTCATCATCTTTCCACCTTAGAAAATTCAAGAAGCATGGAGAAAGAGAGAGAGAGACCATTCGGCCATGGCTTGGCCGAAATTGGGTCCAAAAATTTGATCAAGAAAAATTATTTTCCTCTAGCTTTTCTACTAATTGGAAGGTCCTCTACAACGTGGAGTAGTTGTTGGAGCAAGCAAAACGCTTATTCTTGCGAAACACAAACTCTAGCCGAGGGAGGAATTAGGAGGAAGGTAAGGTTCAATCTTCTTTTCATGTGTTATGGGTGATTTGTGCATGTTGTGATATGTGGAAATGAATGAAATTCATGAAACTATGGTGTTGACGTTGTAGCCGTGTATGTGGGCTTGGCCGTGTGTATGTGGTGTTGTGTAGGAATGAAGGACTACTTTTATTTAGTGTAATTTGGTTATTGTGTTGTGGATTATGTGATGAAAATGAAAGTATTAGATGATACAAGTTGAAGTTGGGACCGTTTGTGAGTTAATGTAGAAGTTAGTATATAGGTAATACAGTTTCTTGCATTTACATGAATGATATTGTAATATGTGGTTGTTGATATAGTTTATGAATTTGGCGGAAAGAGATGTGTTGTTGTTATTTTCTTGAACTTGGAAGGTTTCGGGTTGCATTGTGTATTGGATGGGCTGATTTGAATATTTTGCGGATTGTTTGAAATGTTCTTGAATCGTGTTTGAATGGTTTTGGATTAGTACTTAAATGTGAGATCATTGCATTGGCTTGATTGTATGTAGTTGAATTGAATGTAAATGGAATGCCGTCGAATTATGTGGATGAAGGTTACTAATGTTAGAATGTGTTTTAAATTAATTATTGATGTTGTTTATATGGTTGTTGGTATTGTTGTTGGAGATTTGGCCGAGTTGAATTCTCGGGGTTGTTGAATTTATAGGGGAGATGCTGCTCAAATTTCTGTAGATAAAATGATGGCTTGGAATTGAATTCTTCGATGCTTATGACTAATGTTAGTAGCTAATGACGTTGTTGTAGATTTTGAGAAGCCGAGACTTGAGTTTGGATTAGCTTAGGAAGCAAACGAGGTATGTAAAGCTTACCCTACCTTTCTTTTGGCATGTCCTAGTGTAAGTAAGCTATGACACGATCCTCGGGGTAACTCTATTCTTATGATCCGAGCATGTTTACGATTCGTATTCACCTCTTAATATTGGTATTCTTAATGTAGTGGAAATTTGGTCCTTATGTCTTTGATATGATTGAATTTCAAATGTTACATAAAGAATTTTTGTTCTTAAAAGATTTTATGTTTAAGAATGTCCGTAACTTTCATAGACAAAACCGGATTGCTTTGATATGCTCGCAAATGATTTTATAACGTATAATGCCCGTAACTTTCATGGGCGGGCTCGGATTGGCTTGATATGTGTCCACGATCCCTCAGATTCCTTTTAATACAGCCCTAATGATGTTTAGAACGGATTGATATGACTACCGTTTGATACTCAAGCGTTGATTTGTCTACTTATCCATTGAGTCTGTAATGATGATTTGTATGCATATGGTTTCTCACTACTCTGCTCGTGCGAGCTGTTGTTACTTCTTTCACTGCGTCCCGGGCCAAGGCATGTATTCGTGCAACTCCACTGCATTATTCACCGCGTCCCTCACTAGAGGGCCGGGGCACGTCATTCACCGCGTCCCTCACTATAGAGCCGGGGCACGTTATATGATATGATGATATGGGGAGGCAGCCAGGATGTCATATGATGACTTCATTCACCGCGTCCCTCACTAGAGGGCCAGGGCACGTTATATGTACATGATATGATGATTTTACTTACCGCGTCCCTCACTAGAGGGCCGGGACACGTTATATGTATATGTATATGTATATGTATATGATGATTTTACTTACCGAGTCCCTCACTAGAGGGCCGGGACACGTTATATATGCATATGTACAAGATGATTATTCACTTATGTTTCTAAGTCCCATAATGAATTGGATATGATATTGATACGCATGATTTACGTTTCAGAGGCAAGCCTTATTATTTTGCTATACTCCTTATTTCGCATATGATCCTGCTTACTGTATTTCCTGCTTTACATGCTCAGTACATATTCCGTACTGACCCACTTTCTTCGGGGGCTGCGTTTCATGCCACGCAGGTGTATACAGATGAGTAGAAGATGTTCCAGCTGGATTGGCGAGCTCCATTTCCTCCTGTAGTGCTGCTGAGTCAGAGTGTTTATGTTATGTTATCTTGGTTTATGTTACAGACTTTGCAGACAGGGTCACGTGTATATAACATGTCAGCTTTGTAAGCGGCTATGTAAGCCGATGTATCATTATGTATTATAATACAAGTTTCCTATGATTACAGGTTTTATTGTTTTGAGAGAGATGAAAAGTGTGTTGTTCTTTGAAAAGCTTCCATTATATTTTATTTTCATGATTTAAGGGCCCAGCATGATTATGAGTATAACGAGAGTCAGCGGGTTCCCTCGGCCCTAAGTAAGGGTCGGGTGCCCATCACTCCCTATCAGGTTAGGGTGTGACATCTACCCGAATACCATCGGCTTAAATAACATGACCCAAAAAGGTCATCGAATTCAACCAAAATTCTTACTTTGAAAATTTGGCAAATAACTCTCGAGTTTGAAGAACTCTAAGAACGTTACGCAAATGATCAGCATGTTCTGCCTCGAACCTAGAATATACCAGGATATCATCAATGAACACAACCACAAATAAATCTAGGAAAGGCCTGAACACATTGTTCATCAAATCCATGAATACTGCCGGTGCATTAGTTAGCCCAAACGACATTACCCGGAACTGGAAATAACCTTGTTCTGAAGGCCTTCTTAGGAATATCTTCACCCCTAACTCTCACTTGATGATACCCGGATCTCAAATCTGTTTTTGAAAACCATCTGGCACCTTGCAATTGATCAAATAAATCATCAATCCTTGGAAGCGGATATTTATTCTTGATCATCACCTTATTCAAATGCCGATAGTCGATGCACATTCGCAAGGAGCCATCTTTCTTCCTCACAAACAACACGGGTGCTCCCCACGGGGATGAACTAGGCCTTATGAAGCCTTTCTCAAGCAAGTCCTTCAATTTCTCTTTCAACTCTTTCAATTCTGTGGGAGCCATTCTATAAGAAGGAATAGATATGGGCTTAGTATCCGATAGCACATTAATAGCAAAATAAATTTCCCGCTTTGGAGGAAGGTCTGGAAGCTCATCCTGGAATACATCTGGAAACTCATTCACTACTGGGACAGACTGAAGAGTCGGCGATTCGGTTTCTATATCTTGAACCCGGACTAAATTGTAAATACAATCTTTAGCAATCATTTTCCTCGCCTAGAGATAGGAAATAAACCTACCGCTTGGGGACGCTGTATTTCCTTTCCATTCCAAAGCTGATTCTCTTGGAAACTGGAAGCGAACCATTTTCGCTCTACAATCAACATTGGCATAGCAAGAAGACAACCAATCCATGCCTATAATAATATCAAAGTCCACCATTTTTAACTCATGTAAATCAACATAGTATGATGATCACAAATCACAACTACACAATTTTTGTATACTCATCTAGCTATTACCGGTTCACCAACGGGTGTCGATACCTCGAAACGTTTGATTGACTCCGGTTTGACCCTAAATTGACTCGCAATATATGGAGTAACACATGACAATGTGGAGCTCGGATCTATCAATGCATATACATCAAGAGAAAATACCGATAATATACCTGTAACAACATCAGGGGAGGCTCAAGATCCTGCCGTCCAGCCAAAGCATAAATACGGTGCTGGGGACCACTAGGGTTGGGAGCTCCTCCTCTACATCTTTCGCAACTAACTAGTATCAGAGAGCCTTGCCCTGGAGGGCGTATAGATAATGAAGACCCGGCTGCCAACCCTGAAGGCTGGATCCTATCCCTACCACTAATCGAGGGGCAATCACGCATGATATGGCCTGGCCGACAGCATGCATAGCAAAGATCTGAACCTAGTCAACACTGGCCCCAATGTAGCTTCCCGTACATACCTGGCCCTACCAAGGCTCAGTGTCATCCGTACCCAGCTGCAGTGATGTGCGCGCGATAGATATCATAGCCGGTCATATAAGCTCGGTGTTCTTAGTAGTCATACTTTAAGAGATAAATAGATATATAGATATATAGATAGGGGTACATACATGTCCTCAACATCATCATCATCACTAATATTTTCATTATATCCTTCCTTAAAGGATCAACTATCGTAGGATGGGACCAATGGTATCTTGAGAATAACAAGATCATGAGCTTTAGTGATTCTAGGAAGCAAATCATCATGGAAGATAGTATGGATTTCACATGAAGGTATACATCAATGGGATCAAGCCTTAAGAAAGAAGGGTTAGCCTTACATACCTCTTTGTCTTTTTAAGTACTTAACGTTCACCGCCCAAGCTTGAGAAATCTACATTTAAAAGGATTCATACCATGGTTAAGTCATAGAGACACTCTTAAATTCAAACTACAATAGTTCATGAGCTAACGAAAATTGGGCAGCATTTCCCCTATTTCATCTACTTCTACCAAATTCCAAAACAACTTCCAATCAACAATGACATTATCAACAATACCACAATCAAGAGACTTCATTCAAATTAAGCATCATTCAATCCCCACAACTCCTTTCAGGATCACTAATAATAATAATCTCAACACACTTCATATACACTTACATACAATACTTCCTCAACATCATTAGACTCACCCACAAAAAGGTTATACTCATAACATGCCAAGAATATCAATTCAAGTTAACATATAGCTCAAAATATCCTCAAATTCCTACTTGAACTCCATTTTCATTTTTCTTCCTTCACCCACATGGTATAACAATCAAACAACCTCAACCATATGGATAAGATGTAAAAAATTACCTTAATCTCACAAGAACAAGTCTTGAATCAATTTACTCCACCAAAGTGAAAACCCTAACACCAACACCCAAGGAAAACATGAGCTCCACAAGCCCTAGCAAGCTTCGTAGCACTTGAACCTCTTAATTCCTTGGCCAAACCCATCGGCAAACACCTGTGGTCATCCACTTCTTTCACTTGGGCACCTAAAGTGGCCCTTGTTCCATTTAGTCACTTCAGGTGGGCTATTCCTATTCCATTTAGACATTTTTTGCACCGTTATCGAAGCAAAACCAACACCAATCGTCTCCTACATGGATTAAGTGACCAATTAAATTGTGCCAGCTCATTTAAATTGTGCCAACTCAATTAAATTGTGCCAACTCATTTTAATTGTAAAATCACTAATTTGTAAATTTGTGGAGTTTTGACCATTAAAAATTGAGGCTTTTGGGTTGGTTGGATGTGCAATGAGGTGGTGCCCCCTTTGGTGTTGGTTTTGCTTTGATAATAGTGCAAAAAGTGTCTAAGTGGAATAAGAATGACCCACCTGAAGTGTCTAAATGGAACAAGGGTCACTTTAGGTGCTCAAGTGAAAGAAGTGAACGACCACAGGTGTCTGTCGATGGGTTTCGCCTAATTCCTTTAGATTTTCTTGGGTTTTGGCTTGGATTAGTTTATAGACATAGAGAGAGGGTTTTTAAGAGCTCAAGGATCTGTTTTAGGGAAATAATGAGTCTAAAAGAAGTGGGACAAAATATATAAAGCTTGACTTAAAAACCCGACGGGCAATTTGCGCCCACTTTGACGGACCGTCAAAATTTATACGGCCCGTCAAAGTGCACCGTCAAGCTCCCCAGCTTGCATAGCTCACTGTAACCGTTATACGGTGGTGTTCCACCATTTGACGGGCCGTCAAATATTTTACGGTCCGTCAAATGGTCCGTCAAAGTGCCATCTTTCGATAAGTTGCTCCTTTCGATTCGTTTGACTCCCAATCCTTATGGAACCTTCTTGGCACTTGCATAACACTTCATTAACCATACAATAGGCCCCATATCCCCTCCTGAAGACATTACCAAATAAGTATTAGCTCAACTGTAGCGAGACCCTTCCAAACATGGGTTATATCTCACTTCCTTCAACGAACTTAGTTCCATATATTCCTATGACTTCAACGTCTTAAAGTACTCACTTAAAGTTATCAAATACTCTCCTTAATCTCATAAGGATCTGATGTTCACTTTAGGTTCGCGCTAGTCTACTCATGATTCACACGACTCGAAATTTCCGAGATGTAACAGTAATGGGACCCTTTATGCAATCAACTCTTGTTATTAATCTATTAGGGTACTCATCAAGGAGGAAAGTCCATTCTTGGGGAACATATCAAAGCTTCCTTTTAGTTCATAGATGTTTACCTCAGATTCCTCATCTCTATATGATTCTTCATTACCACTGGCCACGAGACTAATGTGCTTAGCTTCTTTCTTTAAGTCTCCCTCTAGACTAGGCCTCCAAGCATTGATCCTAGCCTTTTTCCATCCTGGACCCCATGGCGGGTTCTTTGTGGTCTTCATATCTGATTTCCCACACGTGGTGTTTTTTCAATTCTGATCTTCATGTTTGGAACTTCCTCTTTTTGAGTCTCTCTTCATAGAACCCTTTTCTGTTGGGGCACTAAAAGCATACTTATCTTCAATGGACTTTTCTTCTTCATAAGTTAACGTTAGAAGGTCCCCAATTTCTTTGGCGTTTGAGCATCTCGCTATTCGATTATATTATTCAGTTCCTAAACTACATTATAAGATGTGAACAGCCTTGGCATTTAGCTGCATCAATCTGACATCTTCTGTTGAGAATTCCTATTCAGTTTTTCTTCTCCTTGTCCCATCGAGTATGGTCGCAGTGGAAAGAAGTGGACCTCTTGTAGTAATTAACTAGAGATCATAATCCTCGGCCATCAAGTAAACCTCCATATGACACTTTAGGTGTGCAGAGTGCTTATTATCAAATAAGGGGGGCTTATTGACCGACCTCCCTTCACTGAGTCATGTATGTTTTGTAACCCTCATCTTAATCTTGTTACACCTCAAAATATTTTGTGTCGTTTGCGTCGTAGTAAACTAACGTAAGCTCGAAGAGGTCATGGAACCCTTATAAGATTAATAAATATTTTTAACAAGTATCTAAAGGTTTCGGGATCAAACGAATCGAAGATATTAAGTTTGTCAAAATTTTTGAAAACTTGGCAGAATGTTGGACAGGAAATTCTGTTCTAACTTGAGGGAGGTGTATCTCCTAGAATATAAGGAGTTATGGAATGTAGAATGCATAACATATTTAAATTATTGAGTCTAGTTTCAAATGCAACAAACCATTCATCGATACGACATCGGAGAAGAAAGCTATGGGCGTTTCAAGATAGGTTGCCAGATGGCTTCTCCGTGGGCCCATTTGGAAAATCTGTCCAAATGGTATAAATACCCCATTATCCCCCTTGTATCATCATTTACACTTCTTTTGAGCTCTAGAAACATCCACATACTTCTCCTAATCACTTGTAGCCCCTTAGACCAAGAATTCAACAAGATAACACTAAACTAGTTCATGAAAAGTGATTGTTCTTGCTTCTACTTGATGTTGTGGTGAGTTTGATCTTGAAGAAAGTTGGTGTGGCTAAATTTCCTCAATTATAAGGTATTTTCTTCATCTTGACATTGATATTGAGTTGTTTTTGAAGGATTTTAATGGTTTAAAGTGAAGGAAAACATAGTATAAAGGTCGTAGTTTGATATGTTGATGTTGTTGGCTTATGGGCTGATTTTCGAAGGAAGTTTCGGACGGATTTGTATATCTTTGTCATGTAGTATCTTGATTATGTTATTGTTGATGTTGTTAATTATGTTTGGGAGTTGTTTTGGAATTTGGAGGAAGGAGATAATATGGGGGAAATGTTGTCCGAAATAGAAGGCTGCAAGGCATTAAGGAAGATTTACATTCTTTCCCATATTAGATCGTGCAATAGAACCATGTTATAAGGATTCCCTTTTTATTTACCATATGTTATGATTTAAGTAATGCCCATGATGAGGAAAGGTTCAGCAGCCCAGAAGGGCAAGTCAGTGGTAAGTAGGAGAACTAATAGGGTACCATCTGTTGATGTTGAGGAGGGCGAGTCCCACAATGAGGTTCAATCTCAGGCCTCTTATCCCCCGCCCACTCCAAAGAAGATTACAGGAGCTCCAGTACCCCCAGTTCCTCCACTTGATGCCTCGGGTCAGAAGATGCGAGAAGCTATTCGGTGGTTGATACAGTTAGTAGGCGCTCCGGCCTAGCAACAGGGTACGGGCTATGGTGATAGGGCCGTTGGTGCCAGAGTTCTAGATTTTATTAATTTAGACCCTCCATATTTATTCAAGTCAAAACTAGATGAGGACCCGCAAAATTTTATAGATGGGATGCTGTGGACGTTACGAGTGATGCATGCTTCAGACACCGAGTCAGTAGAGTTAGCTTCCTACAGATTACGGGACGTGGCCGTTTATTGGTATGATACTTAGATGTCTTCTTGAAGGGTTAATGCACCTCCACCCGTGTGGCAGGAATTCGTAGATGCCTTTCTTCGACATTATTTGCCACCAGAGATTCATCGGGCGAGAGTAGAAAGATTTTTGACTCTTAGGCAGGGAAACAGAAGTGTGCGGGGGTATAGTCTCTAGTTTAACGCTTTGGCTAGGTATGCTCCCACTATTGTAGTAGTGATAGAAGGCCGAGTGCAGTGATTTGTGGCTGGAATCGAGCCGCATCTGATTAATGAGTGTTCCACACCTACTTTACTTGATGTATAGACATCTCCCGTATTTAGGCATATGCTCAGAATCTAGAAAATCAGAAGAGACAGCAGTCCGAGGACTTGGGTGAGGGTCAGCGTAAGAGGGCTAGGTCTTCCAGTCAGTCAGAGAATGTTAGAGGTGACTTTTGGCCCCCGTATTCAGTTGTTAGTGCCGCTTTACCATCACTGAGTCAACGTTGTGAGAGGTCATCTTATTCTGAGTCAGGTCGGATTTCGAGGGCTTCGGGTTTTCAGCATCGGAGGGACCTAGTGCAGATACGGATGCTTCTCCACGATAAAGTCAGTGTGATAGAGCCTGTTCTAGATTATTTGGTCAGGGCTCTGATGTATGTTATATATGTTGAATTTTAGGTCACTATATGTGGGATTGCCCAATGAGGGATAGAGATGATATAGCTCGGCCCATTGGATTAGTAGTAACTTCATCTTTTTCAGTACGCTTCCCAAAATAAGGTCCTCAGACATCGGCCGCTAGAGAAAGAGGTAGAGGTGGAGCGTCTAGCTCCAATGGTGGTCAGAAAGGCATATACACTTTGGCTAGGCACCAGGATTAGGAGCAGCCACCTGATGTTGATACAGGTATACTTACTAGTTATATTATGTAGGGGTTAAGAGTTACTATTGCTTGTGGTGGCCCTATGTGGAGTTATATATTCTGTGTTACTGTGTCGCAGGTTGGTAGTAATACAGTGACAGGGGAAGTTCTACGAAAGCATTTCTATAAGATCTCTGAGAGTTTAACATTCCAGGACGAATGTTTTTTAAGGGGGAGCGAATGTTACACGTCAAAATTTTTTGCGTCGTTTGCGTCGTAAGTAAGCTAACGTAAGCTCCGAGAGGTCATGGAACCCTTGTAAGGTTAAGAAATACTTTTTAAAAGTGCTAATAAAGTGTCTAATGGTTTCGGGATCAAGCAAATCGAAGAAATTAAGTTTGTCAAAATTTTGAAAAACTTGGCAGAATTTTGGACAGGAAATTCTTGTCCAACTTGAGGGAGGTGTATCTCCTACAATATGAGGAGTTATGGAATGCATCACCTATTTATGTTGAATTTCATTGAGCCTAGTTTCCAATGCAACAAACCGTTCATCGATACGACACCGAAGTAAAGCGTTATGGGCGCTTTAAGATAGGCTGCCAAATGGCTTCTCCACGGGCCCATTTGGAAGGTCGGTGGAACCAACTTTCAAAGGGTATAAATACCACTTTATCTCCATCGTATCATTTATTTACACTTCATTTGAGCTCTATAAACATCCATATACTTCTCCAGAACACTTATAGCCCCTTAGATCAAGTATTCAACAGGATTACACTAAACTAGTTCAAGAAAAGTGATTGTTCTTGCTTTTACTTGATGTTCTGGTGAATTTGGTCTTGAAGAAAATTGGTGTGGCTAAAGTGTTCTTAAGGAATGTTTTGTAAGACATGAATAGTATTCTAGTTATGATAATGCTAGATGATAGGATTATGATACAGCCAGGAATGGACTAAGGATTCGTTAATCAAGAAGCAGTCTTAATGGCCTAGAAATGTGTTTATAAGTCTTATGAAATCATGTAGGTATTAACGGATAAGTAATGATCATGAGTAGTGCATAAAAGTCACCCATCAAGGTCTGGTTATGATGTTGATTATATTTACCATTGGTCTACGGCCAGTTAAGTTGTTGTACCACCCAGCTACGGCCAGTCGGGCAGATATGTATTTACCACCATCCTACGGCTGGTCGGGCAGTTATCATATATCAGTCGCGCAAATGCGCTCTACCATAAGGAGATAATCGGATAGGCCGTGCTACGGCTGATCAGGCAGTTACCACTGATCAGTTGAGCAGATAGCACCAGGATGGTAATTAGGTCAGAGACACAGTATTGTACATAGATGTAGTTAAACATAGGTGAGTATAGAGAGACATACATGCTAGATTCTAATTGGTAAGTCAAAAATGCTAGGTTGAGTCTTACCCTCCTTCTTTGCAGTATATGTTTATTATGTTGCATTTTCGCCTTACATACTCGGTACATTATTCGTACTTACGTCCTTTTGTTAGTAGACGGTGTGTTCATGTTCTCAGGTATAGACAGATGAGACGAGGATTCTCAGCAGTAGGTTGCATCCAGGTACCAGCTCTGATTGGTGAGCCCCACTTTTTGCTAGAGCATTGAGTTGGGATTGTATATGTGTATTTTTGTGTTATGGGTACGTCGGGAGCCCTGTCTCGACTTATATGCTTTGGTTAAGTTCTTAGAGGCTTTGCAGACAGTTTTCTATATACATCTTAGTAATTTCTTATCACTTGTTATGTTGGCTTTGTAGGCCCGTTGTACATATACATATGCATTGTATTATGTTCATGGTTGGTATTCTTGGCCTTATTTTGTCATTCGAGACATAGATGATGTGAGATATGGTCTGGTTCGCTTGGCCCTAGTAAGATGCCGGGTGCCAATCAAGCCTCACCTAGGTTGGGACGTGATAGAGTGGTAGTATTAATATAGGTCTATCCTAGGGTTGTCAGCAAGTGTCTAGCAGAGTCTTATTTATGGGGTGCAGTACACCACACTTCAAAATAGAAGGCAACTGGGCATTAAGGAAGATTTCCTTTCTTTCCCATATTAGATCATGCGATAGAACCATGTTCTGAGGATTCCCTTTTTTTTTTACCATATGTTATGATTTAAGTAATGCCCATGATGAGGAAAGGTTCAGCGGCCCAGAAGGGCAAGTCAGTGGCAGGTAGGAGAACTGATTAGGTACTATCTGTTGATGTTGAGGAGGGCGAATTCCAGAATGAGGATCAATCTCAGGCCTCTTATCCCCTGCCCACTACAAAAGAGATTACAGGAGTTCCAGCACCCCCAGTTCCTCCACCTGCTGCCTCGGGTCAGGCGATGCGAGAAGCTATTCGGTTGCTGATGCAGTTAGTAGCCGCTCAGGCCCAGCGACAGGGTATGGGCTATGGTGATAGGGCCGTTGGTGCCAGAGTTCTAGATTTTATTAATTTAGACCCTTCATAATTATTTAGGTCAAAACTAGATGAGGACCCGCAAAATTTTATAGATGGGATGCTGTGGACGTTACGAGTGATGCATGCTTCAGACACCGAGTCAGTAGAGTTAGCTTCCTACATATTACGGGACGTGGTCGTTTATTGGTATGATACTTGGATGTCTTCTCGATGGGCTAATGCACTTCTACCCGTGTTGCATGAATTCGTAGATGCCTTTCTTCATCATTATTTGCCACCAGAGATTCATCGGGCGAGAGTAGAAAGATTTTTGACTCTTAGGCAGGGAAACAGAAGTGTGCGGGGTATAGTCTCCAGTTTAACTCTTTGGATAGGTATGCTCCCACTATTGTAGTAGAGATGGAAGACCGAGTGCAGTGGTTTGTGGCTGGAATCGAGCCGCATCTGATTAATGTGTGTTCCACACCTGCTTTACTTGATGTATAGACATCTCCCGTATTTAGGCATATGCTCAGAATCTAGAAAATCAGAAGAGACAGTAGTCCGAGGATTTGGGTGAGGGTCAGCATAAGAGGGCTAGGTCTTCTAGTCATTCAGAGAAGGTTAGAGGTGACTTTTGGCCCTCGTATTCAGTTGTTAGTACCTCTTTACCATCACTGAGACAACGTTGTAAGAGGTCATCTTATTCTGAGTCTGGTCGGGTTTCGAGGGCTTCAGGTTTTCAGCATCGGAGGGACTCAATGCAGATGCGGATGCCTCCTCCACGATGAAGTCAGTGTGATAGAGCCTATTCTAGACGATTTGGTCAGGGCTCTGATGTATGTTATACGTGCGGAATTTTAGGTCATTATATGTGGGATTGCCCAATGAGCGATAGAGATGATATAGCTCGGCCCCTTTGGATTAGTAGCAACTTCATCTTCTTCAGTACGCTTCCCAAAATGAGGTCCTCAGACATCGGCCGGTGGAGAAAGAGGTAGAGGTGGAGCGTCTAGCTCTGACGGTGGCCAGAACTGTATATACTCTTCGGCTAGGCACCAGAATTAGGAACAGCCAGCCAATGTTGATACAGGTATACCTAGTAGTTATATTATGTGTGGCTAAAGAGTTAGTATTGCTTGTGGTGGCCCTATGTGGCATTGTATATTCTGGGTTACTGCGTCACGGGTTGGTAGTGATACAGTTACAGAGTAAGTTCTATGAAAGCATTTCTATAAGATCTCTGAGAGTTTAACATTCCAAGACGAATGTTTTTAAAGGGGGAGAGAATGTTACACCTCAAAATTTTTTGCGTCGTTTGCATCGTAAGTAAGCTAACGTAAGCTCGGAGAGCTCATGGAGCCCTTGTAAGGTTAAGGAATACTTTTTACAAGTGCTAATAAAGTGTCTAATGGTTTCGGGATCAAGCAAATCGAAGAAATTAATTTTGTCAAAATTTTGGAAAACTTGGCAGAATTTTGGACAGGAAATTCTTTTCCAACTTGAGGGAGTTGTATCTCTTACAATATAAGGAGTTATGGAATGCATCACCTATTTAAAATTGAAGTTCATTGAGTCTAGTTTCCAATGCAACAAACCGTTCATCGATACAACACCGAAGTAAAGCGTTATGGTAGCTTTAAGATAAGCTGCCAGATGGCTTCTCTGCTAGCCATTTGGAAGGTCGGTGGAACCGACTTTCAAAGGGTATGAATACCACTTTATCCCCCTTGTATCAATTATTTACACTTCTTTCGAGCTCTAGAAACATCAATATTGTCACGACCCGACCCCGTAGGCTGTGCCTAATGCCCGAGCTGGGCACCCATACGCACCCGTTAACCATAAACAGCGTACAAACAGATTATGCATATACAAAAGTCAGACACCAGATCATAGCTGGCATAACCAAATCGTATACAGACAGAAAAAGTGAAACGTCGCCCCAAATCTGTCACAATTACATATATACATATCGCTGTCACAACTTTCAGCAAATGATATCACATATAAGCCAGCAAGGCTATCAGAACACGGGGGGACGTCCAAAACACAAATCACACAGACATAACTGAGTAGTGACTACCCACAACCCACACATATGTCTACAGACCTCTAAGAGTAATAACAGAATCATATGACGGGACAGGGCCCCGCCGTACCCATAATCAGACATATACATATGCATCGGAAGAATCTGTACCAAAACATAAGCTCCAGATTAAGGGAGCGCTCCAAGACAGCTGAACAGGAACCCTAAGCTGGTGGATCATCCAAACAAGTATCTATACTGCGCGGCATGAAACGCGACCCCGATGAAAGGGGGTCGTGCGGAATATGTGCGAGTATGCAAAGCATGAAATATAATAAACAGGATCATAGTCAAAACCAGAAGTACAGAAAAGTAAATGCAAAATCCAGAATGCCAGAATACTTACTTATCAAAACATAAATCATGCATGGGGCTCTTAGAATATGGTCGCCCGCCCGTCATTGGCGCCATAACACATCATACTCCAGAAGATTTCATATCTCCGAAACCCGACATATCGCATAACACATCAAATATACACGGTAACCGGCCCTATAGCGGAGGCTCGGCGAACCGGACACATCATAACACCAGATATACACGGTACCCGGCCCTATAGCGGAGGGGCTCGGCGAACCGGACACATCATACTCCGGAATATCACATAGTGCGCACGACAACATAACCGGCCCGGGACTCGACGAAAGATATAACAACCACATGCACGAGCAGAGTCGTGGGAGACTATATGCAGTTTAAATCACTTTCAAAAACTCAATTGAATAGTCAAAACGAATCATTATTTAAAATCAAGAGAATAGTCAAATCAAGTTTCTTCTGAATACCACTCGGGAACATATCAAATAGAACTTTAGAAATCATGGTTACGTATCAAAATCATATGCATAAAAATCCTCATTTCAAACTCGACAGATAAATAAGTAATCATACTCGAGGGTCGGAATCATAGCCACATTAAGTTCTTTCAAAGGTCGTCAGAACTATACAAAGAAAAGTCGCGGGACCCACGGACGAGCGTGCACCCAATCCGGGCCAGCCTATGAAAGACATAGTCATCATATGCTATAAAACCTCCTACGAACATATCGAGGCGATCCGGTTCTGTCTACGAAAGTTACGGCCCTTTTTCCGACGTAGAACTTTTTAAGAACAAAACTTTATATGCAACATTTGAAAACCAATTATTCCAAAGACATAAGGGCCATTATTCCATCACATTACGATGTCAAAGATAAAATGCAAATGAGAATCATAGGCATACTCGGATCGCAAGAATAGAATTTCCTCGAGGCTCGTATCATAGCCTATTTACAACTAAGGCATGCCAAAAGAAGGAAGGGTTAAGCTTTACATACCTTGTCCGCTTCCTAAGCTAATCCAAACTCAAGTCTCGGCTTCTCAAATCTACAACAATGTCATTAGATATCAAACATTAGCCATAGGCACTTAGGAATCCGATTCTAAGCTATCACTTGATCTACAGAAATTTGGGCAGCATTTCCCCTGTAAATTCAACAACCCCGAGAATTCAACTCGGCCAAATCTTCAACAACACTACCAATAACCATACTAACAACATCAACAATCAATTCAAAATGCATTCTAACGTCACTAACTCTTCTCTACATAATTCGACAACATTCCATTTACGTTCAAATTAACCATATACAATTAAGCCAACGCCAATGCCCATACATTCAAATACCAATCCGAAACCATTCAAACAAAACTCAAGAATATTTCAAACAATCCACACAATATTCAAACGGCCCAACCAATGGGCAACATCACCCGAAACCTCTCAAATTCCATAAGAACAACGACAACACATTTCTTTCTTCCAAATTCATATACTACACCAACAATCTACGTGTTAACAACTTCATTTTCATAATCACAATAGATTGCATTAACATCGCATTAACTTCCAAATCAGCCCACATGGTTACCATTTCAACTTGGATCATTAAACATTCATTTTCATCATATAATCCACAACAATCGTCAACTAAAACACTAAATAAAATTAGTTCATCTTGTCCTACCAAAACAGCCCATTACACGGCCACACACCATCATCCATATTTTCATGAACTTCATTCATTTCTACACTCTACAACATACACACAAGCATACTCAATACAATTAATTCATCATTCCTACACACCACTCTATACACACGGCCAACACTTCAACATGCATGATTTCATGAATTTCGTTCATTTCCACACATCACAACACATATAAACCATCCATAACATACGGAAAGAGGATTAAAACTTACCTTCTTCACTTAGTTCTTCAACATGGCTAGGGTTGAGAATTGTATGAACAAGGCTTTGCTTGCTCCAACAACCACTTCATGTTATTTAGGACCTTCCAATTAGTTGAAAACCTAGCAGAAAATAATTTTTGGTGATCAATTCCCATGGCATGAATTCGGCCGCCCTTGGCCGAACCCCTCCCTCTCTTTTTCTCCATTTTTCTCCAAGCTTCTAAGTTGAAAAAGATGACTAATGTCTTGCTAAGTCATCTAGCATGAACTTATATGATTCATCCAAATGTCCCATGGCCCACACATGGCTTGGATGAATTTAATTTGGCCAAGCCATGGGTGGGAACCACCTAGAGCCACACGGCCACCTTGCTATTTTCATGAAAATTAATTAACTTCCAATAATTCACTTTTAACCCCACATTTTTCTTAATATTCCATACCAATAAAATCATAAGCAACTTATGCCTTAAAAAAAAATTGGATGTCAAAGGTCTCAACCTCGTATCCCGGATTAGTCTTGTCCCTAACTTTTCATGGTTAACTAGGATTGTCCCAACGTACAAAATACGGGATATAACACATATACTTCTCCTGAGCACTTATAGCCCCTTAGATCAAGTATTCAACAAGATTACACTAGACTAGTTCAAGGAAAGTGATTGTTCTTGCTTTTACTTGATGTTCTGGTGAGTTTGCTCCTGAAGAAAATTGATGTGGCTAAAGTATTCTTACGGAATGCTTTGTAATACATGAATAGTATGCTAGTTATGAGTTCCCTAATGAGGTATTTAATGCTAGAAGATAGGATTATGATGCAGCGAGGAATTGACTAAGGATTCGTTAATCAAGAAGAAGTCTTAATGGCCCAGAAATGTGTTTATAAGTCTTATGAAATCATGTAGGCATTGACGAATAAGTAATGATCATGAGTAGTGCACAGAAGTCACCCATCAAGGTCTGGTTATGATGTTGAGTATATTTACCACTGGTCTAAGGCCAGTTGGGCAGTTGTACCACCGAGCTACGGCTAGTCGGGCAGATATGTATTTACCACTATGCTACGGCTAGTCGGACAGTTATTACCACCGAGCTACAGTCAGTTGGGCAGTTATCATAGATTAGTCGGGTAGATGCGCTCTACCATCCGGCGATAATCGGATAGGCAATTAAGACAGTGCTACGGCCTATCAGGCAGTTACCACTAATCAGTTGGGCAGATAGCACCAGGATGATAAGTAGGTCAGAGACACAGTATTGTACATAGATGTAGTTCAACATAGGCGAGTATAGAAAGACATACATGCTAGATTCTCATTGGTAAGTCCGAAACGCTAGGTAGAGTTTTACCCTCCTTCTTTGCAGTATATGTTTATTATGTTGCATTTTCGCCTTACATACTCGGTACATTATTTGTACTGACGTCCTTTTGTTTGTAGACGATGTGTTCATGTTCGCAGGTATAGACAGATGAGACGAGGATCCTCAACAGTAGGCTGCCTCCAGGTACCAGCTCATGTTGGTGAGCTCCCTTTTTTGCTGGAGCATTGCCGAGCCGGGATTATATATGTGTATTTTTGTGTTATGGGTACATCGGGAGCCCTGTCTCAACTTATACACTTTAGTTATGTTCTTAGAGGCTTTGAAGACAATTTTCTGTGTACTACTTAGTCATGTCTTGTCCGTTGTTATGTTGGCCTCGTGGGCCCATTGTACATATACATATGCATGATGTTATGTTCATGGTTGGGCTCCTTGGACTTGTTTTGTTATTTGAGACAGATGATGCGAGATATGGTTTGGTTCGCTCGACCGTACTAAGGTGTCGGGTGCCAAACACGCCTAACCTAGGTTGGGATGTGACAAATCTTCTCCAAGGTGTTAATATTTTATGGAGATTTTGCTCTGATACCACTTGTTAGGTTGCACGGCATACTTCCTATCCTATGCGTAACCAAATTTCGCCTAACGATGGAACCCGTTACTTTACCTGGTCTATGCTAGAGTCTTTATGGAATAATAAACTGTATGAAAGTGAAGGACACACGAAATTTACGTGAAAAATACCCGGCTTAAAAGGTGATGAAACCCATGACCTACACACTTGTAGGATTTCTCCAACTCCACTACAACGATGAGCCAACTATGACTTACAAATTACAACCTCTGTAATCTAACCCTTAAACTTAATCTTACTACCCAGCCTCTGACTAGCAAGCTATATCCAAGTAGTACACTTCCTACTTGGGGTTACAATGCTTTGTATCTACTTTGATGCTTCTTAATAAGCTCATAAAGATGCAACTCGATAACCAAACCTAATACAGAAATCTAGGCTTAAGAACTGGAAAAACATTATTCAGTAAAATAACTCCATCGATCCTTCTCTGTGTAATAAGGTCACAACCTCGGATTCTTGAATATGCTGGATATATCTTTTGACAGCACAATATTCTGAACTCTCTCTTTGTGGGTGCACAAAACTTCTTCTTAGAAAGACCTGGATGTATCAGTTCGCATTTTCGCCAGCAGGATTAGCGCTCAGAAAAGCTACTAAGAACTTGTTGGTGCTCTTTCGGACTTTGTTTTAAAAGAGTCGTCACCTAATTTTTAGGAAATTAGGAAAATCGAGGGTGAAGGGTTTATTCAAATACCATGAAAAATCCTTCATAATTCAGAGTTCCAGGTAAAGGTTCTGACGATACCCTGGGAAAGGTGTCAGGCACCCCAGTATTAAGAATCCGTACTATACGGTTGACCTTCGAATTCTAATGTATGAGTATTTGCATGAATTATTTATTTAGATTTTATTCCCACAAAAATCTTGTCATTTGCATATCATTTTTTGAGAAAAAGCGTTTGAACATCTTCCCTTTATATATAGGGTACTTAGATTTAGATTTATAATATCCGGATAAAATAATCTCCCTTTATATATAAGGATGGTATATTTTGTTTGTAAAGAGAGTATCTAAAAGTTGTCATCCTTTTATACCTATTATTTATGAAGAATATAAAATTGATATGTTTAAGTACATAATTTTGTCCATGCTTAGCTCATACTTTGTTTGGATCGATCCGTTTAATACGTTTGGAGCGTCTTATCTAAGAACTTGTATATACAAATGTTTTGTTTGAAGTGTATTTATCTTAAAAATGTACGTCCTTTGTTACAAGTCTTATAAAAATTGGTCTTCGACTTGGGCTTATATAGCCCAAAAAATTATAACTTGCCATTTAAAAGGTCTGTCCATGTTTTCTGGGTTTGGCCCAAATAAACTCATGTATGAAATCTTGTTCAAAAGCCTAGTATCACAAACTCTTTTATCCCTAAGTGCGCTTCAGCCGAGAATTCTTCTTTTTATTTTTCTTGGACTTGGCCCATTTTGGGTTTTAATCATTTTTTCTAAGAACAAGTAGAAGATCAGCGGGATTTTCGGCCCAAAATTTTACCAGATTTTGTTACATGGGTCTGGTCCAAAAAATTTATACTTAGTCTTGGTTAGGATCTAAAAAAACTTAGTTGAATCTTATAAAGAATGTGTCCTTTGGTTTAAAAACCAGTTCGGTTTTGCTCAAAATAATATTGAAGCGTTTGTGACTTTGAAATAACTCTTATTTCTATTGACTTAGCTCGTGTCAAACTAGCTTTGCTGGTTATCCATTTAATTTTGACAAAAATCATTATGCTAAATCGGTGTTTTGAATTATATTTTTCGGGGACTTAAAGTCAATCTAAACGGCATAGGTACCGTTATCCTAAGACGACTAGTTCATACAATAAGGATTCCACTATATGATATGTGTTTTTTACAAATTTTGTACAAGTAAAAATAAGGCTCAAATAATGAAGATGGAGAAGGGAAGGAGAAAAATAAAGGATGGAGGAAGACTATGGGCGTACCAAGCCTTTAGTTGGCCATTTTCACCCATGGCTAGGCCTTCCCCACGCCAGCTATTTAATTCCATCTTTGGGGACTCGATATTTTCAAAGAAAGAATTTCCTTATTGGGCCTGGGGCCCAATAGGCAGGCTGATCTTGACCCGAGTGGTCATGCGGTGAGGAGGGGCGAAAAGGAAAAAAGAGCCCGTTTAGTTTAAGGGTACTGAACTTATCACACTTATAACTATTACATACATCAAATATATATACATGTATCAAACACATTCACAAGTTATAGAGTAAGGTATCTATGTATGGATATATATGTATACTACAAGGCCCCACTGGCAGGGATTTGGATAACAAGGGAGGTGAGAGTTGTCGCCCCCTCATATTCCCGACGCTGCACAAGTTCCAAGGGATTTCATGAACCCCATGCATGGCTAGACACCAAGAGGAAGGCTAAGACTAGGCCCCCCTAAAATTACCTCATCCTCCCCACCAATGTAGCCACAAGATAATAGGAAGTATCTCAGGACTACAACATGACATAGATGGCCATATATATAAACCTAAAGTAGCCAGAAGCAGACTGGCCCTAATGAGTACAATATAAACAAGTGCAAGTCAAGAACATATGACCAAAGAATAATCAAAGAAAAACTTCAGGACATGGACATGAAGTAAGCAGGAGCAGAACCAAACATGCACTCAATGGAATGAGCAAACAGAAGGCTGAAGTAAACAGGAAACAAGGACCAAAATATGCAGTCACGGGGGAACAATACAAACTGTAGCATACAAATGTAAGGTAAATAAAACAAGGAACAAGGCACATGATCATAGATGAGACAACATAGGCTATAGTATACAGATGTGAGGTGGGCAAGAATAAGAAACTAAAGCACATAATCATCGAGGGACACACATAAACTGTAACACACAAGGGAGGTAAATACAGGCAAATACTAAAGCACATAATCATGAAGTGGACTAGAACAGGCTACATCTTGTAGATAAGAGGCAACCAAAGCAAGTACCAAACACATAACCATGAGATTGACTAGAACAGGTTGCATCTTGTAGGTAGGAGGCAAACAAAAGCAAGTTGAGGTATGTGGACATGGCAGGGACAGGGGCTGAACTAGAACCTTTCTGTGTCTAGGTCATCATTTACAAGACATGGTATCATATAGAGGTAGTAGTGCAGTTTTGACAAGCAAACAGGACATGGACAAGACAAATTAACATCCCAGTTTCATACTTTGTTAAGCCCTTCCTCTTGTGTCTAACTTAAACACATATGCACACTTGCTCTTTATTTGATCAAATCACCAATCATTCCTAACTGTATACTTAACTCTAACCTGGGGTCTCTTTTGGTCTAGAAATAGAATCCATGTGATCCAAAGGTACTTGACAATGAGCATACAAACCCTACAGGCCATAGAAGTGCCATGGTGCCTTTTATATGAAGGAAAGGTGTTATAAACAAAGCTAGGCTTTGTTTTCCCTTTATCCTTTCTCCAGGGCGCCCTTAAAAAAAAAGGTGCATCTTAGGTTATGTGGCCTTAGCTCACTTTCAGTCCCTTGTGTCACGACCCAACCCTGTAGGCCGTGACTAGTGCCCGAGCTGGGCACCCATACACGCTCATTAATCAGATTCGGCATACAAACGACTCACACATATGTAACTATCAGACGTGGTTCCAACTGACGCGTACAAATATATATACTGTACAGAAGCCGGCAAGGCTATCATAATATACATAACATATCAAAGCATACATGCACGCAGCCGACAAGGCCCTACACGGCGGATGGGCCGCCCAAACACAACTCACACAACGCATCTGAACAAAGCTATACATAACCCACATCTATGTCTACAGACCTCTAAACAGAACAACAGAATCATATGACAGGACAAGGCCCCGCCGTACCCTCGAATACACAGATATATGTACAACGGAAGAATATGTAACAAAATGTAGGCTCCGGACTAAAGGAAGCTCTCCAACAGCAGAATAGGTGTCCTAGACTGGCGGATCACCGAACTGTGCGTCTATACCTGCGGGCATGAAACGCAGCCCCCGAAGAAAGGGGGTCAGTACGGAATATGTACTGAGTATGCAAAGCAGAAGATACAGTAAGCAAATCTGAGTCATAATCGAACAGAAGTGCAGAAAGTGAGCATAATAACCAGAATACCAAAGTGCTTGCATCTGAAGTACAAATCATACATAAGCGGTACAGAAGACAAATATAACCATCAGAATGCCAAATGCTTAGCTTTCTTTTGAAAACATTTCTGTCTCATACATACGGAAAATAGAACATATCATATGAGTTGACATTACCGGTGTGGGATTCGCCTAAACCAATGTGGGTTTGCCCCACCATTGGGTTTGCCCCATTCCGATACCAACTGATCATATTCCAGAATACATATATCATATCATGAGTCATAATCAAAACAGAAGTACCGAAAGTAAGTGTATATCCAAAATGCCAAATACCGCGGTCAAATACCCAGCGGTCAATATTATCAAACATATCACGGCCAAATACCCGGAAATGTCAATATTATCCACATACGTGGCCAAATACCCAATGTCAATATTATTCGACATACCGCGGTCCCATAACGAGGAGCTCGGCGAACCGGACATATCATACTCGAATATCATATAGTGCGCACGATACATAACCGGCCCGGGACTCGGCGAAAGAGGCAATAACCATTTGCACGAGCAGAGTAGTGAGTAATCATATGCAATGCAAAACACTTACAAAGACCCAACAGCATAATCAAAGTGAACTATTATTTAAAACCCAAGATAATAGTCAAATCAGATTTTCTTTCGAATATCACTCGGGAGCATATCAAACCGAACATCAGGAACCATAGTCACGTATCAAAATCACATACATAAAAATCCTTATTTCAGACTCTACAAATCAATAAGTAATCATACTCGAGAATTCGAAAAGATAGTCATATTAAATTCTTTCAAAAATAGGTCGTTAGAACCAAACATAGACAGTCGCGGGACCCACGGACGAGCGTCAACCCAATCCGGGCCCGCCTATGGAAATTAAAGTCATTACTCGTCATGAAATCATTTGCGAAGATATCAAAGCGATCCGAGCCCTTTCTTGAAAGTTACGGCCGTTCGTAGTTTCGGAATCATTTAGGAACAAAACTCTTTTGAAAACAAAACTTTTATGCGACTTTTGAAATTTAGTTATACAAAAGACATAAGGACCATAAATCGACTAAATTAAGAGTACGAATGTCAAGAAACAAATAAGAATCGTTTACGAGCTTATCAAAGAAATCCGGTTCTGTCCAAGAAAGTCACGGACATTTTTAGACATAAGATCCTTTCGGAACCAACCGTTTACAAAGCATTTCAAATCCAATCGTATCAAAGACATACGGACCATAGCTTGACCATATTAAGGATGCCAACATCATAAAGCAAATATGAATCGTAAACATGTTCGGATTTTTCGAATAGAATTACCCCCAAGGCTCATAACGTATCACAACTTACTTGCGTCTAGGACATGCCAAAAGGAAAGAAGGATAGGCTTCACATACCTCGTCCGCTCTCAAAGTCAATCCAAACTCAAACCTCGGACTCTCCAAAATCTACACAATATCATTAAATACCAACGTTACTATAAGCATTTTGGAGTTCATTTCTAAACGAACACTAAATTCCACAGAAATTTGGGCAGCATTTCCCCTATAAATGCACCACCCCGAGAATTCAACTCGGCCAAATTCATCAACAACCAAACTAGCAACATCAATAATCAATTCGAAAAGCAATATAACATTAGCAACCCTCTTTTACATCATTCAACAACATTCATAATATTCAATTCGACGGCTTACCTTCAAGCCAACATCAACGCTTATACATTCAAATACTAACCCGAACCCATACCAACAATATTCAAAGACATTTTAAACAATTCATACAACATTTCAAACGTCCCAAATAATACTCCAACTCACCCGAAATTGCCCCCAAACCCGAGAACCTCAACTATAACACATTCCTCATTTCCAAATCATGATTTGCACCAACAATTCACCTTCTAACAATGTCATTCTCATAAATATACAAATTACATCAAATGCACAATAGTCTCCAAATCAGCCCGCAACACTTACAATATCAATTTGAGTCATTAAACTCTTATCGCCAACATAGAATTCATAACGTGACAATCAAAATACTAATTAACATTAATTCATTTCTTGTCACACAAATGGCCTATATTCGGCCAACACCTCCCCACATACATATGTTGATGATTCTCATTCTTTTCTCCACTCTACAACAATCACAACATGCTAACTAGACTTTAATTCATTACTTCAATGCAACACAACAACACACATTCATGGCCACACACACCATGCACACGGCTCCACTCTACATGCAATGCCTCCATGAATTTCATCCATTTTCATCTACTACAACATGCACACATCATTCATAACACATAAAACAAGATTAAATCTTACCTTTCTTCTTCAACTTCACAACTAGGCTAGGGTTTGCAAGAATGAAAACGGCTGGTTCGGTGACCCAAACAACACTTCCACGTTACTTAGGGACCTCCAATTAGTGGATTTGCACTAAGAAAATATTTTTGGGATGGCTAATTTTGGACTTCAATTTTCAAGGTTCTTGGCCGAATGGTTGTTGCTTTGTTCATCCAAGGCTCTTTTTTTCTAAGTGTTGAGAATGAAGAAAGATGACTTAGAAGTTATCTTTTATGCTCCCATATAAACTATACATGTGTCCATGGCCCACACATGTGTTGGACCAATTGAAATTGGCCACAACATGTGTGGGAGCCACCTCCCACTTACACGGCCAAAGGGCCAAAAATTGCATGATTTCCAACTTTCAATTATTCCACTTTTGGTCCCAAATTTTTCTAAATGTTCCATGCCAACAAATTCATGAACAACTTATGACTTAAAATAAAATCGAAGGTCCAAAGTCCCGACTTTGTATCCCGGAATGGTTTTGTCCCTAACTTATCATAGTTAACCCGGATTGTCCCAATGTACGAAATACAGGATATAACACCTTGTGATTATATGGTAACTGGTTTCTCAAACTATTCACAACAAAGAATTCAATACAAAAAGTTTGAAGTTCATGTGCACATAAACGGACATAATCATTTAAGCTATTGTCATAACCATTTCTCAACCTCCTCAAGGTGTCACTAAGCTATTCAGAGTCATAGCATGGGTCAGCTTACCATTAGCAGGTTACCCTTTTTAACTTCACAGAATCACCACAAATAGGTCTACACTTCCTGCAGGTCATGCCATGTCATAGGATCTATTCAACACAACTAGATTAGCAAGCAATAGTAATTCAGCACATAGGTAGAGTATTCTCAGAGATGCCGAAAACCAAACAGTCAAGTAGTGACACTAACCATATAAGCAAGTCATTAGAATTCAAATCAGACGTACAAAACAATACAAGAAGGGACACAGTAGGTAGGTTTCCACTTTTGGCATTACACTAATTCATTTTAGAAAAGAGCCTTGGAAGAGTTTGTAACTTAAGGCATACATTTAGATTTAATGGTTTAGCACACATCCCTTTTACGAATCCCAGCATGTAACAATCCTATTGTCACGACCCCACTTACGGGCCGCGCGGGCACCTACCATATTACTAACTAGTAGGCGAACCCTTACCAACCAATTCAAAATTCAACCAGTTTATAGTTATCAATTTCTTAATGAGCACAATGTTTAAAAAAAGCAAATGCTCAACAAAATCTGTTATTGATACAGGAAAAATTGAAAAACTCCCCGGGATCTAGTCTAGACATGTACAAGAGCTCCTACTACACAAGAAAAATAAAGTTAATGACCTAGCCTCTGCCTGGAGTGAGATGAGCGAGGCTGCAACATACCTATAGCCAAAAAAAGATGTAGCAAGAGTAGTATCAGTACACCACACGTATTGGTAAGCATGATAGGTCGGCTAAGCTTAGTTCACGCAACACAATATAAATTCAATAAGATAAGCAGATAAGTCCACGACCCTTAAGACTCTTAATATAGATTATTATATCGTCACGAACGTACCCTCATATTTCTAGTTATTCACTTCTCTTATCCCCATAAAATTTTCAATCATCTAACTAGCCCCCGCGATCCCGTTTCCCCCTCCCCTTAAGCCGATTAATTTATTTTCATCCTCTCAATTACATTAACATCTAATTTTTGACTTTTAGCCTTAGAGCGTTTCTATCCAATTCACTTACTATGATATGATGCACCCATGGGACAACTTACAATTTAGAATTCATTCTTACACTTACCTTTATAATAATCATCTCCTCACATAACCTCCACAAAAAGATAAAAGATGCGCAATACGATATAACAGACTAACTGTACACAAACATAAGGACACACAAGTATGAAACGTAATGTAAGGCAGATGCGATGCAAAGGCCAACTCACACTGTACATACATGCTAACTGATGTAATTGCTAAGTACTCATGACCTGCAGGGGACCCATGGTGTCCATGTGCTACTCGTTTCGGATACTCATCAGACCCGAGCCATAAATCCTCCGCTCCAAAAAGAACTTTGGACGCAGATACACATCATACAAATATACTCACCGTTACATTACCATCAATGATTGGCTGACAAATAGTACCTCATATTTAACCCAACTCGTCCATATGACCGGATAACACAACTGACACGTACTCAGACTTTCTGCTCCGTGTATTACCTCATAACCACATGCAATGTATGTAATGATGCCAATGAATGAATACAATATCATGAATCATTCCCTTGGTAGGTGTAGCACTATTATGCCTTCCTTTAGACTTCCCAAAACAATCCTCTTTGTTAACAAGAATGACAATCGTGTGAATATTTCAATATACTTAGAAATAAAGACGGAAACCAAATATACCTAGGAATACATATTCTGAAAAAATAAATGCCCCTTTCTAACTATGAAAAATAATCACTTTCAATCCCATAACACATAACCCTCAATGATAGTATCACTCAACACTAAAATAAATACTTGTTGTTACCCTAGTTACTATTTACACATAACTTTCGTTAGGTTTTGAATATATCCATCCAAACTCCATGTCCGAAGACCTAATCATACAATCTTCCGTCAACTCTAAATGTATTTATGATTCACTAATCAAAGTCTAACTCAAGTAAACCATAACCCACCTCGATGACGAACAACTATTTAAACTTTCATGAATTGCTCGCCTTCCTAGCTTTCATTCGAATCCATGGGAGATGATAGTTGTGGGGAAGGATGTGGAGAATGTTGTGAAAAGCCTCTTCTCTTGGTGTCAAGGGTCTTTTTCTTCTTGTGAAAACCTAATAGAAACCTTGGAGGGTCTTTTATTAAAATTGAGGGTGAAATTTAAACTGAGTAACCAAAAAAATGCGTCATTGCCCCGCCTCGCCGGGCCGGTGGATGAGGTCTCTCTATAGCGGGACTGCTGTGGCGGTCCCTTGGCCGCTATAGCGGTCCAATTCCTGCCCCGGGCCCAAGACTTTTAACTCTTTTCGAAACTGATTTTTCTCACTATTAATCCTTAAAACACCCCATGGGGTTTATTATTTACGATCATTGACCTAGATTGGGCATGGGTTCACAAAGTATTAAATAACGACCGAACGACTCATTACACCAGATACCAATTAAACCACCGTTCATCCCTGAACGGCGTAGGTGAGGTAATGGTCACACTTCTAGACCTTACACCAAAGGAGGTAGGATTTTGAGTTATCGTTACGAGAACGAAAAGATTTCGACAAAGTTGAAAGTACTCAACCCGCTACAGCGGTCAGATGACCGCTATAGCGGTACCGCTATCGACCAGGTTAAAAACTAAATGAGTTCACCCCTCCCACTTCCCAGTTATTCCCACAATTAAAAATTCTTCCCCTCCAACGAAATATGTCCCCCCAATTCAACTACCTAGTCCTCTCATCTCCCTCCCCACTCCCCTTATAACCACTCTACCCCTTCCATTTCTTAAAACACTACATAACATCTAAGAAAATGAGGAAAATCTCTCTGCACCCCAAGGCTCACTTTTCTTGCAAGGCTTGTAGATCTCTCATTATTTTAAGGTATGTGCTCTCTTTCACTGTCCTATAACTTGATTATGGCTTTCTATTTTGAAATTTTCATGTTAAACTTGCTAGATTAGAGAAAATTTTAGTTTACCTTGAACGAGGGTTTTGTTTTCTTGTGAAGGGAAGTTTCTTGGATCATGGAGGGTTATTTCGTTTTTCATATTGTTCTAGCATAACGTTATACTAAAGATCTGCTTAGAATGGGGTAGTTTATGTTGGGGTGGGGGTGTTTTGTAGTGGTGCATTTTTTTCGATGTTCTTGCTCAAAATTTTGGTGCCCATTGTAGTTGGAATAAGGTGTTATAGGTTATAAAAGTCATGCATGCCATCATAATACTTGATCCTGGACAAAAATGGGAAAACTATGGTGAAAATTTGGGTTTCCTAAAAGTTGGTTTAGGGAGGTTTTTCGTTCTGGGGATGACGGGCCCGCTGCAGCGGACTTTCCATCGCTATAGTGGTCCCACTACTGTGATGGTTGATTGCTGGGAGTGGTCCCTTCTGTTGGGAGGTACCCGCTGTAGCGGGCCCCTGCTCTCTATAGCGAGCCTGCTATAGTGGCAAGGCAATGCCATGGCGGAGCCTTGTCCGCTGTAACAGCCGTTTGGTCGTTATAGCAGCTCCGTTGTAGCGGTCATTCCGCAGCCGCAGCGAAGCTGCCTGAGGCGTTAAACAAAAATTTAGGTTTTTCAACTACTTCGTGCATGCCCTATCACTGTTAAATCTTTGTGCCACAATATTCTAACTCAATTTTTCCCTTTTTTAGGCTAACTCTCTCACTCTACTATGGCGGATCCAAAACAACCACAAGAACAACAATAACTGAAATAACAACAATAAGGACAACAGCCACCAGCTCCCCCCGCATACATTAGGTTGGCCTCTCATGCCTGCAGGAGGCGTTACATGGAGCAGCAGACTAAAGGCCTGCTCTACGAGCGGGCCTTTCTTATGGATCGAGTGGAGAAGTCGGCCCCGAATTTCTATCAACTTCTATATCGCATGGGTTGGGGTCCGCTAGTCGAGGAGCCGGGAAATGTCAACTGTAACTCCCTACCGTTGATTGGAGTGACTCAGAGCTGCAGATTACTATCAGAGAGGTCAACATAAAGGTGGGTGTTGAGGCCTTTAATGCTGTTCATGGGCATTACAACCCTTCACAGGCTGAGCTTGGGGCTAAGGACCGCGAGGGAAGTGGGTTATGGTTGGTGAGGATGCTAGTGAAAGAGTCAAAGAGGAGGAAGGCTACCTGGGGTGTCACTCGTTCTACCATTAAGAGCTGTCTCTTTACTCCCGAGGCTCGGAGGTAGCTGAACCTCGTTGCCCGACGGGTTCGCCCTTCGAGCAACACTACTGATGTCACTTACCCACGGGCCTTTATGGTGGCTTGCTTTTTTTATGGCGTGACCGTGAATGTGGGGATGCAGGTGATTCAGGAGTGGCGGAGTTTTATGGCCAAGGCTGGCCCGAGTTTTATATTTCCCTCTCTGATTACCCATCTATGTCGTAATGCTAGGGTACCTATGGATTCTGGGGACCGCTATGTTGAGTGTGATGTCGCTTTTGAACCACTGAAAGTTAAGGGAGCACCAAGCAGGGGCAAGGGAAAGAGGATTGGCTCAGACGACGATAATGACAGTGATGGCCCATAGAGTGGTAGTGGCCATTCAGAGACCCTAGGTACCTTGGAGCACATGGAGGCAGATATGGCTGCGGTAAAGGTGGCCATGATGGAATTTGCACGACCTTCTATGGAGGCCAGGTCGTCTAGTGGTCTTTGCGAGTACGGCTGTTCACGGCCCGATGACGAAAGGCTATATGGATGCCAGACTAGGATGGGGGATGCTGTGGATGCCTTGCAGGGCGCCTATAGATCTTTGGCCTAGGCCCATGTGGATCTTCGGGAGGACTTAGACTGGGAGAAGAAGAAACGTTAGGCTAGGGACAAGCTGTTTGTGAGGATGTGGAAAGGCGTCAAAAGCCTTTTGAAGGCCCTAGTCCCTAAGGCGAAGCACCCCAATGTGACCATCAGAGATGCCCCCCAATTCTCCTTCCTTAGCGCATCCGGACATAGCAGCGAGGACACTAGCGACTCGAAGGATGGTGGTGACGAGGCGACTAACCATGGAGTGGCTTAGAGATCCCCCTCCCCCTCCCTTTTTATGATAGCTTTGGTTATCCCTTGCCTTGACAGGGATTTATGTTTCAGACAATTTCTGGCTTTTGGTTTATTTTTGGAATGTTTGGATAATTTTTTTTTTTGTTGCTTTTTGTGCGGGTGCACTAGTTTAAGGGCACTCATAAGACAATTTCCCTAGTCGGGCTGATGTTTTTATGTAGGTATTTTCTTTGGAAACGGTTTCTTCTTGACTTGTTGATGAATTACACAGGTTGGGAAAATAGGGGGCAAAGAGAGAGGCTACTGGTTCATGGTACCGCTGCGGTGGTCACTTGATAGCTGTAGCAGTACCGCTATGGTGATGGGAGTCTTGCTATAGCGGGACTCTGCAGAAGCTCGGATCCACTATGGCGGATCGATGCTCGCTATAGCGGGCCCGATGGAGCGGTTGATGTGTCGTGAAATTATGGCACGTTTGATGCTTTTTGGCTATAAGTTTTACTTCATTTTTTAGCAACTCTTGGTCCTTTTGATGTGTTTGTGATATGTTGCAGGTATATAACGTATTTTGAGAGTAAGCCGTGGAAATGGGTTAAAAAGATGTTCAAGACAGAAAAATAACTGAAGCATGATTTTTACGGAGCAAAAGACAGACCGTATAATATTTATGGTATGTCAACTCAACCGTAGATCCATGACAAAAAGGCCTCATACCTGAAGGAGGAAGTCAAGGCAAAAGTATGGACCGTACATTATTTACGGTCCGTAAATCCCACCGTAGATTGGTTCCAGCAAAGTCTCAAAGGACAGAAGATTTTACGGACTAGTTGCACGGACCGTATAATATTTATGGTCCGTAAAATTGGAACGTATATCTAGGCGACAGAAGAAGATTGTACGGAGACTATTTTCAGATTCTACGGACCATATAATATTTACGATCCATACATTGGTCAGTCGGGGGCAATTTTGTCAAGAGTATTTTGCATGATTTAGACTCTTATAAATACCTGATGTAGGTTTCTTATAGGCTACAATTCACCAGTTTTCATTTTTTATCATTAGCATTGAATACTCATAGTTTTTGAAGTCTTTTGGGATTACAAACAATTGCAATTAATTTCTCATCAATTCCAAGCAATCATTCGTAAGCATTATAATCTTAATTAGTTCTTATTGTTCTTCTTCTTCTATGAGTAGCTAAATTTCCTTACTAGGGTTGTGAACCCAAATGATGGGTGTTTTGTGATTGGGTTTTTTGATTGATATACACATAATGGATTGTTAGGGTTTATTTATTGTTCATTCTTCATTCATAATTAATGGTTGCAAACATTGATTAAAGCCATAGACCTTGATTTATTTGGGAAACTAATTACGGTTGGTAAGAATAAATAACAAGGACTCAAAGCTTTAAACTTTGTTTAATAGATTCACTTAGGGCTAAGACAAATTTACTTGGCATAATTAACCGTTCTTCATAGTTACTTTCTTATATTTGGGAAAATTATAGAAAGAGATAATCTTTATTTATTAGGAAATAGTAGAGATTCATATAGAGGTTAAGTGCATTCATATAATGATCCATTAGAAATGCATCAAGATCAATACCCATGATCATACACGTTATCTAAAGGGGACACAACGTTGGTTTCTTTTACCATAAATTACAATCCAAAGCAATTAGTTAGCCATTAGCCATAAACAACTAATTTTTACCAAACTCTTATGATTAAG
>NC_081342.1:35373665-35397778 GCF_029784015.1 Lycium ferocissimum | reverse complement strand
CAAGTCAAACGAGGTGATAGGAAAATTCCGGGAACAGTGGGCCCACCTCGGGCCGGGTGAGATAGCGTACATAAATTACATATGCTACGTGTCATAGCGTTACTTATAATGATTTAAGATAATCGGGTCCTCTTTATGCAAGTTCTAGGGGTTTAGAAGGTCTTTCCAACATTTCGCGCACTTTCTAATTCAATTCTCTTGCGAAGGAAAAAGGAAAACTTTGGATGCGGATTCCGGGGAATAGGGTTGTCCCCGAGGCTCGTACCCAACTCATTACGTCTAAGACATGCCATAGAAAGAAAGGTGAAACCTTACATACCTCTTTCCGCTCCTTTTGCTATTCCAAATTCACGTCGCAATCTCGTCAAAATCTAAAATTGGTCATGTTTACCAAAACTCTTATTAGGATTCTTAGAGTTAGAATCTTAAGGAAACACTTGGCTACCGAAATTTCGGCAGCACTTCCTTTGTAGATATACCATCCTCAACATTCAATATATCCAAATTTCTCATCAATCACAATCCGGGAATTCAAACCCGGCCAAACTATTAACATAATTCAACAATCACACTAGCAATTCACATATTCCATTCAAAATGCACGATCTCAATTTACTACTTTCTTCAAAACCTTCCGACTTCAATGAACACAATAGCAACCTTATAATATATATTCCAACAACGTCATACTAATACCATTTCTTACTACCCATGCAAGAACATTGTCTTTCAATATACATAATCTTCCAATTATCAATACTTCACCAAACTTATCAATCCTTTATTTGCAATATAAAATCTACAACACAATAACTAAAACATTAAATATAACTTGCTCATTATTCTTCCACAACTCACCAATATACACGGCCATACATCATGTATACACGGCCACATACACACACACACTCACGGTTTCATCATGCACACACACACAACCACGTTCTCTCCAAATTCATTCAATTTCCATTATCAATATAGTATTCACAACAATAACAACCAAACACTAGATGAAGTAATTAGAACACAATTTCTACACACACATACATATATTACATCTCACGGCCACAACATGATTTCCTCTTCCATGAGTTTCATCCACTTTTAACATGCTACAACACACAAAATCATCCATAACATGTAAGGAAGGATCAAACCTTACCCTTTCCTTCAATTCTTCACTTGGCTAGAAATCTCAACTTGCATGAACTTGTGCTTTTCTTGCTCTAATGAACCCTCCACCTTGTTAAGCACCCTTTACTTGGTAGAAAATGATTTTTGAAAGAATTTTGGCAAATTTTTCTTGGGAATTCCTCTATGGCCGAATGGCCCTAGAACTTTTCCTCTTCTTTCTCTTGTTGTTATTTCTTGAAAACTCTAGAGAGCTCAATGGATAAGATGACTACTAAGTCATCTTTTATTCTAAAAAAATTAGCCCCCACATGGACCTAGCCCATACCATGGCCGGTTGGGCCTTGGTTTTTTTCTAAAAAGAATTCAAGCCCACTTATACTTTTGGGCTAACTCTTGTAATTTATGAAATATTTTTCCAACTTCCAAATTTGCCCTTCGTCTTTCTCCATATTTCCACGAGTCATATTGCAAATTTCCCTTTATGCCCTTGACCTTCCTCATTATTTTTACTTCTAAATTTTTCATAAGCAACTCACATGTCAAACAAAGTAAAATATGGCCTTGCTTGTCGTCTTCCCGCGATTGTCTCGAATTATCCGATTATACAAAACGCGGGATATAACAAATTGTGAGAAGGCCGATGTCCGAGGTTCAATTCCGGGATCGTTGATTTGTGAAACTGATATTTGACAGACTCTTTTGAGTGACTGTGAAGAGGCTGATGTTCGATGGTTATATTCGGGCATCGTTGTTGCATGGCCAATTTTGATGTTATCTCGGAATCGTTGTTAGTGCATGGACTCCGCGGGTCCCCCAGGGTGGTGCCGGTGAGACTCCCCCTATGATCAATTAGCCAGGGTCTGGTCCGTCTGTTGGGCAAAGATCTGGGAAAGGTGGCACTTAAACTTCGCGAGTCACGCTGGGTTGTGCTACCGAGACATCGATATTTTCGTCCGGAGTACATGTGTACACCTCATTTGCATAGCACGACATCGCATTAATACCATTATTGCACTACATTGCATTATTACTTGATCGAGAGTGGTGATTGTTGGTATTGCGATGTCTCCGTTGTGATGATTGGATTGTGTCGATTCTATTATGGTAATCAGATTAGATCAGATATACTCGGACTTATCATATTGGGGTTTAGATTCTTACATAGGTGATGACAGATTTCGGTTGCGATTATAGTGTCTCATGCTTGATTGTTTTATTTGCTTAGCTGCTTTATTTTCTGAATTGTGTTAACTATGCTTAGTCGGCCGATGATGCCTACTAGTACTGTTGTTTGTACTGACCTGCACTTGCTGCATTCTTTTATGAATGCAGAGTATCAGGTCGGATCTACTTCTCTGACTGGTGGCTGATCAACTCTTCGGCTTCCACTTGAGTTTTTCAGGGTTAGCATGGCGTCCGCTGACCTCGAAGACTCTTCTATTACTTATGTCTTGCTTTCTTTTCAGAGACATGATTTGAGAATACTCATGTATTATTATTCAGACTTTAGTATTCATATTTAGATGCTCTTGTATGACCATACTAGACACTGGAGTGGATTTCATTTACTTCCACACTTGTTAACATTATATTATATTGTGAGACTTACGTTATTTTACTTTCTTCTGCTATTTTCTATTATTGTGAATGTTGAGCTAAGGGTTCGCCTACCGAGGTGGGAAAAGTAGGTGCCCGTATGACCTAGGTTAAAATGGGTCATGATAAGTTGGTATCAGAGCCCTAGGTTACCCGGTCTTTAATATAAGAGCGTGTCTAGTAGAGTCTCGTGGATTGGTACGATGAGCTCCGTACTTATCTGCGGGAGGCTATGGGACATTTAGAAAATCTCACCTTCTTTCTTTCCATCATGCTACTTTATTCAAATTGGTATCTGAAATGACCAAATTAGTATTTGACTCTTATCTCTTCCATTACAGATGGTGAGGATTCGCGACACGCCAGTATGGTGGATGTACATGAGGTTAAGCCCACCGATTTTCATGGGCGCACCAGATGAGGATGCCTATGAGTTCATCGTGATCACGCAGGAGCTACTCCATGCAGCAGGGATCATGGAGACCTTCGGAGTTAGGTATGTTACCCTTCGATTCAATGGTGGCGCGAGGTCATGGTGGAGAGACTACCTTGCTAGCAGGCCAGCGTGCGCGTGCCCATTTACATGGGACCAACTTTATGGGGTGTTTCTGGAGCGGTACTTGCCACGTCCGCGGAGGGACGAACGTCAGTGTCAGTTCCTTGACCTTCGTCAGGAGGGAATGCCGGTTGCTACCTATGCACTATCCTTCTCCTATCTGGCTCGTTACTCCTACCCGTTGATTTCGATGGAGTTCGGCAGGATACGGTGGTTCATTAGCGGGTTGGATGGTCCTCTGCAGCTACTCTATATCCAGCTGGAGGTCGAGAGAGCTTCATTCCAGACCATTGTTGATAGTGCAGTGAGAGTTGAGGCGATGAAACCTAGGGCTGCTTCATCTGGGTCTTCAGTTTCTGTGTTTCAGCACTCGACTCCTCTTACCTGTTTCTCTTGTGGAGTGGTTGGGCATGTTTCCAGGAGATGTCCCTGATCTAGGCGGGATTATCAGCCGTCGCGGACTCCTGTATCATCCAATGGTTGAGGAGGGACTTCTCATAGAGGCGGTGCTCAGTCAGGCTGCGGTACTTCCCATGGTTCTAGAGATGGATCCCAATAAGCTAGAGGTGGTACTCAGAGTGCAAGAGGGGGATCCCAGACTGGGCGTGGTGGAGCTCATTGTTACTCATTTTCTGGTAGGCCCGAGGTAGAGGCCTTAGATGCTGGATCTCAGGTACTATTTCTATCCGTCATAGAGCAGCATCTGTGTTATTTGATCCAGGATCCACTTATTTGTATGTATCTATATTTCATGTCGTTGGTTGGGATTTAGCCTGTGATAGCATAGATATACCTGTTCATGTGTCTATTCCGGTCAGAAATTCAGTGGTTGTTGATCAAGTCTACCGTTCTTGTTTGGTAACTTTTATGGGATACGACACTTGGGTAGATTTGATGATTCTTGATATGGTGAACTTTGATATTATATTGTGTATGTCCTGGCTTTCTCCTTACCATGTGATCTTGGACTGTCACGCCAAGACAGTCACTTTAGCCATGCCGGGCATTCCTAGGCTTGAGCGGAGAGGTACTCCTAGTCCCGCTCCGAAGAAGATTATTTCTTTCCTCCGGGCGAAGAAGTTAGTAAGTAAGGGGTATTTAGCGTATTTGGCGCATGTTCGTGATGACTGTTGCATCTCTACCCCTTTGGTCTATTCCTATAGTGAGCGAGTTCGCGGAGGTATTCCCGTCAGATTTACCGGGTATACCGCCCGATCGCGACATTAATTTCTGTATTGATGTGAACCCGGGCACCCGTCCTATTTCCATCCCACCATATCGGATGGCCACTGTCGAGTTGAGGGAGCTTAAGGAACAATTACAAGACTTATTGAGTAAGGGGTTCATTAGACCGATCGTCTCCCCTTGGGGTGCTCCCATGTTATTTGTGAAGTAGAAAGATGGGATTATGAGGATATGTATTGATAACCGCCAATTTAACAAGGTCACCATTCGGAATAATTGTCCTATACCTCGTATTGATGACCTGTTCGACCAGCTTCAGGGTGCTTCGGTGTTTTTGAAGATCGATTTGCGTTCCGGCCATCACCAGCTAAAAATCAGGGCAGAGGATATTCCAAAGATAGTATTTCGGACGAGATATGGCCACTATGAGTTTCTAGTGATATCTTTTGGGCTTACCAATACCCCGGTTGCATTTATGACTTTGATGAATGGCATCTTTAGGTCGTTCCTTGACTCTTTTGTGATTGTGCTTATTGATGACATCTTGGTGTATTCCAAGAGTAGAGTGGAGCATGAGAGCCATCTTCGTACCATCCTTTGGTTGTTGAAGAAACATAGTTTGTTTGCTAAATTTTCTAAGTGTGAGTTCTGGTTAAAGTCTGTGGCATTCTTAGGTCATGTGGTGTCCAAGAAGGGGATTATGGTTGATCCACAGAAGATTGAGGCTGTGAGGGATTGGGCGAGGCCCACTACTGTTACCAAGATTCGTAGTTTTGTGGGTTTGGCCAGTTATTACCTTCGCTTTTTGAAAGATTTTGCTACCATTGCTTCATCCTTGACCAGATTGACTCAAAAGGATGTTCCCTTCCAGTGGATGGATGATTGTGAGGAGAGCTTTCAAAAGCTCAAGCTTCTTTTGACCACAGCCCCGATCCTAGCCTTACCTGTAGAGGGCAAGGACTTTGCTGTCTATTGTGATGCTTTCCGTATAAGTTTGGGTGCGGTGTTGATGCAAGAGGGTAGGGTGATAGCTTATGCCTCCCGTCAGTTAAAAGTTCACGAGAAGAATTACCCCACCCATGATTTGGAGTTGTTGGCCGTAGTTTTCACCTTGAAGCTTTGGAGGCATTTCTTGAACGGTGTCCATTATGAGGTTTTTACCGATCACCGTAGCCTTTAGCATGTGTTTACCCAGAGAGATCTTAATTCCAGGCAGCGCCGATGGATGGAGCTCCTGAAGGACTATGACATCTCTATTCTGTATCACCCTAGTAAAGTCAATGTGGTGGCTGATGCCTTGAGTCGCAAGGCAGTAAGTATGGGGAGTTTAGCTCGATTGATTGTTTCTGACCGGCTGTTGGCCATGGAGGTTCAGACTCTGGCCAACAGTTTCGTCCGTCTTGATATTTCAACCCCGGGCAGGATTTTGGCTTGCATATAGGCGAGGTTATCATTATTGGATAGGATCATGGCTCATCAGTTTGAGGATGCTCAGTTGAGCAAGATCCGAGATAGGATTTTGAGGGGTGAGGCCAAGGATGCCGTGATCGATTCCGAGGGCATACTGAGGATTAGAGGGTATGTGTGCGTTTCTCGTGTTGGTAACCTGATTCAATTGATTTTATCTGAGGCCCATAGCTCTCGCTATTCCATTCATCCGAGAGTGACCAAGATGTACCGTGACCTGAGACAGCACTATTGGTGGCGCCGTATGAAGAGAGATATAATTTTATTGGCTAAATGTGAAAATTGTCAATAGGTAAAGTATGAGCACCAGCGACCAAGTGGGATACTTCAGAGGATACCCATTCCCGAGTGGAAGTGAAAGAGGATTACCATGGATTTTGTCACGGGTCTTTCGAAGACCCTTGGCAAGTTTGATTCTATTTGGGTGATAGTGGATCGGTTGACTAAATCCACTCACTTTGTTCCGGTTCGAATTTCCTATACCGCGGAGAAGTTAGCCAAGATGTATATTCGGGATGTTGTGAGATTACATGGGATCCCTATTTCTGTTGTATCTGATCGGGGTACTATCTTCACTTCTCGATTCTGGAGAGCATTTCATGACAAGTTGGGTACCGATGGCCAGTCCGAGCGGACCATCCAGGTGCTTGAGGACATGTTGAGAGCATGTGTTATTGACTTTGGTGGTCATTGGGAACGGCACTTGCCCTTGGTATAGTTTGCGTACAACAACAGTTATCATTCGAGTACTGGTGTGGCGCCTTTTGAGGCCTTATATGGTAGGAGGTGTAGATCTCCGATTGGTTGGTTTGATGGTTTTGAGGCTCGACCTGGGAGCACGGATCTATTGAGAGAGTCCCTTGATAGAGTGAGAGTTATTCAGGCCAGGCTCGTGGCAGCTCAGAGCCGGCAGAAGATGTATGCGGACCGGAAGGTCCGGGATTTGAAGTTTGCTATTGGTGACCAGGTTCTATTGAAGGTCTCACCCATGAAGGGTGTTATGAGGTTTGGTAAGAGGGGCAAGTTGAGCCCTAGATACATAGGCCCGTTTGAGATCGTGGATTGTATCGGTGATGTAGCTTATGAGTTGGCATTGCCGCCAGGCTTGGCGGGAGTTCACCCGATCTTTCATGTTTTGATGTTAATAAATACCATGCCGACGGTACCTATATTGTCCGTTGGGATTCCATGTTGCTTGATGAGAATTTGACTTATGAGGAGGAGCCTATCGCGATCTTAGATAGGCAGGTTCGAAAGGTCAAAAGATTGCTTCTGTGAAGGTGCAATGGAAGCACCGTCCTGTTGAGCAGGCTACCTGAGAGACTGAGTCCGATATGCGTAGCCGATATCCCCAGTTATTCACTGATTCAGGTATTTCCCTAATTTCCCTCTTTTCTTTCCTCGAGGACGAGCAAAGGTTCAATTGGTATTTGATGTAACGACCGGTTTGGTCGTTATAGTTCTTTTAACATTTTTGCCCGTTCTCGAGAATTGATTAGCTCAGTTTTGACCTGAGGGGATCACTGATACGTTCCCCAAGGTGTTTAGACTGGATTCAGACAACTTTGGTGGAAATATAGGCTTGAAGTGAAAAAGGGTTGACCCAAGGTTGACTTTTGGGAAAATGGATCTTTTTCGAAATTCTATCGATTCCGAGAGGTCCGGATGGTCATTTAGAACCTATATGTTTGGTTCGGTTCCCAATGCATTTCGGGACTTTGGATGGGAAATGGGAATTAAGGTATCGGTAGTTGACTCGGTCAACGAGACCTCTGATGGGAATTTCGAGACCACAGACGCGTTCGTAATGCGTTTTTATGTGGGACTAGGTTTCTGGTATGTGAGCAAATGGCCTCAGGAGTTAGTCAAGAAATAGGATCAAAAAGAAAAACTTAGGACATGTTCTGGTGTCTGGTGCTTGCCTTGGCGGCACCAGCACCGCAGCAGCAGCACCGCTAGGGCGGTCAGGTGGCCGCTGGGGCGGTCACGGTACCACTGTAGCTGGTGACAGTCAGTTACCATTAAATGAGTCTTAGACCCTCATTATTTCATATCTCGATATTGGAGCTTGGGAAAGCTGTTCTTGGAGACAAATTGAAGGAATTCTTGGAGGTAAAACTTTACTAATCCTTTACCCTTCCTTAATCCCAATCATCTTAGATTTCCCCCTCCCGTTTACCAATCCCTTAGAGATGGAATTTGAGAGAGGGTTTTTGAAGAACATTTCCCTAAATTATTAATGATAAATTGATGATGGTTATTCTAGATATTGACTAATCTAAGCTTATTAAGCATATATCTTCCACTTTTAACGTTGAATTTCGGATTTGGAGAATTAGGGTTAATACCCAATTTGGCGATTTTTACTTGAAATCAGTTTAATGCTAATTCTTGAGTTAAATCAACAATTAATGGTTGGGCTGATTCCCTAGTACTGAATTTGGTATTTTGCCCGCGAATTTCCCATTTCGCCCTTGTGGGCTCGTTTCCTCAAATTCTAGGGTTAAAATGGACCTAATTGATATCATAGCAATATTAGTATCAATCTTCATGATTTCTAATTTATAATTCGATTATGCTTAGACTACTTTGGTTCGGAGCTTCAAAGGAAGGGCAAGGAAATAGAGTGACTTGTTGGTGTTGCAGTTCGACAATCCAGATAGGTTATGGTTTATTTTGATAAGACTTCGTATAGTGAATCACATATTTAGATTATGAGGTCGGAGACAGCATGTGAACCTTCCGGTATGAAATTGGAATGGATATTGCCTTAGGTTGGGCCCTGATGTGTGTTGGGACTAGCCAACCCGTTATGTGTGTTTGATTGATTAATTGTGTTGGCTTGATGCCATGTGTAGTTGATAGATATCGAGTCCTGCTTATCGTCCTGATTTGGATAGAATGGACATACCGTTGTTAGTATTTGTGCTCGATATATGTTGGCGTACCCACTGTTGGTACTTGACTTGATATATTTTTGCATACCTCGTTGTGGTATTTGTGATATTAAAGCGGATTTTTGATGATTGACATATGTATTGTATGCATTCTCTCATATTCATGCATGGTTGATACCCGGTGATGATCCGGTATCGTTGATTGAGCAAAATTGATATTTGATAAACTCCTTTACTTGAGTGATTGTGAAAAGGACGATGTTCGAAGATCCATTTTGGAATCATTTTTTATATGAAACTGATATTTGATACACTCTTTTACTTGAGTGATTGTGAGAAAGCCGATGTCTGAGGTTCAATTCCGGAATCGTTGATTTGTGAAACAGATATTTGACAGACCCTTTTGAGTGACTATTAGGAGGCCGATATCGGATGATTATATTTGGGTATCGTTGTTGCATGGCCGATTCCGATGTTATTTCGTAATCGTTATTAGTGCATGGACTCCGCAGGTCCCCTAAGGTGTTCCCCGTGAGACTCCCCTCATAAACAATTAGCCAAGGTCCCGTCTGTCTGTTGGGCAAAGATTCAGGACGGGTGGCACTTAGACTTCGCGAGTCACGCTGGGTTGTGCTATCGAGTCGTCGATATTTTTGTTCGGAGTACATGTGTACACCTCATTTGCATAGCACGACATCGCATTCATACCATTATTGCACTGCATTGCATTATTACTTGATCGAGTGTGGTGATTGTTGGTATTGTGATGTCTCTACTGTGATGATTGGATTGTGTCGATTCTATTATGGTGATTAGATTGGATCGGGTATACTCGGACTTATCATATTAGGGTTTAGATGCTTACATAAGTGATGACAGATTTCGATTGCGATTATATTATCTCATGCTTGATTGTTTTATTTGCTTATCTACTTTATTTTCTGAATTGTGTTAACTATGCTTAGTCGGCCGATGATGCCTACCAGTACAATTGTTTGTACTGACCTGCACTTGCTGCTCTGTTTTATGAATGTAGAGTATCAGGTCGGATTTACATCTCCGACTCGTGGCTGATCGACTCTTCAGCTTCCACTTGAGTTTTCTAGGGTGAGCATGGCGTCCGCTGACCTCGAAGACTCTTTTATTACTTATGTCTTGCTTTCCATTTAGAGACATGATTTGAGACTACTCATGTATTATTATTCAAACTTTAGTAATCAGATTTAGATGCTCTTCTATGACCAGACCAGATACTGTGGTGGATTTCATTTACTTCCACACTTGTTAATATTATATTATATTGTGAGACTTATGTTATTTTACTTTCTTCTGCTATTTTCTATTATTGTGAATGTTGAGCTAAGGGTTCGCCTACCGAGGTAGGAAAGGTAGGTGCCCGCATAACCTAGGTTAAAATGGGTCGTGACAGTTCGAGGTTCCAGTTCAGCATTCCAGGTAGGTTGTGGCTTACCTTATGGTTAGACTTTGGTTAGCAAAGCATATGTAGAGTTCGTGATTGTCGGAGAAAGCATGTTACGCCTTCGGGTATGAAGTTGAGATGGATTACTTAGGTTGGTATTGTAGTTGAATATGGCTTGTCGCCTTGTTGTGTTCTATTAAGTTGTTGCCTTGTGTGTATTTATTGGCTTGTTGCCACCACGTGAGTGATTCCAAACTTGTTGCTTAGTGATTTACTTTAAGAAGTCGGAAATCGTATTTTATCACGTGTTGATGTTGTTGGGAAGGAAGGGAAAGCTATGAAATTGAGACTGTTATTATGATATGTGTCCATGTGTGACACGATTGATTTGATACGTTTTCATCATTCATCGGTATTATGTAGTGTACTCATTCTCATCTTTCATGAGACTCTCATATGAATATTTATCGACTTATTCATGGTTGTGATCTCGTATCTCTCAGTTATTGGTTATTGACTTGTGAAGAGGAAGGAATTGATATTGATCTTGATATTGGGATATGTGTCCATGTGTGGCACGGTTGTCATTGATATACTCTTGTTGGCTTTGATATCATGCATGCATTAATAATCATATATTTGGATCGAGTTGCGCGCCACAACACACACACGCACAGATATATATATATATATATATATACTTGGATCGAGTTTCACGTACCACAAAACTAACTGGGATCGGGTTATACATTCCACAACACTGACTTGGATCGGACTGTGCTCCGCAGCAGGTACATGGACTTCGTGGGTCCCCCATGGGTCATGACTGTCGAGGCATAGATATCATCCTCCTGGAGCATGTGTGTATCATTGCATTGCATTGCATTGCATTCATATTTCATTAATTCATACATTTGATTTCTAGTAGTGGTTATTTATCAAATTGTACGTTGCTCGTGAATATTGACTTCCTGGTTGTTTATTGATTTGACATCGCCGTGTGCCTGATTAGTATATATTTTGGGAATTGATGGAATCGAGGAGTAAAGACTTTCTCCTAGGTTGAGACTTGAGGTTACGGAGTGACATTGTTGGTTGTACTAGTGTTTATGGTTATTCTGTGGAATCGTGGGAAACATGGCAAGACTTGTGTTTAGGTGCTTCACCACAGGCTATGATTCGGCTAATTGATCTTTATGTACTTGAGTTGTTATTCTTGGACTGTGTGGTGTTTATACCTGATAGTGAGCATGTGTATTCTTTAGTCTCTCCCTTTATATATGTTAACTAACTATTGTCGGCCTACGATGCCTACTCCGTATGTGTTGTTTGTACTGATGCTGTCTTGCTACACTCCTTTTTAGGGTGTAGAGTTTGAGACATGTTCCACTTCCACTTCGTAAGGCAGATTTTTGAGGCCTAGCTTGCGAGTGTCTAGGGTGAGCATTTGACGAGTCGCTGCCCTGAGGCTCATCTATCCTGTCTTTATATTTTATCATTCAGACAGCTTTTTATTTGACTTTCAGACTTTTATATTAGACATTCTTGTAGTTTCTCTTGTACGAGTCAGACTCGTTCCTTAGGGATTGTATTTATATTATGCACTTATCATTATTTATGATTCAGTCTTCTACTTTTTCTACTCTATTTACTTTATTGTGATTTGAATTGATGATTTGGGAAAGGGTTCGCCTACCGAGGTGGAAAATGTAATTTCCCTCACGACTTAGTGAATTTCGATCATGATAAGTTGGTATAGTAAATATGGGTCGTGACAAGTTGGTATCAGAGCCTTAGGTTACCCGGTCTATAAGTACAAGAGCATGTCTAGTTGTGTCTTGCGGATCGGTACGATGAGATCTGTACTTATCTCCGATAGGCTATAGGATATTAGGAAACTTCCAATTCATTCATTCTTTCGTGCTACTTCATTCAAATTGGTATCTAGTCAATTCTAATTGGTATATGAATTTTCTAGTCATATTCTCCCACAAATGGTGGGACCTCTTATATGAGCAATTTTGTTATGACATGGCTATTGTACGAGACATATTTTCCTGATTCGGACACATGACTAAGCTCAGTTTCTAGATATGGCTTGAGGATTCAATTGTGCGGGATAGTGATTAAGACTCGTTTATTGTGGGAGTCTTCTTGAGAAATAGGAGAGATAGTACAGAGGGTCAAATGATCTCTATGTTCCAGTGTTGGTTTGATCGAAAGTCGCAAAAGTGCATCTATGGCTTAACAAGAGTGATTTGTTCAATGATATGATTGGTTTTGCAAAATTTCAACATTGTCAAGGTATTATGATGGTTTGCGTGACACGAGACTACCAATGACAGGTCAGCGATTCATTAGTGGTATGGTATTAAATGTCGATATGCGGGGACGAGTATAAGATTGGTAAGGATCATCGGATTTGTCAAAAGTTTAGTGACAGCGTGTAATAAAGAAGAGAAGTTGAGAATAAGGACATGAAGGACGACTTTTGTAGGGAACGTGTAGTGAAGTAAGATTTCTTAGGGTATTTTGATATGAGTACTTTTAGAGTTAATGGGACAAAGATGTAAGGAAGAAGATTTGAATAGACTAATCAGTTATTAGGAAGAGAAAATTGGTATATGTCGTGCTTGTTAGGATAAGGTTGCAATTGGTACGAGAGTGGATTTTGTATTCGATCGTGAAAAGTTAAGTTGGACTTCGACGTGACTATATGCTAGTGGTTGTGGGTTATTTTGGGGAAAAGATTATCCATTCTAGATCAGAAAGCAAGATTACTTGTGATGAGTGGAGACTTAAGATGTTGGGCAGCTGTGGTCCTGGTCCTTTAGTAAAGGGTAGGTTCACCAGATCTTCATATTTAGGGGAATGGTAAGGATATTGTGGAATCAAGAGCTAGTTGATTTGAGAGTTATGATTTGATTTAAGGGAATCGTGAGACTTACGTTATTCTATTTTCTTGCGCTTTACTTATGTTTTATGATTGTTGGGATAAGGGTTCGCCTATTGAGGTGGGAAAGCTAGGTGCCCGCACGACTTAGTGAAATTGGGTCGTGATAAGTTGGTACTAGAGCGTAGGTTACCCGATCTATAATACAAGAGCGTGTCTAGTAGAGTCTCATAAATCGGTGCGATGAGCTCCGTATATATCTGTGAGAGGCTATAAGGCATTTTAGGAAACTTCCAATTCTTTCATTCTCTCGTGCGACTTCATTCAAATTTGTATCTAGTTGGTATCTGAACTTTCTTATCTTAATGATCCACGGAGAGTGGAAACTCGACCTCAAATTCCTATATAAATGGTCGATCTATGACGTGTTGTGGTATGGTACGAGATGTGTTATTCTGATTCGGATGCGTGATCAAGTTCAGTTTCTAGATATGGCTTAACGATTCAATTGTGTGGAGTCGCGATTAGATTTGTTTATTGTGTGGAGTCGTGATTAGACTCGTTTATCATGGAAAATTTCTTGAGAAATGGGGAAGACTTTTGTGGAAAGCGTGTAGCAAAGTAACATTTCTTAGGGTATTTTGATATGAGTACTTTTAGATTTATTGGGACGGAGACGTAAGGAAGGAGATTTGAATAGACTAATCAGTTATTAGGAAGAAAAAATCAGTATCTGCCGTACTTGTTAGGATAAGGTTGCAAATGGGTATGAGAGTGGATTTTGTATTCGGTCATGAAAAGTTAAGTTGGACTTCGGCGTGACTATATACTAGTGGTTGTGGGTTCCTTCAGTGAAAATATTATCGTTTCTAGATCGAAAAGAAATGTTACTTATGACGAGTGGAGACTTAGGATGTTGGGCAGCTGTGGTCCTGGTCTTTCAGTAAAGGGTGTGACCGATGAGCTTGATTGGTGTCTTCGAGGTTAAAGGCAGAAGGGGAATTGTGAAATCAAGAGCTAGTTGATTTGAGAGTTATGTTGCGGTCATACATGGTAGAATGACATAAGGTTTCAGTGTTGAGTTGGTATGTTTGGTTATGCTGTGGTCCAATGGGAGCCAGTGATTGACTAATAGAATGACTGTAGTGTTGGACAAGTGTGAAGTGTTAGTACTCAAGGAGCTATCGGGTGTTCTGGTTCGACAATTGGGACATTCGAATTGGTAAATCAATAATGAGGTTGAATTAATTCGAGTTCTAGAGAACATTTAGGAATTTGATTTAAGGGAATTTAAGCAAAGGCACCTTGGTCAAGATACGTAGGGGCATTAGTAGGACTGTGTATGTGATACGCTGGATTTAAAAAGTAATCAGTTTTAGAGTTGAGCGAGTTAAGGGAACTTTAGGGTATAGAGTATGCAGCATACTACTAAGTGGGTTCGAGTAATGATCAGACGATGGCGGTGTATGTGAACTGATAGAAATTGAGGAATTGAAGAGTCAAGAAAAGGTTTAGTTGATTGAGAATCGATAAGAATGAGGTACATCTTCGGGATTACTTGGGTCAGTATGGATTATGGTGTTGTTTTCTTGCATATCTCAGATGGGATGTTATTGTTGAGTACGCTTAAAGAAGGAAGTCTACAGAAATGGACTAAGTGATACGACAGAGTTTCATGAGGTTTTGTGATCAGCGACTAGTGAGAAGTATATTTCAGGTAACCGACATGTTAAGGCTTATGGAAGTGGCTTGTGTGATACACAGTTGGGAAATTTTGTATTCAGTGGAAGAGTTAGTGTGGTTTAAGGGAAAGGAATTTTGGAAATCCCTATTATGTGAAGGCTAGAGTTATATTTTCGAGATGAGACCATATTTGTGGTAGTGTATTATGTTGCAAGTAATATTGACTGGATAACTTGGGTGAGCACTTTGGATATTAAGGACTTGGGAGTAGTTGTGTGACGTTTAGAGTGGTAGTTGTAAGATTTGGTACTTTCGGAATTATTATGGGCATATTGAGGTGTTACAATGGGAGATTCTATGGTTAAAGGGGTATTATATGAGGCTACAGGTTTTGCGTCAAAAAATTCAGGGTTGTATCGGATTTACGTATAGGGTAAAGGTTGAGAAACATAAAGATTGCAATCATAAGGTATAGTTCTTCGGTACTAAGTTGACAACTTGGATAGGACTCAGCTTTTGGAGTCGAGGGTGATAGACATGATTGATTATGTATGAGGAAAAGATTAGAATTAGCCGCCACAAAGAGGACTCTGATTGGTTTTGGAAAGTTGGAGTCAATTCGAGTGACTATTGGTGGTATTCAGGGGTTGTGCATTTATTCTAGGTCAGGATTGTTAGATTAGATCTTGATGGACTATGTTTATACTCCCAGAAGGACTTATGGGTTTCCTAGCAAATCACCATCACAGATTCGATGAGTTTCAGTTCAGATTTGAGGTATGACAGGTTTTACCAAGCTTTATCAGGGTTTGCGAGTGGACTTGATGATGATTTACCGAGAGCAGCTGCTTGGACAAAGGTAATAGTTACGTCGGTACTTGGTAATGATTTAAGGAGGTACCATGGTTACAAGAGGTCTTTAGAGTGATCAGATAGTTTTCTACGAACTTGGCTCGGCGAGGTATTCAGTGTTATGCTTCCTGTATTGTGATTTGAAGGTCTAAGAAGACTTGAGCCTAGCGAAGTCGGCTATGAGTAAAAATCAATTTCTTGGAATTGCTTAGAGTTGCTCCGATAAAGCAAGAATTTTGTTCTGGCGAGAGCAAGTCATGGTTTCGGGCTTGTGTTTATGTGCTTCGAAGAAATCATGGTTCGAAGAATGGCTTTAGATGGGTGAAAGAAAGGTTAGCAAAATCATAATATTTTACCGGTTCAGAGTGGGATATGATTATGTCTATATCTAAAGGTTTGTATTATTTTGAGGAACGTTTGCCGGACCTATCGATCATGTTCAGAAGTATGGTTATATCGAATTAGAGAATTCCAAAGAAAAACAGTTCTTATATGGGATCATCGGTAAAGAAATTTCGAATGTGGAAAATATGAAAAATTGGGTCTTTTAGCTAAGTTAGAGAATGTTTTGACTGATAAGATGAACAGGCAGTGATTTTGGCATACTTCGTACCGTGGAGGCTCCCATGTTGTTATTTTAGAGATTCCTTGGTTTCCGTCAGCTTTCGTACTTTTCTCTATCATTCGAGGACGAACGATTATTTAATTGGTATTTGATGTAATGACCCGGTCGGTTGTTTTGAGAACCGGTGCTCTAATTTGCGTGTTGTCTATTCCAAAAACTCAGTTATAATTATTTTGACTTGCTAGCCAAACTTGAAGTCAAACGAATATCATTTTGCTCACTTTGGGAGACAGTTTCACTTTGTAAATTCAAGCATTCAATTATTTGGATAAATTGTTTATTGTGGGAAAACGTGTTCTGATTGATGATCTGAAGATTCTGTTAGATTTGGAATATTATTTATGACCTTTAAAAATTTATGGAGCTAATTTTAGAGTTCGTCTGGTTGGTTTTTGACAATTAAGTCGGTTTTAATATTTAATATGCCTATTTATGGTGAAAAGATGGTCAAGGGAAGAAATACGACTTGGATGCAAGATTTGTTATTTCTGTTAGCTTTGTTTTGATGTTTATGACTTGTGGGGATGGGTGACACCATTCCCGAGGTGATTGGATGAGAATCGAAGAAGAAAATCTACGTTTTGGAATTTTGAAGGCTTAAGTTTGAGAAGTTTGCCCAAAAGTTGACTTTTGGGTAAACGTACACTTAATCAAATTTCGATAGTTCCTTTAGGTCTAGAATGTGATTTATGATTTCGATTCCCGAGAGGTTCGAATGCAATTTAGGTGGTTGGTTGAGAAACTAGCTTTTGAGATGTTTTGGACTTGACCACAGTCAAAATCGGGTCAAGACGGTCCTTTTTGGATGTTTTGAGAGTTCGAGCAAGTTCGTATGATGATTTTGGACTTGTCCACAAATTTTGATTAGATTCTGATGAGTTTCAGATGTATTTGGGTTGTATGGTGTTTGTTTTTAGTTTTGATGCCGTTTTGAGCAAAAAGGGTACCATCATGAGCAAATGACCTTTGTTTTGTGTTTCGATTGAACCGTTAGATCCTTATCGTAATTTCGGAGCTAAAGCAACAAGAATCGTCGGTTTCTCCATCGTATGAGGCAGATATGGGTATTTTACTAAAATTTTGCTATGCTGATTTTCTGATGTGATTTTTGCTGAAAATTACGATTTTTCCCCTAAGTTCGCCCTTAAAAATTCTGCAGTCTTTCCACAACATAAAAGCATCATATCTCTCTCATTTTAAGGCCAAATTGGGTGATTCAAAAGGCTATCTTAGGTTGAATTTCATGAGGATTTTATTGGGATTGTCAAAAGTGAGCTTCGTGATAATCTAGAACCTGTTTTTGAACGATTGCTTGTTTTTTAAATTTTGTAACGACCCTTCCTGTCGTTATGGAAAATATAGGATCACCCTACCAAATAGAACCTTTTCAAGGTTAGAACAAGCTAATAGCAACTCGATTTTATAAGTCTAAGAATTGAAAACTTGATTTGTTTTTGATTGTGTTGAGTCCATCGGGGAGGGGGTGATGTAGGAAATTAGAACTCCGTTGGCAATTCCGAGGCCACGGGTGGATTCGTATGGTGTTTTTATGTTTATGTGCATGTTTTGTTTGTGTTTGTGAGGCCTCGGATGAAATGTTGGGTGGTAGAGTAGAAAACTGGGAAAAATTGCGAACTTACTACCTAAATGGTACCGCTGCGACGGGGTAGGTACCGCTACGGCAGCACCGCTGTAGCGGTGAGCCCCTCACTGCAAGCGGTCAATCCTGATAGATGTGACCACTTTGGCGGGTGTTGACACCCAATTTTGGCCCTCTGTATTTAAAAACTAACTTCTTTAGACTTCCTAGTCATTAAATAGCACAAAATACTGTTTTTATACATTTTTAACTTTAATATAATTTATTGATGATTGTCCTTATTTTTAAATAATAGGAATTTTTATCAATTTATTTTCATTTTAAATAATTATTTTGTTACGATCGTTTGTATATAAACAACATGCTAATACAGTTTTACTTCAATTAATTAGCAAGTCTCCTTAATTCAAATCACATTTTTTACTTGATTCACGAAATTACCTTAAATATATTTTTATACTTTATTATTTTAGTTACAGTCTATTATTACATGGAAGTCGGAGGAACTAATTTTAAACACAGATAAAATTTAGCACATGGTTTTGAGAAGCCATGGTTTTGTGAAGCCCATGGTTTTGGCACATGGGTTTGGCTAAAAAGTAGTTTAACTTTGCCTCTATAAAGGAGGACTTCCCCTCTCATTTTTCTTATCACTTGCACACTACCTCACATACATTTTTCTTCTCTCTACACTCTCTAGATTTTCTTTCTATAGGAAGACTAGCAAGGCTAGCACTTCCTTCCTCTTTCTATATTTCGTTTTAGTTGTCTTTATAATTCATTCATACATTGCTTCTTTACTTATTCATATATATTGTCTTTACATTTATTTTATATACATTGCCTTTATATTTATTTATCTATGTTATTTTTACATTTATTTATATACATTGTGTCTTTAAATTTCTTCATATATTGTTTCTATATCTTTGTATTCCCTATACATTTTTCTTTACATTTTACATACATTTTCCTTATACTCTCCACACTTTTCCTTTATATTATCTTACATCTATCTATTCTTTTATATATTTTTTATACACATACGTTATATACATATACATGTACATATTTACATTACTTAACTACTAAGAAAAGAAGGAGAAACTTTTCATTAAAAGGAATGCACTTATTGTCTCTACATTTTTTATGCATTATCTTTATATTTTGCTATATTGTCTCTACAACTTTATTTATTTTCAATACATGTATACATTGTCAAGTATTTTCTTTACACTTTTGTCAATACCATCACACTACATGCCTATTTTTTTCTATATATTTTGCTATTTACATTTACTCTACATTGGCTATATATCATATTTATATTTACCTATATTTTCTTTTTTATTCTTATGTTCTTTTTACATACATCATCCACCTATACATTTATTACATTACATACAGTACACTAATCTTAGGGTCAAATCAAGTTTCATCATTCTTTTGTCAGATCATGCTTTTAAAAACTTTATGTCAAATCATTTTTTCAATAACTTTTTGTCAAACTACTTTTTCAAGGACTTTGGTCACATTACTTTTTCAAAGAATCTTTATCAAATCACTTTTTAAAGACTTTATGCCACATACCTTACTTTTTGACTTTTTCAAATTATTTTAACTAATACTTTTTCTTTCGTCTTGCAATTTATTACAAATACTACACTTTTGGCCGATGAAGAAATTTCCATCGATTTCCAAGGCCTCACATATACAAAAGACGGGTTTTTTATTTTAAGTTTATTCATTATTTCTTTATTTCATTCGATAGTTATTTATTCTCTTACTAACACTTTTACTAAGTGTTTATACAGGTACCCGGAGATACATCCCGAACACGACACTCGAAAGGAACCCGAAGACTTCATCGAATCAATTTGTATTTACTTTCCGCATTTTTTTTTTATAACCGTACAAAACATAAATCGATAGTATAGTGGAAACTTTATTTTTGGAATGACGGGTTGATATATTTATTTACTTGTCGCCTTATTTGTTAAACATAAAATTGTCATTCGCTTTACGCAAGACTTAGGCCGTCAATACTTTCATAACTAGATTAAATTGACTTGGTATAAATACTTTGTTAAATAAATTCACACTTTTGACGTTTACGCAAAAATACTAGTCCATCCTTTATTTTATATTCTTTATACACTCTTAATACAACTTACATTTTATATTGTTTTGTGTAGTCTAATACATATTTTAATTAAGTTAAATTCACATTTTGACGCTAGGCAAATATTAAGTCGTCCATTTACAAATGTTTTATTCTTTAGAGGCATTACACATTTTCACTCATTTTTTATCCACAATCCCTTATACTTATTTTTTACCAGTACTTTTTACAATTATTTTGTTCTTTATTCTTTTGATAGGATATTCATTAAACAAACACTCTTTTTAACTAAACAGTAGAAACAAGTCAAATAAATTTCGCTTTTTGAATAATTTCGTTATATAAAATTTTTACACCAATGAATATTCGTAAATTATTTTTACATTCTTTATGCACTAATATACCTAATTATATAATTCTTTATACATTTTAGGTTTGACGTACACTCTTTTACACTTGAAATATGTTTTTTTTAATATGTTTAATATACATACATTCTTTTAATATACATAGACGCATATTACATAGACGCACATTCTTTATATCCTTGATATATTTATTTTTACATAGCCTTACATTTTTTTTATATATATTCTTAATATAGTTATACATTCTTTGCACTAACATATATCTACACTCTTTGTACTAACAGATACACTTTTTATACTTACGAGGTACATTCGCTTTATACTCTTTTATATATCTTTTTTTTTTTTTTTACTATACATTCTTTATGAATACTTGATACTTGATATAAATACATTTTTATACACTGTATATACTTAGGATATTATCACCTAGTGTAGCTTTTCATGAAATCATAACATTTTGAAAACATGTAATCATAATGATAAACAAATAGATAATCCCCCTCTAGTGTTCAGTTAAACTAAGTCTAAGGACCTGCCTTTCTTGGAAATGCTCGAGGGATGCTTAATACCTTCCCCTCGGGGTAAATAAAACCCTTATCTAGAATCTTATAAGTTTCGTGGACTAAAAATAGAGTAGACACACAAATACATATAGGTTTCCTATTTTTCGTTAAAAATTAGGTGGCGACTCTAACTCTTTTAAACCAGTTAGAAGAACCGTGAAGTTGCAAACTATATTGGACCCGTTCAAAATAGGGCGTAACAGCGGGCAATGGCCAGCTATGGCGATGTCGCTATAGCGGGATATGGCCCAACATAGTGGAGGTCGGATTCCTTTTAGTCTGCTATAGCGAGCACTTGGACGCCATAGCGAGACTGCTGTAGCGGTGAATTAACCGCCGCAACGGTCGACAGGGACAAAATTTTGGGTTTTAAACACTTAGTTTCGAGTTCTTTATTCATAAAACTCCAACACAGTTCTCCACAAGCACCTAGGGCGAATTTCCAAGCTAGGGCAAGAATATTCTTGAGAGATAAGTCTCATCCATCCCTTTCAATCATTACGTATCATCTTCATGATTATCATCCCTTTTATGGGTCTTTAATGGTGAATTAGTAATAGTAACCCTAGACCCTAATAGACCTTCTACAATTGATAGGTTATGATTGTTACCACTTATTTATCATCTAATTGCTTGGGCTAACTCCTCTTAATCATTAATTGAACTATTAGAGCCATGAACTAAGTGAATTGAGACTTAGGGTTTTATAAAAATGGTAGCTTGACCATGGGAACTACTTGTAATTGATGTGTTGATCAAATATTATTATAGATTGATGAATAGTGGTTACTAATGCCCTTGTTAGGTTGTTTTACACCTAGAAATCATTCACTAATGGGAATGGGGCTAAAGGGAAGGATATTCTTGAATTGATTTTGTGACTAGAGTAAGTATGACTCATTGATCATTCTTATTTCTATACTTTGAGCGTTTCGAGGCTTTCATTTGATCATTCTTATTTCTATACTTTGAGCGTTTCGAGGCTTTACGAAAGGGAAAGGCTATAGCGGAGTGATTCGCATTGTTCCAGCTTTACGTTTGAGGTAGGTTACAGTCTACTCTAGTTAGACTTTGATTAGTTGATTGTATGTGTTGTGAATTCAATAGGAGGAAGCATGTCTAGTCTTCATGCATAATTTGTGTGTGGTTGAACTCCTATATGCAGTTGATTGTGTGACTGTGTGGGCTTCGTGCCACTATTCATTGTGTTAAACCTACAGTTTGATGTTGTTGTGATTGGAAGTTAATATGATGTTCTCAGTGAAATTGTGATACAAAATGATGATTGAGTATTGATAACAAGAGGATAAGAAATACTACAGTATATATGCATGAAAAGGCACAAATGTGACCCAGATTATGGGCTCGTGGTTCGATGTTCATTTCGAAAATGAATGATACATGATGTGGACCAGGTCCGAGGTTCTTTTCGAAGCGAAGGATTTATGGCTCGGGTCCGATGAGTATCTGAAACGAGTGGTACATGGACACCATGGGTCCCTTGCCGGTCATAACTACTGAACAATGACATCAGTTAGCATGTGTGCACAGTGAGTATATGGTTATTATTGGTAGACTGGTTCCCGTTTGTTGTTCCCGTTGATTTGATTCTTGATATCTTTGGGTAACTTGATTTGTGATTATCCTTGGTTGACTTATTGTTCTTATTGTTCGGTTATTGATTTCATGTTATTGGCTGGCTTGTTTATTCTATTGATTTTATGATGTATGCATGATACTAATCTTAGTCGCCCTATGATAGCTACCGGTACATAGTGTTTGTACTGATACTACCTTGTTGCATTCTTTTGAGTGCAAATTGTGATCCAGAGACTGCTACCCGTCATCATATCTAGCGTTGATGTCGTTGCTGACAGATTTAGGGTGAGCTTCTATCCATGCAGTGTTACACCTCGTAGTTTTGTATGTTGAGATTCGTTAGGTGTTAATTGTTCAATCGTAGACACTGGAGTTATTTTCTAGGATATATGAGGTTATATACGCCTATCTTATAGTTATGAGGGTTTAAGTTCATGTAATAAGCAATGGAAGGATTGGAGAATAAGGGAATTACTGAAATTAAGTTTGTTGGAATTTTGGAGAAAGGATGGGCAAGGTTTCGTACGGTAATTTTTGCCTAATTTGATAAAGGAATATCTTCTAGTACATCAAGAGTTTTGAAGTGAAACTAAAGTCCAAATTGGAGTTCAAGAAGTCTAGTTTCAAACGCAGCAAACCACGCGTCGATCCAACATCAGAATCAAACGTTATGAGCATTTCAAGACGGTACACGCGAGCAGGATTAACCACCGAACGCACTGGAGCGGCACGAACGCGCAGAGGAGCACTGAGCAACTCTGCGCGAACGCGCCCCAAGGCTGCGCAAACGAGCAGAGCAATTTTTAAGTCAGTTTCCACTGACTTCAACACACTATATAATGGTCAAAACCCTCATTTTTTCCCCAAATGATTCCCCAAAAAGCTCAAAGATATATATAGGGGTGTGTGTGTGTCATAAAAATTGAGGGATTGGAGTGATTTTGAGAAGCAGAGTATTATTCGAGGCTCGGGTAGCATATAGTTATGATTATAGTATCGTATTGCGGTGTATCTTAGCTTGAATTCAAGGTGGACATTGAAGATATTGCTGTTCTACTTAGAAAAAGGTATGAATCTCTCCTTAATGATATTGATTTAGGTTTACTTACGAAGATAGGGCTATTAAATAGTCCTATAATGAATTAGTTGGTTGTGAAATTGGATAAACATTGTGTGGGATGTTTTATGGAGTATTTTGGTATTGATGATAATGTTGGTGATGTTAGTGTTGTTGTTGGTTGTTGGTATTGTGATTTTGGGCTAGGAATATAAACAAGGGAGATGCTGCCCGAATTTCGACAGATTCTAAAAGAAATTAATTTGAAGGCTTAAGACAAACATATAACGATAAGCCTAAAAATAGTATGAATGGTTTTATATGTATATTACGAGACTACGAATGATCTTATGTAGATTGCAAGACAGGAAGTAAGTTGGAAAGTCAAGAAGTAAGCTTCAAGTATGTTAAGGTTGTTCTTTCATTTCTTGGCATAACTCCATATATGGTGAGAGCGTAATGAACCTTATGACTAGAGATTTGTCAAAGTAGA